>NW_007359981.1:960854-994688 GCF_000359705.1 Exserohilum turcica Et28A | reverse complement strand
AGTGTGTCTTGCCTATAAAGATTGGACACTTGAAGATTGGAAGAACGTTATTTGGTCAGATGAGACTTCTGTTGTTCTCAACCACCGTCGCGGTGGCTATCGTGTGTGGCGACGCCTGGATGAAGTCTTTACCAAAAGTGTTATCCGAGAGCGGTGGAAGGGCTACTCTGAATTTATGTTCTGGGGCTGCTTCACGTACGACTACAAAGGTCCTTGCCATGTCTGGAGGCCTGAGACTGCGCAGGAGAAGAGAGACGCCGCTCTCCAGATTGAAGAGTTGAATAAGGCTCTAGAGCCTCTCATGAGAGAGGCGTGGGAGCTTACAACAGGCATGAAGAGGCTTGGATTACGTAACAAGCCTGGCAGAGTTCCACAATGGAGATGGGTAAAAGAGACGGGTAAGCTGGCTCGTGAGAGCAGTCGTGGTGGCATTGATTGGTGGCGTTACCAGACTCAAGTTCTTATCCCAAAGCTAATTCCCTTCGCAAAGGAGTGCCAAAAAGAGAGACCACGTGTCTTTGTTCAAGAAGATAAGGCACCTTCGCATACCCACCACGCTCAAAGAACTATATACCGAAACGCTGAGGTGGAGCAGCTCCCATGGCCAGGCAATTCACCTGATCTCAACGCTATTGAAGCAGCCTGGCCATGGCTCAAAAGAAAAACAACACGAAGAGGCGCACCAAAAAGTCGGGCGGAAGGGACAAAAGTATGGCAACAGTACTGGGATGAGCTACCTCAACACCAAATTCAAGCTTGGATAGAGCATATTCCGTTTCATATTCAAGAAATCATTAAACTTGAAGGTGGCAATGAGTACAAAGAGGGGCGGCGGGACCGATCTACATAGCTTCGGCCCTATTTTCGGCGGTAATCAATGCACCCCTGTCAGCAAGAACTTTTGACAGTCACCTCCGTACGCCTACCTACTACCTACCTATAGTCCATACATGCACATGCGCATGCACATGCTGTAACGTACGGTAATTCCCGCAACCCACGCCCTGACGCTCCACCCACAAACAAGCGCCCCTCGTAACACGCGCCGCGACACATCTCCTTACCGGCCGGAAAACATGTCGTGATTTCCGTGACCAAGCCGCACCGTCGAGATAAGAAAACTTGGTTTTTTTTTTGCTCCCGGCCCATATGCACACGTCTGCATGCTTTGGCTCCGTGGGGCCAGAGCCCTGCTACAAACCGTTCTGGAACACCGCTCCACCCACCCACCCACATACACACACACACGCAGACACACATGCAAAATATCCCTTCCATAAGGCTGAACAAGCAAATCCTCTGACGCCTCTCCCGTGTCGTGCAAGCTCAGACATCGGGTCATATCGGACTGCGCCCAAACGTCCGACCTGCCCAAGCCTCCGATCCAAGCCAAGTATCCACCGCCACTACCACCGCGGCCAACCGCCTAGGATCCATTCGCGCTCGCAATCCCAGACGTGCTGCTATCGTCGTTCGCAGCACCCTCTTTGGGCCGGTCCCAAGTCCGAATGTGGCCTGTCGTCGAGCTGTCAGCGATCCACTTCCCTTATCTAACCTTTGGCCGCATCGCAAACTCAACAAATCCATGAGCCCATTCTCTCGCAACTGCTAGCCTCCCACTGGCCGCCTGTTCCTGCGCACTACTACGTCGACGCGCCACGCACTAATACCGCCCTTATCGCAGATCGCATGGTTTCGCGGGTGCAACGTGCGTCGCTCCACTGCACATGAGGCGACGCAAAGGAAAACTTTTGCTGATAGCAACTCACCATTCTTGCATGATGTGAGGATGCACTCCTCTTCAAACCCCAGCCAGCACAGTGGATGCTCGTGTACCGTCTTGGCCTGCCCACCAATGGCGGTTAGAAAATTTCTCTGTTGAGGTTTCACCACCACCACCAGACTCACCAGAACCGGAGGCAGCATGGCCGTCCGTGCCCGCGGCTCCACGGCATGCACCACGTCCTCGTCCTCCGACAGACTCCCCGACGTGAGGTTGGAGTTTGAGCGCAGCCGGTTGACAGACCCTCCGCCGCCCGTTTGGGACCGTTGCATCTTGACGTTTGACGACGCGATGCTTCCGCGGTGTCGCACCGAAGCCTACATTAACGTCAGCCTCCCCCGTCAAAAATTAACCACTCGTCAAAATCATGCACTCGTCTCTTTTGACTCACCGCTCGCGGCCTGTGCAGCATGCCCACACTAAAGTCCCATAGCAATAAACGACAGTCTTCGCCCACACTGCCAATGCGGTAGTTGCGCTCGTCACAACGCCACGGGTCAAACTGCACGGCCGTCACCCACGAGTTGTGTCCCTGGCACCGCGCAACCAGCATGCTGTCCTCCAGCGACCATATCGACACAAGATCGTCCTGCCCGCCCGTGACAATGTATCGCCCGTCAGGCGACCAGCACACGCACATCATGCCCCCATAATAACTCATGTAATGGTGCAGCAGCTTCTCCCGCAGAAAGTCCATGATGCGAAAAGACCCGTCCTCGGATACTACCGCCAGATGGCGGCGGTCGGGCGAAAACTCAAACGCATTGACCTTGGACCTCGACACCTGCCAGTACGACACGGGGTTCGTCTTCTGGTTCCTTGACTGGACAGACTTTTTGATCGTCAGCAGCGCCTTGAGCTTCTTTTCGCCGTCGCTCAAGCCGTCGTCTGACGGCGACGTGACTTCCTCGGGCACAAACACTGCGTCCTCTTTTTCCTTGTCGTACACGACCAGACTGCCGTCCATGTGCGCGGCCAAAAATAGATTCTCGCTATTCGGCAGCCACCGAATGTCGGACACGGCCGTGGCATTGATGACGCCGTTTTTGTTGATGCGCGCATATTTCTGCGACATGGGCTCGTACCATATCATGTCACCCGTCGAGAAGCCAATGATGATGTCAAGGTGGTTGGGACCCTTTGTGATCTGGTTGATGTCGTGACACAGAGCATGCGCCTTGGTGAAGAGGATCTTGGTCAGGTGTTCTTCCTTGGTGGGCGACGTCAAGTCAAGCCACTGGAATGCGCGGTTGATGTTGGCAAAGGCATACAGGCCGTTGACATTGTGCTCCTGCAGCCGCTTTGTCAGCGCCTCGTGCGGTATCACTCGCGACACAAACGACGAGTTGCTCTTGACAATGTTGCTCTTGGGCTTGCGCCGCTTGGACGGGTCCTTGGAGTCCTTGCCTGCCACCGGAGCCAGCGCCGCGTTTCCTTCGCCGAACACGGGTGTCCTGAGGCCGTCCAAGGGCGAGGCCGCGAAGCCATTGGCGCCGTGAGAGCCGACATCGCTTGCCTGGCTGTTGGTCTCGTGCGGCGATTCCTGGATGCTTGGCGGGACTTGGGAGCGCGTGCTCGCGCGCGTGCCGAACCGGTGCAGCTGCGATTGCGAGGGCTGGCGGGGCGCAAGGGCGACGAGCGAGAGCTTGGTGCCGGCCGTGGGGGGCGAGACGGTGGTCGCGAGGGGATTGGGGTTGTGGACGGGGGCTTCCGACGGGTGCGGCGGCGGCGTGGCTAGGTGGAGGTCGTCGCGGAGCACGTAGGTACCTATCATGGCATCGGTGTCAGCGGCATGCGTCGAACATGGGGGGGCGGCGGCGGCATGGCCAAAATACCTTCGCCCGCAACCAGCTGGTAGTCGGGGCCCGAGGGATGGCTGATGCTGTTGTTTGTCTCGATAAGCTGACCCGGGTGCGCGCCTGGGTAGCCTCCGACAGGATACCGCGGCGGAGGGGGTAGCACACTGTCCTGATATCAGTCCAGGGCGTGTTGCAGGAGGCGGCTGATAGCGAAGCGATTGGCGGATGGCAGGCGGTCAGCACAGAACGAGGGGGGGGGGACTTACAACATTGCTGCTGCAGTGCAAGCTGACACGGGTTGCTGGGCTGCAGTCGGCAGAGGTGGAGAAGTCCCTGGCTAGCTGTTGACAAGGCACGGTATGCTAGCTGGCCGGCGACGACATGAGACCAGGTTCCACGGCCGGGGAGCAGACGGGCGCGCGTAGGGCTGGAGGGGCGCGGGCGAGGGGGAGAGAGAGGGTGTGTACGTGGTGGAGAGGGCGCGGGCGTCGTGGGCGCAGCGGCAGCGGCAGAGCAGCAGGCGTAAGTATCGAGGCGGCGGCGGTAGGAATGGAAACGGGCGCAGCGCAGGCAGGACGAGTGCGAGTGCGAGTGCGAGCGTGAGCGCGCGGGCCATAGAACCGGCGGGATCTGGGGAAGTGGAAAGCGGAGACGCTCGCCTCTCGGCTTCCGTGCCGTGTGTGCGGTGCTGGATGCATCATGGCGTTGGAGTGCGACATCCAGCAGGCCCAGCTCTGGGGGGGGGGGTGCTGGTGGAGATGGGAGCGGCGTGGTTTCGGCCCCCTCTGCAGGGAGCGTACGCGCGACGACGGTTGAGCGGGCAGCGACCTCGCCCGCCCCGTCAGCCATGTTGCACCTCTCCCAGCGGCCGCTGTTGCGGGGCGCCGCTGGGCGGGGGGGGGGCGACGTGCGATCGTCTCCCACGTGTGCCAAGCCCCAGTGACAGCAAACGCATCTGCCCACCACCCCTCTGCCTCTGGCGACGAAATTGCCCTGGCCGTGCAACCGCCCCAGTCTCTGCACACGCCCACCAGAGCACACGGGACGGCACTCTCCTTCTCTCCAGCCCCCCCTTTCCGCCGCCCACACGCCAGACAAACACCTGCTCCCCCCGCCTGAGATGCTATAGGGATGCTGCCGGGGGGGAATGGCGACCGGTAAGTGGAGTGGCTGGTCCCGAGCCCCAGCCCCAGCCAGCGGCGGCAACTGACACGGCCGCCTAGTACGAATATGCCTCTGCGGTGACGATGGCGTCGGCAAGAGCTCCATCATCACCTCGCTGGTCAAGGATGTCTTTGTCACAGCCAAGATACAGCCCGTCCTGCCCCAGGTGACGCTGCCGCCCACGCTCGGCACCCCCGACAATGTCACCACCACCATTGTCGACACCTCGGCCCTCCCCCACGAACGCCATGCCCTCCGCATGGAGCTCCGCAAGTCCAACGTCATTCTGCTCGTATACTCGGACCACTACAGCTATGAGCGCGTCGCCCTGTTCTGGATGCCCTACTTCCGCTCGCTCGGCGTCAACGTGCCCGTCGTGCTCTGCGCCAACAAGTCGGACCTGGCCTCCAACGGCACCACGTCGCAGGTCGTTTCCGAGGAGATGCTGCCCATCATGAACGAGTTCAAGGAGATTGACTCGTGCATCCGCGTGAGCGCCAAGGAGCACCACAACATCAACGAGGTCTTCTTCCTCTGCCAAAAGGCAGTCACACACCCCATCGCCCCGCTGTACGACTCCAAGGAAAACATGCTCAAGCCCGCCGCCGTATCTGCGCTTCAGCGTGTCTTCCACCTCTGCGACACCGACAAGGATGGCTACTGGAACGACCAGGAGATCCACGACTTCCAGATCAAGTGCTTCGAGAAGCCGCTGGGCGACGACGATCTGGCAAACATCAAAAAGTCCATGGAGCGGTTTGCCCCTGGGGCGACTGGCGAGTACGGCATGGACGAGAAGGGCTTCTTGCTCCTGAACAAGATTTTTGCAGAAAAGGGGCGGCACGAAACCATCTGGATTATCTTGAGAAAGTTCCACTACACAGACAGTCTGAGTCTGCAAGACACATTCCTGCACCCCAAGTTTGAGGTGCCCCAGTTCTCCTCGGCCGAGCTCAGTCCTTCTGGATACCGATTCTTTGTCGACTTGTTTCTCAAGTTCGACATGGACAATGACGGCGGCCTGAACGACCGAGAGCTAGCCAATCTATTCGCGCCCACGCCGGGCATGCCGCCATCGTGGGTCGATTCTGCATTCCCGTCGTGCACCGTTCGCAACGAGGCAGGCTACATCACACTGCAAGGATGGCTGGCCCAGTGGAGCATGACTACATTCGAAGAGCCCAAGACGACATTGGCATACCTTGCCTATCTGGGCTTCGAGAGCGGCGATCGCGGGGGGACCACGAGCGCACTGAAGGTGACCAAGGCCAGGAAGCGGCGGAAGAAGCCCGGGCGGGTCGAGCGCAATGTGTTCCTCTGCTACGTACTCGGCTCGAGTGGAAGCGGAAAGAGCTCGCTGCTCTCTGCTTTCCTGCAGCGCCCATTCAGCCCAACCTACCACCCCACAATCAAGCCGCGGTCGGCTGTCAACAGCGTGGAGCTCAAGGGGGGCAAGCAATGCTACTTGATCCTCGAGGAGCTTGGCGAGCTGGAACCAGCCATCTTGGAGAACCAGGCCAAGCTAGATGCGTGTGACCTGCTGTGCTACACGTACGATTCGAGCGACCCGACAAGCTTTGCGCACATTGTCGAGCTGCGCAACAAGTACCCCCATCTGGACCAGCTGCCAGCCGTGTACACGGCACTAAAGGCCGACCAGGACAAGACGATGCAGCGCTGCGAGCACCAGCCGGACGAGTACACGAGCGCGCTGCGAATGGCGCCGCCGCTCCATGTCAGCGCCAAATGGAACAGCATCTCGGAGCTGTTTGTTCATGTAAGCCCCCCGGAATGTGTGCGTGATGTGACGTGGGGGAAGCTGACGGACGATAGCTGGCCGAGAGCGCGACGCACCCGTCGACGGCGTTTCCCAAGCAGGAGGAGGACGAGTACGACTACGTCAACGTTTTGCTAGCGTTGGGCGCCGTCACGTGCGCAGTGGCTTCGGCCATTTTCATCTGGCGACGGAACAGCGGCGGGTCTTGAAGAAATGAAGGGAGTGAAACGCGGCTGAAGGGGTCGCGCGCGCGTGTAGATGAATAATAGCATAGCGTCTGTACATGAATAGACAACCAGTCCCCGGTGTGCATGCTGGCTGTGCGCCACAGTCCAAGTCTCTCCTGTGACGGGCGTAGATTGGGCTGGCAGGTCAGCGCTTAAGCAGGCCATGGCATGCCATGTCATGGGCGTGTCGTCGCGGTCGTGTAGGGGAGAAGGGGGTGGTGCTGTTGGCGCAGAGACATGGGCGCTAACGCGAGTACATGTATACGTGATGGAGCGAGTGTGGCGCAATATATATAGATATAGTATGTACGTGTGCGTACATGTATAGACATGGAGGCGGACGGGAGACAGGATGCCTGCTGGATACCTACGTACTTGTATTGCGTGCAGGGTGGCTATCCTGGGGATCGACAAGTAGCCCGAGACAGCCTGCTATTCTCGTCGGCGGCCATGCGCGCCATGCCCTTTGCAGCAAACGGGCCAGCCCACGCGCATGCCACGGGCGCGGGCGCGGGCGCGGGCGAGGGCGAGGGCGCGAGGCGTTGGGCTGCGCACAGGGGGCGTGTGGACCTAAAACAAAAGGATAATACTGATACGATGGGTGGATGGATGGATGGATGGATGGACGATGGACGGATGGGTAGATGGTTGCTGGTGCTGGCGGCCCCTGTGGCGCGGCGAGTCAGGCCAGGCAATAGCCCTCATCGGGTCTTCTCCGCTGAGCCAGACGCTGCTAACCCGAATCGCCGCTAGCCTGGGCCTGCCTGACAACTGTGTGCACCTTGTCCAGACGGTACGCATTGTCTCACCCGCTTGTCATGGTTGCTTTCGCTGTGCCTGCTCAGACGCCGTCCGCATTCGCTCAGTCTCCTGCCCGTCGCTCGCTCTTGGATGCTTCTGTCGCTCTGGCGCTGCCTTGACAAAGCCGTGGCAATCGAGCCAACCCGCTCCGCAGCTTTCCTCGCGAAATGGTGAGTAGTTCCCCCCTCCACCCCCCTCCCCTCGCCGAGCACACACAGCCTGTCCCGCCGCCCCAGGAAACACGCGCGCATGCCGTATTCGCCAGGAAAAAGAAACAGGCCAAAGAGGGGGACACGGGAGACGAGGCAATGCTGGCAGTGCTAGTGCTGGCCGAAGTGGTAGTTGGCATGGCTCCTCCTGCGACTGCTCCTGGTACTGCTGCCGCTGCGGCTACGGCTACGGCTACGACGACGACGACTACTGCTACTCCAACTACTGCTACCCTCTGCCCATGACGAGCATGCACCGCTGGCTGCCTCTCCCCGCCAGATGCCCGCGCCCCATATTCCACCACGCCCACGCTGACAAAAGTCCCGCTTCCCCATAGGCGACCGACCGAGCACAGGAGCTGGACCGCCTGTATCAAATGCGAAACCCTCCCCGCCGCGGACACACGCCTCAGCTGTCCATCAGCGATGACAACCACCATGTTACAGAGGCCATAGGCGACATGTACGGCGGAGACAGCGACACCGAGTCCAACAGACGCAGCCTGCGGCCCCTCAGCTTCCTGCCCAGCCCCAACGGCGACTCCATCGCCCTTGACCCCTTCGACCCCTTCCCCAACTCGCCTCCTGCGCGATCCCCGCTACGCCCGCAAATGCCCTACGACCACCCCGCGACCCCAACCAGCCCGAATGGCGCCCCGGACGCGCCCCCGACCAAGGCCTCGATGGGCCGGGACCCCTCCAACAGCGGCCAAATGTCGCCCCCGCTGTCTCGCTCAAACTCGGATACCGCGTCCCATCAGTTCCCCCTCAACAATCTGGACTACGAGTCGAGTCCTGCTGGTTTGGCTCAGGAGCTGAGTAATCTGCAGGCTATACGGAGGATGTCCATGGGTGTTAACAATGCCGATCCCGATCTGCCCTCGTTCAAGTCGGCAAACTCGCCCCCGTCTCCGCCGGCCACGTCGGCGGAAGACGAGTCGAATCTGTTCTGGGTTCCTGCGCGATTGCATCCCGAATTGGCACCCATGGAGTTCAAGACATTTATCGAGGACAAGATTGACAAGACGAGGCGCCGCTCGGGGGACTCCGACTCGCTGTTTCCGGACAATGCTCTGGGGCGCTCGGGCTCGGGTGCCGGGCTGCGGCGGAAGAAGTCGATGCTGTCGAGGCAGATTGACACGGGCGCAGGCTACAAGGACGGGGCGGAGAGGCTCGAGAGGAAGCGCTCTGGCGCCTCACCGCCCAGCGGAGGCCTGGCTAACCTCCAGGAGCTCGAGAACATCCAGGAGGATCCCGCGTTACGCATGAGACGCATGAGCATCGACCACAAGAACACGAGTCCAGATGGCGACATGGGCGACGATGGAGACTTGCCCATTGTGCCGGGCAGTAAGATGGGTGGCCTCGGTACACTGAAGCGATCTACACGCACCACGTACAGACGTGGCAGCCTACGTAAGGGAGGTCCGGCCCTCTCGCGGCGTCTTGTTAGCAATCGACAAGCAGAAACCGATACGGAAGACTCTCCATCCACATCACCCGTGCATTCGGCCGAAGGCATTCCCGAAGTCCCTCCGCTGCCACTTGCGCGCACCCACTCGGAGCCCGTCAACTCCGCCTTTGAGGGCTCCAACGCCAACTTTGCAAGGCCACACCTGAACCGCTCGGCGTCGGGCCTTGCTTCAGAGAGGCCGGGTTCTGCCGAAGAACCTCAACGGTCAGCCTCTACCGAGCCCCAGTCACAGGCCCAATCGCCGCCGCAGGCCAGGAAATTTCACTCCAGAATCGCTTCGAATGGCCGGACAACGGCACCTCTACCAGGTTACACGCCTCCACAACACGTGCCGCAGATCATCGAGACACCCCCGCAGGAACAGGAAAGGAAACCACCGCTGCAGCTACCTGAACGTTCGTCTTCACGCCAACTCCCGCCGTCCTCGCAGCCACTTCCGCCGCCCTCGCAGCAGCAGCCAGCTGGCCCTCGCAGCTACCCCCAGCCTCAATCCCAGCCCCCGACCCAGCGACAGAACCCTTCGACCCGACCGAACCGCCATGCTCAGGCTGCACAGGCGTCTCCCATTAAACCTTCCCAGTCCATGGACGATTTAGTAAGACATGCGTCACCGATGCCGGGCACTACAAACAGAGTTGACTCGCTGTCCATTATACCGACGGCTCCTGAGGAGAAGAAGTCGGACAAGAAGTCCAAGGAAAAGAAGGATAGCTCTGACGGAGGTCCGAGGAAAACAAGCTGGGGCTGGTTCAGCGGCGACAAGGAAAAGGAAAAGCACGAAAAGGACAGGGACAGGGATGGCGCTAAGAAGATCAAGAACAAGCTCAGCAAGCCTCAAGAAAAGGGCCATGACGACACCAGACTAGACCTGTTGCAGACATCAATACAAGGCGGTGGCCGTGGGCGTGAAAGCGTGGTGCTGGACCGTGACAGCGTCAAGCTGGATGAGGAACGCAAAAAGGAGAGTGCGCGAAAGACGTCGAGCGACGGCAAGAAGGAGAAGGAGCCCGGTCTGCTGTCATCTATCTTTGGAGGTGGAAAGAAGAAGGGCGAAAAAGAGTCGTCTCATAAGAAGAACGCTTCTCGCGGACTATCACCAGACCCCCCGGCACGCATCCTCAAGCCCGACATTGACTACAACTGGACCCGATTCTCGATTCTCGAGGAACGCGCCATCTACCGCATGGCTCACATCAAGCTTGCGAACCCCCGTCGCGAACTCTACTCGCAGGTTCTGCTGAGTAACTTTATGTACTCGTACCTTGCAAAGGTGCAGCAGATGCATCCGCAAATCTCCATTGGCAACTCGAAGCAGGCAAAGCAGGCACAACAGGCGCAGCAAGCACAGCAGGCCGCGCAGCAGAAGAAAGAGCAGCAGCAACAGCTAGCCGCTCAGCAAGCGCAGCAAGCACAACAAGCAGCCCAGCAGCAGCAGCCAGAGGAGTTTGCTCAATATCAGCGGTACCAGCAGGTATGACGTGGTCTTGTTTATCCACGGAGTTTTAGCTGACAGGGGTTGTAGCAACAGCAGCAGCAGCAGTATGAGCCAACAGATAAGCCAAACGAGTGGCCTAGTGTCTACCAACAGCAAGAAAATGGCTTCTCGCAACAACCCCAGCAAAACGCCAACCATCAAAGAGGCGGATCTCAAGGCAGCGCATACAATCAGCCCGCACGCGACTCACATCACTCGAATTACAGTGTCAATGGCGGGGGCAACAATAGCGGGTACAGCGTGGCCAATGCCCAAAACTACCTGGGCCAGCCTAGCAAGAGCGGTTATAATCATTATGCGGAATCGGACCAAGGCGCCAAGACCGCAGATGATGACATGTGGTGAGACATATTACCATCACCAGAAGGAGTAGGTGTAGACGAGGGGAAGGGGGGGGGCTTAGCAACATGGATTATGTAGCCCCCTTTGGGAAAAAAATCACAACCGTCCCTTTTTTTTCTCTTTTGGCTCTTTCCAATTTCTATCCTTTTTAGCTTCTCTGTATTTATTCGAGGCTCATTGGATTTATTGTCTAATTCTTTTTCTGTCTCTCTCTCTCTCCGACTACCTCCTTCTCTCTCTCTCTCTCTCTCTCTCTCTTCTTCTTCTTATCTTCTTCTTCTTTCTTCCTTCCTTCCTTCCTTAAGTTTCATTTGACCTTGTTGTGCCGTTTTCCACCCCGGGGCGTTTTTTTTCCTCCCTTCTTTCTGCCACATCTACTACTTATAAGACTGACACACACACTCACACACACACACTTATATATATATATCGTGTTACTTGGCTACTTAGTTGGTAATTTGTTGTATGGTATACGGCTGTACGTAGATGAAAAGAGAGAAAAAATAAGAAGAAGATGATGGTGATGATGGATAAGATGGGATTGGGATGAGGTCGGGATGAGGGATGCACATGCAGGATTGGGATTATTACTCTCATATATATAAATAAATATATATAAATACATTTGATGGCTAGGAGGCATGGAAGGATGGGATAAAGGTTGGATGGATGGATGGGATAAAGGTTGGATGGATGGATGGATGGATTGATGGATTGATGGATGGATGGAAATGAAAGGGAGTATTGGCATAGGCATAGTCAGGGTAGGACAGGACAGAGCAGGACAGGGCATGGGAACGGCATGGGAACGGCATAGGCAAGGCAAGGCAGGGCAAAGCATATACATTTACATTTACATCTAAATCTCTCTCTCTCTCTCTCTCTCTCTCTCTCTCTATATGTGCTCATCAACTACATACACACTTCCTCGCATCTTACTTGCCGCCTTACTTACCGCCTTACTTACCAACCACCTTGTATTTGCATCTCTCACTCCCTCACCGTTTTACATCGCACATGGACATACACAGCGCACATGGTCATACACATCGCTCATACACATCACTCATAAACATAGACATATAAAAAGTGCAATCGCATGTTGCGCTAAATGTCTCAGTCTTAGTCTTAGTCTTAGTCTCGATTCCTGAGTTAGTTAGTTAGTTAGTTACTTACTTACTTACCCGTTGCCTTCCCCGCGTTGTTTTGAAGCGGCACTGAGTTTTTGTGTCAGCGTCAGCGTGAGCATGGGCATGGGTATGGGTATGAGGGTGGGCAGGGTGTGTAAGCAATCGGCGCACGTGGCTATTCGCTTTGTCTTTTTATTTGTTGGTTCTTGGGTGTGTTTATGGATGGATGGATGGATGGATGGATGTGTGAGATGGGATTAGTAGCAGCACTCTATTATCTACACAAGTACACACCCATGTATTACAACAGCACAGCACGGAAACCTATCCTGTACGTACGTATATACACAATCCCCCACATGCTTTCTAAGATTTTTATCCTGCAAGCAGAGCGTGAACATGATGCGTAGTTTACACGATTCCAAGATACTGAAGGTACACGGGTCTTTTTCGATACAGTCACGTGATGCTAAGCCATGTGAGTAAGCATAAGCGTGAGACAGGATAGGAGATACGATGTGATAGGATAGCATAGCATAGCATGGGGGAAGGGGCAGGGGCGCCATAAGACGGAGGGGGGGGTGTATGATTAGATAAGATAGCCATTCTGACGTCATTTCTAGGCAAGAGAAAAAAATTAGAAAGAGATAAGGAGGTAGGAGTTGGAGGCGAGGATCTTTGCGACGACCGACGCGTGTGGGGAACGTAGCGCGACGTATAGTATCGGATTGGATTGTGGGATACATGTGAAAAGAAAGAGAAAAGAGAAAAGAGAAGAGCTAAGAATAGCTGGTGTACTTGAAGTGTGGGAACGCAGCATACAAGAGGAGACTTGGGCTGGAACCGGGAAACTGGAAACTGGAAACTGGGATTTGACACGCGAAGCTGATCCTGAAGCTAAACCTCAAGCCGAAGCAAAGGGAAAGCAAAGCAAAACGAGACGCGAAGACAACAAGATCAAAGAAAAGCCAGTGGAGATAAGAAAAAAAAGCAAAAATGCCATCCTCCATCCCCGGCGCACCCCACAAACTGCGCCCCGTCTTCCCCGCCTCCTCATCACCCGGACCCCGCAACCCACACGATGAAAAGGCAGAACACGAATCCACTCGCTCCATCATCGCAAGTCGCAGCCTCCAGCGCCACATCGAAGGCGGGTATTTCGCCGAGATAGATCGGAATCCGCTTGTTATTCCGAATCCATTTTTACATCAGCGACAAGGACATGGCGGAGACGGAGACGTAGAAGAGGGGGGGCACTGGGAAGGGCTAAAGACGGCGGAGAAACCGGTGTCTGGCGATCAAGGCATCAGGACTGCGAGTACGAGTATATATTATTTACTTACGCCTGTGGAGCCGCAGGGTTGCTTTCATAGGAATAAGGGGAGGACGGTATGTTTCCTTTTTTTTTTCTTTCTCTTCCTTCATTCTTACCTCATTCATTCTTCCTTCCCTACTCAACTCTTTTTTTTCTTCTTCTTCTTTGCGCTCTCCGTGTCGGCGTTAGATGTGCGTGGTACATTGGCGGGGCTGGAATACGGAAACAACAACTACAACAACTACAACTACAACCACGACGACGACGACAATAATACCAACGACAACAATCGACGACAATATAACTAACCCATGTAATCCCTGAATTCTAGATCCACACCCTCATCTCAGGAAGAGGCCAATACGTGCTTATCCACGCCGACGCCGGCGGCGCGAAAAAAAGAATCGAAACGTTTGTCGTTGGCATGGATCTTGCTGCGGGGGAAAAAGCAGTCTGGGTTGTTGAAGGGGGGAAGTATAAAGCTAGTTTTTTGCTTGATACTCATACTGGTGCTGATACTGGGGCTGAGACGGACAAGGGGAAGGGGAAAGATGAGGCAAGACTGTTGATTAGTGAGGTGAGTTATTATTATTATTATTTTTCTTTTCTTTTCTTTTCGAAATTTCCTTCATCTCGGTTTCTGGATTCAGTGTGTCTGCGTCATGGACAGGGAAAGCAATGCTAACGTGAAATCCAGACTGTGATCCCAGGCTTCGAGTACTGCGACCATGATTTCTTAACTCTGGACAAGTTCCGCGCGCTTGTAACGGAAGAGCAAGCCGAGGAATTGGAGTGGCTGGTTAGGAAGTCATAATAGGAAGACGGATGTAAAATGGACGATTGCGAAAGAGAGCAAGTAGTCTTGTTATCTCCAGCATAGAAGTACATTTGAAAAGGGTATGTGGATATGGCTAAAACGTTGAAGAAGACAAATAATGCCTGTACTAAGTGACATGCTTCAACGCCCCCGGAATTTCTTCTCGTAATCATATCGCGTGACTCCAGTACCCAACACAAGCACGAGGTCTGAAAACAACGCCAATGCAAGCCCACTGGTCTAGTACCTGACTAGGAACACCATCTATCGCTACGCCGGCTTGATACCGTTATACAACGTGTCCAACTTGAGTTTATCGATATCGCTCGTCCACTCGTGCAATCTGGGCAGTGTAACGCGCCACCCGCGATCCTCCATTTCTTCCAGGATCATGATCGTCTTGCGGTCGGCGTCTTGCTGGTCCGTCGCGCATATGACAAATGTGGTGAGGTAGAACATAACAAAGGGGTACTTGGAATTGATAAAGTGCTGGACATAGTATTGCCATGCGTTTGCCGAGGATGGGCGATCGAATGCTAATCGATGTGTTAGTAGTGAGTATGTCCAAACCACAGTAGAGACTTACGCAGGGCGTTCCAGCGGTAGACGTGGCCTTCCCATGTTGCAAAGTTAAGCCCTGTCTTGTCTAGACTCTTGATGACCGGCATAGGCCAAGCGCAGTAATGAGTTTGAATCGAGCCCTTTGCCATAATGGCATTGGGATGCGCCTGCATGTATGTTTGAGCGAATTCTGAGAGACAATTTGCAGATGGTAGTGGTAGCTCGGGCACGATTGACTCCTGGTCTTTGGACTCTTGGTAAGAAAAGTACAGGTCGAGCGCGCCATCTGAGCCTTGGATCACGAGTGGACGAGTTTGAGGCTCTTCGTACTCATGCACAAGGCTGATGATTCCGCAGCGTTCCATGTCCTCGACGACTCTCTGAACAAAGCGATGGGAGTCTCGAGAGTTGGTCTCTTCTGATGACTTCTTTTGGAAGGCTTGGATAATTCCCTTGTCTGGATCATGGTGTCGATATCTGTGACCTTCGTATTGAACTCTGGGCGGCGCGGGGAAGCGCATGTCAGCCGAGCATTCGATTGTCATTTCTTCCAAAAACATCTCTTGTACCGAGGGCGGTATGACTTCCGATATAACACGCTTGGCAATCCGCCGGGGTGATGGATCGTTAGCCAGCATGAGTAGCGTATCTTGAACAATATCAATGAGTTCAAAAGGCAAACCAGGGTCGCGATCGATGATGATGAATTGCCATGAATCCACGACGATGGGGTCATACATGGAAGTTTTGCGTAGCCGCAGGTCGTTCTTGATGTCTTCCAGAGTAATCAGGTTACTCCAATGCGCTTCGCAATCATGTTCGTTCCCCTGGGTGGAGCGGGTACGTTTGATGAAGATGTCCGCCTCTGTGGGGTGTACCGTAGCGTCGATGTTGGTGCCTTCATATACGACCAGATAGAGCCGGTTGGTTCTTTTGCGCATTTCGTCCAGGAAATATTGCGTCATCGGGTCGCCCATGGCCATTTGCCCAGATAGGTAGTTTCTTGTCTCGGTCTGTATTGCTTTGTTGTTCTTTCCAACCGGTGTGACTGCCTTGGTGAAATCGCCTTTTGTGGTTGGAATGAAGCCGAAATAGATACCCGTCGCGCACTCACTTAGGACACTCGATGTGCTGTACCAATGCTTCCGGTAAAGACCGAGCATGAGGAGCTTGCACAGCGTGTTATAGTCTTCAAAGTTTGAGCATATGCTTGCCACGGTCCAGGGCGTCAGCAACGTTGGAAACCAGCGGTGTCTGAGAATGTTAGTATCGAAATTTGTGTTCATCTCTTGGGTAGCCTACAATATGTCCCAGCATGGCTTGGTCATCTTGAGGCCTTCACTGGTACTGGGGACATCTCCACCGAGAAGTCGAACAGTCTTCATATCTCCACCAGCCAGAGTCTGTGCGCAAATTGCCACTCGAAGATACTGGACAGCATGTGGTCTCCAAGCTTTCTCAAAGAAGTCGCAGTACATCTCGAGCTCACTGGCTTGACATCCTAACAGGAACTCGCCAATTGTTTTTGATCTTGTTGCACGCTCGAGAGTTTCGGCTTCGCTGTCATTGAGAATCATTATCCTGAACCAGGTGCAGATGATTTCCGTTCCTGTGTCTCCGACATATCCAGCCTGTATTGGAGAGTTCAACGATTCGGACGAGAACTGTAAATCTGGAAGGATGTTGTACAAGCGCCGGATTGCGTCGGTACACAAATCCGTAGAGAAGTGTTTCAACACGAGTATGGTGCCATCGTCAATACCCTGTAACGAGCCAATAGGTATGGCGGGCTTGAGTGGAGACTGAAGTATCATAATCTGCTCCGAGTTGCGACCATCATCAGATGATAATAGTATGTCTGGCGTGTCAGATAGACGCTTCAAATTTAGACTCGACACTAATAGCGGTTAGCTTAGCGGCATTATGCCAAAACAAATCTTACTGAGCATCAGGTTGGCCAAAGTCCTGACATCCTTTTCGAGTTTTGCAATCCATTCGATAAAGTCTACCGTGTCGATTCCACAAGTGTGGAACCTCTCGCGAATACGACGACGAAGCTCTACAGCTAGCCGAAGTTTGAGCACCTTTTGCTTGGCCGAATGTGTGTCCACTACTACACTCTTTTCCGCAGTATGTTGCAGTCTCTCCCAGCGCACGCTCAGGTCATTCAGCTCTCTGAGATGCCGGTTGCACCAGGTCTGGTCCTCGGTCGACAGTAAGAGGTGACAGCGTCGCCCGTCCGTCTCAATAGCATCGCAACGAAGCCCCTGTGCCGTTGGCGACTCTGGGGGCTCGCATGTGTGGATGAGGTTGCGTGCCTTTTCTGTGGATCGATAGCGATGTCTTTCTGGTCTGTGGATATGTAACTGGAGACTCATTGGGACAGTGTGAAAGAATGAAGCCAAAAGGCGTTGAGATGCGCCAATACTAGCTTGGATGCATATAAACTCAAGGAAATCGACGAAACAAGAGATATGGGCAAACAGAGCGATGGACGAGAAGCGGTGATGAATCGGCTACAGCCTTATCGATGGAGGGTATAAGAGATGTTAGCCAAGATAGTGGACAGCTATCACGGGTAGGGGGGTGGCATGAAGCAGCCTTTGCATGCTCAGCACACATTGCCCAGCGCGAAAAGGTCAGCCGTGTAACCCCTTCTTTCGCGGACAGGTTCCCGCTAGTCTAAACGGGTGACCTGAGGCTACTTTAACCGCTGAGGCTGGTTCGGCTTGCGTCGAACTTTTCTCGTAGCAAAATCAGTACCAGGCACTCTTCGCAACAATCGCATTTTCTGTTGAAAGCGTAGCAGTGAAGTCTGTATATGTAGCGACTGTGCCGCACAAAGGGTTGAGAGCAGCATCGACAGCAAGTCATGGCCTCACATGGGCGGTCATAGGGTGGCGTTGATCTGATCGGTATCATGGAGATAAGCGAATGTTGTTTTCGACAAAGCGGGTAATGGTCGCCTCTCGTTGGCCCACCGGTAGGAGGCTGGGGCTAAGCGCTGACATGGCTGGGCTACACACCAACAGCGACAAGAAAACAGCCGTGCCGTCTTTTGCGATGATGGCCAGTCCCAGTTCGCGGAGGCTCTCCGTGTTGCACATAGGGTAGTTGTCTGCAGGACCGCAAGCATTGCCACGGGCGTCTCCTTGTACTACACGGCCTTGAATGGTCACGATAATCTTGTCCTCGTGAATGAGAAGGTATCCTCTAGGGCCTGCGGTCGCTTCTTGGATGGAACTCAAGACATGGCTCGCCTATTGATATGCTAAATACCGCGAGAAACGAGGGTTGTCGACGGTTCAGCAGGCGCTGGTACTGTGGTCCTAGGGGGCGCAGAAAGTCCGGTACAGCCCGGAGAGGCAACATTGCAGGATAGGCGACATGGCTGGGTGTTGGTGGAGTGATTTTGGGTCTGTCCGATCTTGGGATGTAAAAGAGAATGCGGGGATGGTGGTGGAGGAGTGAGTACGGGGAAAAGACCGACCGGCCCTTCCCCACCCCACACGTCCGGGATGCCGGTTCGGGCAATTGCGCAGATAGTATCCGAGGTTGCGCTTCCATGGGACGACGCATCGTGAGCTTCCCCACACGCTCTACACGCCTGCTGCTGTCGCTGATTGACACTTGCTTCCACACTCACACCTTGTAAGCGTTTTCAACTGTAAACGTGCCAATTCACTGGCACTCAGTAACCTTTACATATCGAAAGGCGACCGCGACCCCCGCACTCTCCATCCGTCCGCGGGGAGAACCCTGGCCAAAACACCACATGGCAATATCACCAGCAATTCGGATCGCGCCCTCACGCGCTGCGCGTGCCCTCAACCTTCTCCGCACTGTGCAATACACACATCCGCCGTCATGCCCCTGCCACTCGAACCCCAACTACCATCAATCGCCCACCACGGTCCAGCAGGCACGCCGACACGTGGCCACGCCGCTTGACCAGTTCCAGCAAAAGGAATATGCTTTCGAGATGGCAGCCTCGAGCATCCGCTTTGGGCCAGGATGCACCAAGGAGGTCGGCATGGACTTTAAAAACATGGGCAGCAAGCGCGTCATGGTCGTCACGGACGGGACGGTGCGAAAGCTGGATGCGATGAAGCAGGTCGTCGAAGGGCTTGAGAGGGAGGGCGTGACGTATGAAATCTTCGACAAGGTGCGGGTAGAGCCAAAGGACCACAGCATAAAGGAGGCGATTGAGTTTGCGAAGCCATGGCGGCCAGACGCCTTCCTCGCAGTTGGCGGCGGCAGCGTAATCGACACGGCCAAGCTGATGAATCTGTACACCACCTTCCCCGAGGCAGACTTCCTGGACTTTGTCAACGCGCCCCTAGGCAAGGGAATGCCCATTCCCTCCAAGCTGTTCCCGCTCATTGCCGTCCCAACCACTGCCGGCACGGGCTCCGAGACGACTGGCACTGCCATCTTCGACCTCGTCTCCAAGCGCGCAAAGACTGGCATTGCGCATCGCAACCTGAAGCCTACGCTGGGCATAGTCGACCCCATCAACACACGCACCATGCCGTCGGCCGTCCACGCGTCGTCGGGTCTCGATGTGCTGTGTCACTCGCTCGAATCCTGGACAGCGATACCCTACCATGAGCGCACTCCCCGCCCCACTAACCCCATCAACCGCCCAGCATACCAAGGCGCGAACCCCATTTCTGACATCTTCTCTCTCAAGGCCCTGAGAGATACGGTAAAATATCTGCCGCGTGCCGTCAGGGACCCCGAAGACCACGAGGCACAGTCGCAGATGTTGCTAGCTGCAACGCTGGCTGGCGTTGGCTTTGGCAACGCAGGTGTCCATCTCTGCCACGGCATGTCGTATCCTATTTCAGGCCAGAACCCTGGGTACAAGCACGCAGGTTACGCAGTGGACCACGCCATCATTCCGCATGGTGTCAGTGTCGCCGTCACTGCCCCGGCCGTATTCAGGTTCACCGGTGCATCCAACCCAGAGCGTCACTTGGCTGCCGCCGAGGCGTTTGGCGTCGACATTTCGAATGTAAAGGCGGAGAGTGCTGGTGAGGTTTTGGGCGAGGCGCTAGCCGAGTTTTTGATCAAGCTCGGTGATCAACCACGAGGCCTCAAGGCACTAGGTTTCAGCAGTGAGCATCTAGACCAGCTAGTCGAAGGCACCATCCCACAGGCCAGAGTGTTGATGTTGGCGCCAAACCTGGAGATGCAAAATGTCGACGCGGAGAGGGAGCAATTGCGGGGCTTGTTTGAGGAGGCCATGGAGTACTAGCACCCATTTCGCTGCACCATTACGACTGTATAGTAAAATTAGCTTTAACCAGCGCATCGTGGATCACACAAAACACCTACTGCAGGAATCTATCCACACCTTCCTATATCGGACAGCAGTATGGACGGGTTGCCAAGACTATTTTTCAGGGGCAATCACACGCATGTTTCAGCCTCCATTCCGCCCGTACTCCGCCGCCATCATCAAGGCCAATTTGACAGTATGTTGATTGAAATTTGTAAAGACCGTGAGGAGGGTTGAGTACTCTGGATATCAGTGGATATCTGAAAATCTAAATCTCTGCATATCTGATATCTGATATTTGATAACTGATGACGCGGCTACCGGGCGCGGTATTAACCGACGCGTAGAAATCTCTAGTCCACCTAGTCGATTCAAAATCATCATACCTAGACTGTCGCAGTAGCAGTCGCGTAAAACCCGCTGGCCGCCAAGGATACTGGGGCAAGAGGCGGAATGTCTCGAAGTTTAGTTTCATGTCGCGCTTCCGCGATCGTGGAGTGTTTGAATACCACACGTTGCGTAATCGCTGTATATTTATCTAGCCAAGGAGCCGCCTACCATGACCACAATCACAAAGTATTTCTTTTCTTCTAATATCAAGCAGAACTTGCTAGCCTCGTTCAAAACATGTACACTCACATAATGAAATCGGCTGTTGGAATCAGTTTGCTGGGAGGCGTGGTGCTGGCATCGTCGAGTAGCAACATCAAGTTTGTGGCTCAACAACCACTACTGCAAAATGCCTGCCCATCCAACTCGCTCATCCACGACACCAACTGCCAGCCCTCAACCCAAGATGCGTGGAACATACCTCTCCCGAATCTGGCGCCCAACTCCACACACATTTCCCCGCTGATCCACTCGTTGCAAGAGTCGCGCAAACGCGCGCAGCAAACCAAAAACTTCCCCTGGACCTACTGGCCCGAATGCTTTTCTCTCGACGACGAAAACGAGCCCTTTTGCGTCTTCACAGACACGGCATTTGCATATGGCCGCGGCATCTCCATCATCACTACCCAATCGCTGGCGTACGGCATGCGCGATAAAATCGCCTTCACGCAGCCACACCTCTTCACCCACCTCAACAACTACAACTCGCCGCCCTACTACCAGCATGAATTCCCAAACAAGGGCCGCGGCCTCATTGCAAACACAACTCTCCAGCGCGGCGACCTCATCTTCTCCTCGACCCCGATCCTCGTCACAGACCCCGACATGGACGACCTCCCTGAGCCCGAACGTCTGGCCCTTCTCTACCGCAGCATCGCCACACTGCCGCCCGCGACGCAATCCCTCTTCTGGGGTCTACAAAGCGACACGCCGACGACAGAGCCGGGATCCGACGCTCTCGACACGCGCGTGACGACCAACAACTTTGCCGTGGAAATCGACGACGTGGCCCAGTCCATCGTGATGCCTGAAATCGCAATGATGAACCACGACTGCCGCCCCAACGCCGCCTATTTCTTCGACCAAAACACAATGGCCCAGTACGTCCACGCCATCCGGCCCATCAACCCGGGCGAGGAAATCACAATCACATACATCGACAACGAGAAACCGCGCGCGCGCCGCATGGCAAAGCTGCATCTCAACTGGGGCTTTACGTGCAGCTGCAGCGCATGCAGCGTCAACATTGCACAGGCTGCTGACTCGGATGCGCGCATCGCGCAGATTGGGCAGCTGGAAAAAGTCCTGGATGACTGGACCGATGCGTCTGGCGCGAGCGTGTCCATGGCGGAATTACTCGTGAGCTTGTACCAGCAGGAGCGGCTGTGGGCGGGCCTCGCAACCGCGTACCAGTATGCCGCCGAGACGCATGCGAGTTTCGGTCGGAAATGGGACGCCGTCAAGTATGCGCGCCTCAGTCTGGAATACAGTTTGCTCGACAAGGGCTGGGCCGACCCGGATGTCGCTGCTATGAAGAAAATGGCAGAGGAGCCCGAGCAGACGTGGGCTTGGAAGAAGCGTATGGGACTTGGACATGCGCATCATCACCATGGACATGGACATGAGTAGGGGGCGGCGAGGTAAGAGGAGCTGAGCGTGTTCACACACACACACACACACACTCTCTCTCTCTCTCTCTCTGGTTTGTTCTATAACAACTTTTTTCTTTTTGTATTTTCTAATGACGATGATCATGGCTATATATGAACGAGGGATGGTTTATACATATCTAAGTGTGTGGTTTGTGTACCTGTGCGTGTCTAGTAGTAGTAGTAGTAGTAGTAGTAGTACTTGGTGGTTGTGGTGGCTAAAGTACATGGTTGAGTAGTACTAGTACTAGTAATACTATGAGATCCAGCTCATGACGCCTCGCTAATATATGCATGTATGTGTACTTGCGAGTCGAGGAATAAAAAAGTGTTCGGGATGTGTGAATGGGGGTTTAGGAATTACAATGAGAAAGAATTGGGCGCCCCGGTGTGTGTGTGTGTGTGAGATAAGTAAAGAGTAGTGATACAAAAAAAAAGAGGGGGGGGGGCAGATGGACGCCGGCGGAGGAGGTCGAGGTAATGATGATGGAAATAATACAAGACGAGAAATGACAAGCGGGGGTTTGAAAAAAAAAGACAGGATATCATCATCTATGTGCGAGTTTAGCAGTAAGAAAAATGAAGAAGAAGAAGAAGAAGAAGAAGAAGAAGACCAAGAAGAAGAAAGAACATGTCCCACGCGGTCGGTAAAGACAGGGAAAAGGCTCGAGAAGCTACCAAGGAGCAAGTCTATACACGTGCAAGTCAAGCTAGGTAATCTTTGCACTCCGGACTTTAGTGTTGAAAACGGTATTACACTTTTTACTCGCGTCGGCGGCCGAAATCTTGGCCTTTTGGCCCAGGCAGTTGCCGCTCGACTTGAAGCCGCCGGCATCACACAGGGCCTTTCCGGCAGCGGGCACGGAGCCGCGCAGCAGGTTCGGGGCCTCGATGATGGTGGCGGCCATGCCGCCGACAAGGTGGAAGTCGACGTGGCAGTGGAAGAACCACACGCCGGGGTTGTCGGCCTTGAAGCGGATCACGGCGTAGCCCTGGGCGGGCACGAGCACGCCGTCGCGCTTCGAGGGCACCTTGGGAAACGCCGATTCGTCGCCGTTCCACGCGCCGGTGCCTTTGGCGACGATCTGGAAAACGTGCCCGTGGAGGTGCATGGGGTGCGGGTAGCGGTGGGGGTTGGACATGTGGATTTGCACAATTTGGCCCGACTTGACGATCCAGGGGTTGACGCCGGGGCCGTATGTCGCAGGGTCCATGCTGCCGGTTGTCATGGCTGTGTAGAGCGTAGGCACCTTGGGGGGAACCCATGGGTGGACATTCATGGGCGTGCGCGTGCCAATGCCCTTGAAATAGGTCTGGTTGGTTACGAATTCGATTCGGTTGTTTGCGGGTCCGAGGAGCTTCTGGCCGTCGAGCGGCTTCATGGTAAAGTCGTCGAGTGTGTCTGGCGTGGCGCGGGCCTTGAAATCCATGGCATTCTCCATCTCTTCAATCTCTTCCATCATGTCGTAGATGAGTCTTCCGATAACCGACGTCTCTTCATCGGCAGGAACGCCGTCTGTAAACATGTCCGTTTCCATTTCTGCGTACCATCGGGATGCGTGCTTTGGTTCATCCTGACCCTTGACTACCACGCCGTAGCTCTGGCCGGCGCAAAGGAGGATTTTGTCCGTGTCGCGTGGCACCATTTGCACGCCGTCAATCTCGACTACAGTGAGCTTGTAGTTGTCAATGTGGAACGTGCCACATGCCACTGCGGCCGTGTTGACAATGCGGAGCAGGTATCTCTTGCCCTTGAGAAGCTTCAAGTTGAAAGGCTTAATGTTGTCGTTGAAGAGGAACGAGTTGGGCGTATCGAATCGGCCCTCAGTATTAGCAGGACTCATGTAGTCTTCAATCATCTCAGGCATCGTGCGGTGGTACCTGCAATCTGTAAGCGCGCATCTTGCGCCAACGCCAATGTACTCACCAGTCAGACATGGACAGATACAGCTGCTTGTGGATGCCCAGGCTCCTCTCCCACTTGCGATCATGCACAATCATCTTGCCTCGCAGGCCATCGGGATACTGGCCTTTTTCGTGCGCATGGTACCAATGTGTCCCAGCAGGGTTGGCGACGAATGTGTAGGTGTACGACTGTCCGGGCCGAATAGGGCACTGTGTAACTCCACTAGGGCCGTCCGAGAGCTGTGATCCACCCTGCCAGATGCCGTGGAAATGCAGAGATGTAGTCTGGTCAGGCAGGTTGTTATGCACTGTGACGGACACCGTGTCGCCCACATCGCACTCAATGGTGGGAATGGGCCATTGGCCGTTGATGCCTATGACTTGGCGCTCAAATCCATCAGGAGCTGCCTACGCATCATCAGTCGCTGGATTGGTTGGAGTAGGAGCTTAGCGTACCGTCACATAGCCAACACTAAAGTCGTACCTAACCGTCCTCGCATACGCAGCTGCGGCGTACACCAGCAGGCATGCAGCTTGAATGACCAGCATCATACTCTGGATTGAAGGATAACTATACAATACAATATAAACGTCCAAGGAGAGCTGTCAGGGGGCGGGTATAAGTAATAAGCGGAGTTCCCACCAGAAACGGTAAATGTCGTCAGTTTGGGGCCTGAGACTGATGGGATGAGTGTTGTTTGCGCACAATTGGTATTCCCAAACTATATACCCCTGGGCGAGGGGCGATGATCGGCCAGGCGATGCAGGCAGTCGTGCCAGAAACGCTCGGAGCGGTCCGCTCGCATGGCGGGTGACTGAGTCGATGCAGTTGCGGTTCTCTTGCAGCGCTAGAAGCAGTTGGATGCTGATCGCGAGCGGCGATCGATCTGTTGAAGATGAATAATCCCCGTTGACAGCGTTAGCTCCCGTGCCATTGATCCCCACTGCGCCCCCTTTGTAGCGCAACGCCGACATGGCTAGTGCACGGCAAAAGAAAAAAGGTACACAAGTGACGTGCGCCCGAGTATCATGTGCTAGCGTGTTTGGGCTAGGAACAGGTTAGTGTGGATCGAGCTTGGCGTAGATCCCGCTGCTAATGCGGGAGGGCCTCGCTTGTCAGAATCCGGACAGACATGGGAGAGCCGGCGTGGAGGTGAGTGGTACATCCTTACCGGCGCCACATGAGCGTGTGCGTGATCCAATCAGCTGTCCGATGGTCGCTGTCCTGGAAAGGCGTTGCAAGACATGCCAAGGCTGGGTGGGTTGACAGACTGGGTTGGTGCTGTAAGTATCCTAACAGCCCGTGTTGCTGGCACTCAACAGACGCCAAGAGCAAGTCACGGCCCTCTGTTGCGACCACGTACTCCCATTGTCCGCATGTAAATGTTGGTGTGGCGGTCTCTGCGCGAGACAGTGCTGTAGACAGCATCTCGATTGCGCCTATGCATCCAGAGCGCGTGGCAGCATCACGGAAGCTGTGATGCGCGGCCAAGCCAATCCAACACTACTATCGGGCGACTTGTTGAATCCAGCAGACAATGGCTCGTCGTAGAGGCCGTCAAGAGTTCGATGCTGACGCACAAGGCCGCAAGTCGGTGTGTAGGCCTATGACGCTTATTAGGCGCGGAGTTGACATGTGCGCGACAATGGGGATGTGGTGGCTGGGAGCAGGTGTCTTATGCGTAAGAATGCAACTCCAGTCCATGAACTCTATGCAACAAAAGGAACGGCTCAACCATACGTCCGTCTTTGCCCCGAGTGGCTGGTTTTGTGAGGCCGGTGGATGGACGTGTGTTCGTTGGCAGTGCTGATTGGCGATATTGTTGAGTCGACGCAAACTCTCGGAGAAATTGGAGTGCCGAGCATAGAGCGACAACCTCAGCCCTAGGGCAAGCTGCGGCCATGATGATCTCAACAGATGGAGCGCTGGCAATGATCAGCGCGCGAAGAGGCGGGCAAACACGAGATGTATTGCGACTTCCCCAGCAAAGTCGGCCCCCGTGTGCTGGCAATCATCCGTCGGCAGATGGACATTTGACTTTACGGTGGGGCTGGTCGGGCCCATGGTTGAGCCGAAAGCAAGACGGACCATCGGGTTCGCCGCATTGCAGCCCGTCAGATAAGATAGCAATAAGGCCGGCAAGCGAAGTATCCCTGGACGCGTATTCTGTAACGCACAGGAAAGGGGGCGGTCTGTTTTGCTGACCACATACATAGCACATGCTGTGTGGTTTATCCGGAGTTTCCGGGTGGAAATAAGCATAGGCAAGCTACCTTGGCATGTTGTCTTATGGCCGGAGCCTCTGAGACGACCGGAGCGGGCAGGCTTGTTGTCCTTGTGGGTCTCTGACTCTGAATCTTCTCGGACTTTTGTGGTGGGATGATGCCATGAGTGAGCCTCGTCACGCAGTTGTTTGAACGGCCCCGAGACGACCTCTGCAAACAAACACGACAATGTACACAGCCGCCCAACCAGAACTCGTGAGCGCCTGAATTCGTTGCTTCGGTGATTTCGTGTAGATAATAATAGACGGCGACGTGGAATCAGAGTGGTGCCCCCAGAGAATATCCAATCATCTCGGGAGTCTTGGCGGCCGACAGCATGACGCTAAACCGTGTCCGGCCGACTTTGCGAACGTGTAAGACTACGTCGAGAGATGGTGTACATTTCGGTGCTCGGAGAGAAACGTTTGTCCGTGTCCGTAGGGATCAGCATACGTAGTCGCTGCGCCTCTAGATTGGGCTACCAAGGCCCCGGAAACGGGTCTAGGGTCAGAATAGCAGAGAGGTATTTTCCGTAGGCAAGTTGCGGCGTCGAGGATAAGACGTGGTCGTATCCCCCCATCTGGACAATCCCATCCACACAACACCAACAACCAAACCTCGAATCCACAATAGGCAGGTACAAGACTTGCTCCTAACCCATCACGACGACTTCTCTCGATACTCGAAACAGACACATCCTTCACCATGACTATCCCACCACCAGCCCCTGACACCTGCACTCAAGTCGGACCAGCACCGTGCCTGGTCGAGGGAACCATTCTCGGATACTATCCAGACATTGGTACGAACGCGGCCTATGCTGGATTCTTTGGCCTATGTGCCTTTATCCATCTGGGCCTGGGTGTCAAGTACAAGACATGGTCATACATGGTATGTCGATCGCGGGAAACCAAACCGGGTACATGACTGACATTGTGTAGATCGCTCTGAGTCTTGGCTGTATCTGCGAGGCGGTTGGCTACGTAGGCCGAGTGATGCTGTGGAACAACCCATTTGACAACGCGGGATTCCAGATGCAGATTTGCTGTCTGATCATCGCACCGGCCTTCATCTCGGCGGGTATCTACCTGACGCTCAAGCACCTGGTCATGACGTTTGGAGAATCGTGGTCTCGCCTCCGACCTGCACACTACACATACATTTTCATCGCCGGAGATCTTCTGTCGCTGGTGCTTCAGGGCGCGGGCGGTGGCTTGGCTGCCACTGCAGACTTTGGAAGCGAGGAGCAGGACGCAGGCACCAATGTCATGATTGCCGGTGTTGTGTGGCAGGTGTTTACGCTGACCATCTTTGGCTACCTGCTCGTTGAATACACTGTGCGCACGTACAAGCACCGCGCCGAAGTCCCCGAAGAGGCCATGGCTCTTTGGCAGAAGAGGTCTTTCAAGGGCTTTGTCTTTGCCATTGCCCTGTCTTTCATCACCATCTTTGCTCGATGCGTCTACCGTATTCCCGAGCTGGCGTTTGGCTGGAGAAGCGAGCTGATGCGCAACGAGCTTGACTTCATTATCCTCGAGGGAGCCATGATTGTCACGGCCGTCGTGGCCCTGACTCTCTTCCACCCTGGATGGTGCTTCCCTGCGGTTTCCCAGGCGAGCAGCCAGCCCAAGATTGCCCGTGGAGGCAGTGTGTGGGACGACAAGGAGGAGGATGTAGAGCTCGGATCAGTGCGGGTGTAAGATGCAGTGTGTTTGAGACGGGAGACCCGCTTTTTCCTTTGTTTTTTTCCCTCTCTCTTTCTAATTTTTTTTTTCCTGTGTGCATGTTTGGAGTCTAAACAGATTGTGTATAGGCCAGGATGGGAAGCAGATGATTTGTTTGTTTTGCTGAAAAGCGGCGCAAAGAGGCGTTTTGGATGGGGCCACGACATATCATGATACACCCTCTAGCATAGCAATGTACGATATGAGACGGAGACGGTTTCGCAGCTGCAGCGTCATGTGATGTGTGATGTGAGTGTGTGTGTGTGCTTGCTTGCGGGCGGCCGAGAGGAAGGTTCGGCGGGCTTGGCGTGTCAGACGGGCAGGACGCGGCGGAAGACGGGCCGACGAAGAGATAAGAACATAAGCCGCGTCACGTGACGGGCGTGCGGCGGCAGGCGTGCGGCGGTAGGCGGTCGGAGGTGGGATTGGGAGCAGGAGCAGGAGCACGAGTATTACTATACTGGGCACAATGTATTAGTGCTATCGTCCTATAACGTGTCGCCGGACGAGGGCGGCGGCGTGCTCTCGCTGGCCCGCCAATGCCAACCGGCCCCTCCCCGTTTTATTTTCTTTTGGGGCCCAGTTCAGCGGTGTCTGCCCCCCGCCGCCTTTGCCCAAGAGGGTCGCTATGGCATTCTTGTAGCATGTTTTTTTATCCGGGCTGCGCAGTGCACATGGTGACGTCAATCGTGGCTGCTCCTATTTGAACCACGTCGGTCGGCCATGTGTCCTGGCTGCACCGCGCAGCTCTCTTTGCCCTCTCTGCCCTCTCTGCCCTCTGTGAATCTCTCTGCCCTCTTTCTCCTTGGTGGTGGCGGCGGCGCCGCAAAGCCCAGCCCGTCTGCCGCTTGCACCTGGCGCGCATGTCGTCGGGCAGTATCGTTGTTAGTGCCCATGGCTGTCCAGCTGCCGCTAGCTCCAGCGCCCTGCATAGCACCAGCGCCCGGCACGTGACTGACAGGTGACGACATGATCACGTGACCAACGCGCGTTACTGAGCTGCCATGTAGCCGCTACCGTTGCTATACTTGCTTGGAACTAATCGTCCACACGACACGCAGTCAGTCAGCCAGCCAGCCAGCCAGCCACCGCCTCGCACCGCCACACCCCGCGCCCGCGCCCGCCAATCAGCGCCCGCCCTGCCGAGCCAGCGTGTGTGGCTGCAACCCAGCATGGCGAGCCTGAGTCTGGAACCCGTCGTCGTGCCTGTCGCACACGCGCGGCCATTATCACTCGTGTGCCGCCGAGGCTAAGTCGCTCTCGCCCTGCCATGGCAGACTGGCGGCCGCCGTCGAGGTTCTTTTGCAACGGGGCGTGAGTGCGTGAGTCTCTCGTGGCTGGCATCCAGCGACGCCCACGGCCTGCGTCCCCTCGATGCGTCCTGACAGCACGTGAGCTGAGCAAGTCGCCACGTCATTGGCTAGGAAAGCCTCTCCGCACCATGTTTTTCGTCGGCCTTTTGTCCCGAGCAGTCGCTTCAGGTCGCAGTTGCCCATTTTGCATAGGCACAGGCGCAGGCACAGGCACAGGCACAGGCGCAGGCACAGGAGCTCAAGAGGCGGACCTTGGGGACGCCCATCGCAAGTCGCCGCCGCGCCCGCTGCTGCTACTGCTGCTGCTGCTGCTGCTGTCCATACGAGGCCACATCCGCCTCTGATGCTCGCTGCGACGTGCAACGGCATCCACAGCTGCTGCCGCCGTCGCCGCCGCCGCTGCCCTCTCTCTCGCCTCGTCGACCTCAGCAGCCTGGCACGCCCGCGCCACTGCCACCACGACGCTCACTGGGGGCGCGAGCACGAGCGAGCCCATCGCCGAGACTCCACAGGCTCCACCTCCACCACAAACACCATCTCCAGCACACCGTCCCTTGGGTCCTTTGCGAGCTGCACACTCTCTCGACGCTCCCACCCCCCACAGCATGGACCTTTCAGACCGATGGCAGAGCATCGCCCCCGCCTCCGACGAGCCAGGCCAGCGACGCGCGCCCCCCGACCGCCGCAAGAGGCGACAGGCCGTTGCTGTGGCTTGTGTGCACTGCCGCAATGGGAAGGCCAAGGTACGTAGGACCGTGTTGCACGACTCCCAGCCACTGTCACGAGTCTTCTTCGGTGAACCCTCAGGCGCCTCAGTGGCATGGCCGCCGGGCATCCACACTGGCGCTGCTCGTCGTCCATGCTCCAGCCATCCCACCACCACCACCACCATCACCACCACCACCCACCGTCCTGTCAAGCATGTGCCACTGTAATCCTCCGCTGCTCTTCTATGGGTAATCACTGGACGTGACACTACCTGTAGGTAGGCAACACAGCCGCTTTTGATGCCGTCTCGAAAGCCGCTAATACAGTCACCTACAGTGCGACGGCACCAGGCCCCGATGCAACCGCTGCAAAGACAACGACCTGCTGTGCCAGTACGATGTCGCCGAAGGCGTCTCGAGGGCTGAGCGCATGAAAATCATGAAGCGGGACAGCATCACCGGCGAGCTCGAAGACCTCAAGCGCATCGTCACCTCGCTCCGCTCCGGCACCGACGACCAGGCCGCCGCCATTCTCGCAAGACTCCGCCTTGGTGATGCCCCCGAAGACGTTGCAAAATCCCTTTCCATGACCTCCTCGCCAGCTGCTTCCACTCAACCCCCCAGGTATGCACCACCACTACACATTTGACTTTTTTTTTTTTTTTTTTTTTTTTTGCTTCTCGCACTGGCGGCAACAAGATTGGTAACTGGAGTTCAGCTTACTGGGCCAGGAGTCCACCGATACCTCTGGAAGTGCAATGAGCCACGAATCCGTCTTTGATCCAAGCAAACCAGCCTCCAAGTTCCGCCATGGCTCCGCCCCGTCCCTGACATCGCCCACCACCCAAAACGCTGCCTGGTCGCCTTCAGCGCCCCTTCCCCAGTCTCTGTTTGCCCCGCCGGGTAGAGGCAAGCACGCAGGGGCTGGAGAGGAGCCATCGTTTCTGAGCCCGCTGTTTGATCGAGACGATTTTCTGCTTGCCAAAGCCGAGGCCGAGGCCGAAAGCGAAGAGGCCGACGACGACATGGAGGGGAGTAATTTGGACCCGCGACTTGCAAAGCAAGCTTCCAACTTCGAACTCCGTCCTATCCCGTCTTCGTCGTCGAAGACATCTTCCCACAGTCAGAGACGGTCGCCGCAGCGGCAGCACACGATTCGCTCCATTTATCCTACACATCTTGCTGGCCGACAGCCCATTGTGAATACCATTCGTATCCACCCCAATCTTGACATTCGCCGCTTCTTTGGCAAAATGGCCTACTCCAGCACGGCAGAGGCCAACCAGTATTCCTCCGAGACGCAGAATGCGCAGACCAACAACCTCTTCGTTCCCACATGGGCTATGCTCCCAATCAACACAGTGCCTGACCCGGGCTCACTCAAACGCACCGTGCCAAGCATCCTGCAAGAAGCTGCGAGTATGATAGGCACAGGGCAGCCAATGCAAGACGTCATCGAGAAGCATCCCAACATTGCCGCTCTCTTTGACGAAGACGTTTTCAACAAGTCGGGCATACTGTCCAAATGGGCAGTCGGCATGGTGCATGGCGTGTTTCTAAAAGGTAAGGTTACCGCTCCGTGCAGCTCCGCTTATTTGGCTGACTAAAGCAGGCAACACGTTCACATGCTTTGGCTCCATGTACCTTTTCTGGTCACTGATGCGCTGGATGATCTCACCCTCGCCCGAAACCTACAATGCCATACCCGACTGGTTCCGTCCTACGCCCAATCAGCTCTTTATGCCGCACATCAATATTGTCGACTTTATCGTCTGGCCTGCCTTTCGCGAACTGGCCGTTCAGATTCCCGCCATGCAAGAACGCATGGAGTGGCTCATGGATATGAGCACCAGCATCCAGTGCGACTGGTCATATACAGCTAGCGAAGCACTCTGCAAGAATGAGGAAACAGGGCAGGTGGATCTGTGCAACGAGGCCAGAGAAGTTGTGCGAGACTTGACGAGCTGGAGCGTTGGGCCTAGTTTTCGGGGTTACGTTAGCAACGCCGATTCTTATGTTAGAATCAGAACAGAGGGTTATTGATGAAGAGTTGGATGTACCTTGACAGTACGCATCATGAGGTGGGCGTCACAAGAAAGAAAATACAAGACAAGACCAGATGATACAAGTAAACGAAACCAAATACGGCGAAATGATATACGGAAATCAAAGGAAAAGCAATAGAAGCAAATATACGTGCGTCCCCCCCTTTTATTTTGCCATGCACATGTAAATACACGGCAACGAAAGGGGAGTGGAAACGGAGCAAAGACAAGAACAAGGTGGTAGCCAAGAAAGAAAGGAAAAAAAAAACACAGCATATTCCTGGGATAAGAAATGCTGTGTTTTTTTTTGTCGCGTACTTACTACGCATGGTCAGAGTCTGAGTCCGTTATGCTGTATGTATTCAGAAGAAATAAATATTACTCTCTTCTCCATTTACACTCTGTTCTCCGACTAACGTACTTTACAAGTTCTGATATGCTTGTGTGTGTGTGTGTGTGTGTGTGTGTGTTTCTGAGTGATGGTGATATTCGAGATTTATATGTATAACGTGTTTCACCAGTAAGCGGGCCACCCCAGTATGTGGGCCACCTCCCCAAACTATTACATCTTTGTAATAGTATTGCGCAACACCACCACAATATTTTTTATTAAGTAGAATAAGATATTATTCTTCAGACGCATTGCTATCCTCTGTATCCTCTAATTCTACTTAACAAGTGCGAGAGTTGTGTCCAATTTGGCTGCAACGCCCGCAGCGCCGTTCACTACGCACCCTCTTCGCAGACGTTGCACCATCATTATAGCTACCACCCTCTGCCTCAGCGATCTAATCAGCTATCTGGCCAACTGTCTAGGACCCCTCTGCCTGTACGTAGCGCCTCTTACGAGTTTTTCGCTTCGTTACTTTAGTAATTATAGCTTCAAGGCAATTAAGTTTCTCCTACATTAACACTATATTATAAGCTATCTGCTAAGCTCCCTTACTTAACTGCTATATCTACTCCTTAAGAGAACTTTTAGGAGACCCTTGCTAGATTTGCATACGGTTTCGAATAAGCGTAGCCTACGCCTCTATTTCGCGCGCGTTGCGCGGCGTTTTCGGCTCCCAAGCAGTAGTCTCTTGCGCTGGTGGAGTTGGCGTACGCAGCATGACGTTAAGCTGTGATAAAACAACGTTATAATCGTGCGGTGAAAGTCCAGCACCTTAGAACCCTCCGCGGATATTTTCTAGTGTAATAGCCTTATAATAGGCCTTTTTAAACGCTAGTAGGAAGGTTTCTTTGCTAATATAGTAGATGCGATTGCGTGCTAAGACCGAGATAGCATCACCATACGCGCGCTTTAACGGCGAGAAGCAGCCCACATCAAGAGGCTGTAAGAGGTGCGACGAGTGGGGAGGCATACAGAGGAGGATTATCTTCATCTCTTCGCAGAGATCTCGGAAATCCACCGAGCAGTGGCTCTCATGGCCGTCAATAATAAGCAGCCTATGCGTCCCCACAGGCCGCGTATAGGAATTAAAGTGACAAAGCCAGTCAAGCGCTAGATCGTTGTTCGTCTAGCTAGTAGGACTAACTTAGATTACCTAGTCGCGTGGCAGATCCTCTATAAACTAGGTAGAGATTAGAACCTTGCTAGCGAAGATAAGAAACGCTGGGATACGCGTGCCTGTTGCGCCAACGCCTTGTATCAGCGT
>NW_007359981.1:948167-960147 GCF_000359705.1 Exserohilum turcica Et28A | reverse complement strand
AGATATCTTCGTCCACGATACCATACTTTGCCTTCATATTCTGAACTAGCTCAAACTAGCCCTTAATAAGCGCTGGGTCTTCGCAGAGAGCTCGCTGGTGATCGTATGGACGGCTCCGGCGCGTACGCAGCTTAGGATTGCGCTGGACAAACCTATCAACCCAGTTCTTGCCCACCTCCTTCCCGCCACGCTCTCGGAGCAGTCTGTTGGCCATATCTCGCACGTCGTCTTTCCCACAGGGTAGTCCTCGCTCAGCCTCGACTATTACACGCATAGTAATAGCCTCCTCTTCTAGTTTTGTTAGGCGCCTTGCTGGTGGCTCCCAATCGCTTCGAGGGCGCTGTCCAGCTCGTCGACGCTAGATTGTTGTTCGTGGGACGCTATAGGCGGCAGCAGCGCGTCGTTCACTCTAAATTTGTTTAGAATTAAGATTAGTAATAGCAAGGAATAAATCTGCTTTAGTATAAGTTTTTAACGCGTTGCATTGTTAAGACATTACGCGTTGTTGTTGCAAATGTGGGATATCATAGGGAAGTGGCCCACGTACTGGGGTGGCCCGCTTACTGGTGAAACACGTTATATATATATATATATATGTAGCTATACATGTATGTATGTACGTAGGTAGGTAGGTTGATGCTATATCTCCTCAGTCCAAGTCCCTCTTATTTCGTGTTGTGGAAATGTCATGGTTTTATGTAGTGTTTATGTATTTGTATGTATTTATTATTTCTCAAGTGATGATGACATTTGTATAGTTAGGGGTGTTGGCATATCTTAATTTGAGATGATTTGTGAAATGAACGTGCGGAGGGTTTTTTTATTTCTTGGTGTGTTTACGTTTCTTGATTTTTTTTGATTTCTGGGTTGCTTGGAGAAGAGGGGGAGAGAGGGTAGGGGGAGATGGAGGGTTGGTTGTTGGATTAATGCATGTTATGTATGTATGAAGTGGGTGGATGGGGATCTTACTGTACTGCTTTCTGTTCAGGATTCTTACGAGCATTATGCATGTGGGGATGGATAGATGTTAGTGTTAGTGTCACCGAGGTGTTTCCGTTGTATGTCTGAGTCTGTTGTTCTTTATCTTTATCATCAGCATTGTTGTTGTTATTGTTGTGGTCGTAGAGAATATTACTGTTTTCATTGTCATGTCGATTATCATTATCATTACCACTACCATTACCATTTCCAGTCTTTCGTATACTTATGCATAACAGAAAAATTAGAAGACCTCTCCCCCCCGCCCCCTCTACCTATGTATGTTTGTGAAAGTAAAAAACCCATCCACAAGCTAGCCAGCCATGCGCACGAAGACAATAAGTATGGCGAGAATTAGAAACCAAAAAAGGGGGGAGATACAAAATGTGTGTTAAGCAACCAGTTCCGGGTAACAAGATCAAGGCCAGCCATTTGTTGTGTCGTTGGTTGGCCGAGTACAAAAGACAAGACAAGACAAGACAAAACTCAACGACAACGACATCGCAAGAAGGGGGTGGGATGGATGTGTGCAAGGACACAAGTACCCAGAGTGACCATAGTCACACACACATACAAAAGTATCCGCAGATACAAACTCAAAACTCAGTCGGAAACACACACCTCTTCTCCTCCCAAATACTCTCTCCCACATACTTTCTCTCTCTCACGTACCACATAGTCCCACACCAACCCCATCAAACAACCCAAGGCACCACTCCATCCCGATGATACTTGCCCCTCGCTCTACGATCCATAAGCAACTCCTTCGCCGCATTAAGTTGCTGCATGGTCAGATTGGCCAGCTCGCGCTCCCACGGTGCCGCTTTATCCGGATGCAGAGTCGCAGCCCGCCGCCGGTATGCGCTTGCGATGGCATCGGAGGATACGCGCCATGAGTTCAGGCCCAGCATGTTGTACACAAGCATGTTGACTGGTGGAAGGAGGTTGGACGGAGAGGAAGAGGGGTTTGTGCGGGGGCGGAGGGAGCGCGTGGTAGATGTAAATGTAGATGCAAATTCTCCTGATGCAGCAGCACCCGTGGAAATCCAAGACAAAGCCAAAGACGAAGACGAAGATGAGGAAACCAGTGGCGATGACGACGACGACGTTGCTGTTGACGTTGCAGCTGGTGAAATCATACCCGTCCTGCTACCCACACTGTAATTCTCAATATCCTCCCAGTACGGATCGGCGCTCGACAGCGTAAACGGCGTGTCGGGCAGCCGGGGCGACGGCGCGGGCGTCGAGTTGGAAGAGTAGGTGCGGTCGCTGAGTGGAGTTCGTGGTGTGCTTGTTTTGGAGCGCTTGGGCGTGAAGAGGGGTGTTGCGGGGATGTGTGTCGATGGAGATGTAGATGTAGATGCGTCTGCGTCGACGAAAATAGTAAAGTTTGGTTTGCGCTTCTTGCTGCTGTGCGGGAGAACAGGAGGCGGAAAGTCGAGTTTTAGGTGGAGTTGGAGTTTCAAGGCCTTGGGAAGCGTGCTGGTTTGAGACCGCGTTTGCGGCCGACGACCACGATGCAATGCGGTGGGCTCGGGGGCAACCGGTTGCTTTGCGGATTCTGGAGTGGGGAGCGGTGTTGAGGCGGCGAGGGCGAGGAAGAAGGCGTCTGTCGTGGTGGTGGACATCTTGATGGATGGATGGATAGCTGGAGATGTATGAATTATAACCCAACTTGTTGTTGGAAAGAAAAGAGAGGAAACGCCAGAGAAGAATGGAGGAATGAAACACCTGAGAATATGCCTACCTTTGGGGATAGTATAGAATTGACTTGACTTGACTTGGAAGTCGTGTTGAACTGGACTGGCTCAATTGCCAACCAGGAGTTGAGAGGGGGAGAGAAACGAGAGGATGACCAGGACGGGGAGTAGTAGTATGTCGTATGTAGTAGTAGTAGCAAGTGTTAAGCCCAGACGAACGACACTCCAAAGCCCCAAGTCCAAGTCTTAACCCTTGAACTCGAGTCTGCAGTTGAATCCCAATCAATCAATCAATCGAGAAAGAGTGCAAGTCTCGCAAGCAAAAACCTACATTTGTACTTGGAAAATCATGAGGCGCTGTCCCCGCCTAACGCCCCCCCTCCCGCCGATCCGAGCGTTCTCGTAGTGAAGCCGACAAAGGGACAAAGCCGCGGGACCACTACCAGCGCCGCCGCCGCCCCCCCTTGGCTACGCGAGGTCAACGCGTAAAGTGGGCTGCTGACACACGTGTTGGAGGGCATGGCGGACGCGTAAGAGGGGCAGGGCGCGGCGAGATGTGACGTATGTGGAGCGGTTGGGAGAGGTAAAGGTAAGGCGTGGTGAAGTTGAGGTATATTGTGTGTTTACAACACCAAGGCTGCTGGAAGGAGTGGGGCTAACTTGGAGGTGTGAATTGGGGATTCGGCGTCATGCCTGTCTCTGTGCGGGTTGTGGTGAATGTGTTTCTTGGTGATATTGTCTGGGTGCTTGTGTCTGTGGTACACGGTTAGCCTGTGAGTTTCTGGGTTGAATATGCTTTTGAGGTGGGGTTTGGATGGTGCTGGGAATCTTCGATTTGGGACTGGTAGGTGCTTATTGCATGTAGGTCTTGGGATATGTAACGTCGCGGACACGTGATGAGAACATGGTATTGCGCTTGGTTGGCAATGGCAATGTCAATGAAACTTTTTCTCACCAGAATAGAGAAGAGGAGGGAGAATCAGATTTGGGGAAAAATTCAAGGCTCTCTGGGGGGTGTATGCTCTTGCTGCATCAACAACAACAAGGTACCAATAGTACAAGATGCTGGGATCGAAGATGGCATCACAGAACATTTTTAGATAGACCTGATTCTCGTTATAATCTCTAAGGCAACAAATAATCCATTGATAGTGCCAGGGTCAGGTGACGGGATGAGGAACCAGTGGAGGTCTGGGTGGAACGACCAAAACATCGGGCCGAGCGACCGACGACCGACACGCGTACAGTCCCACGAACGACGACACTACACATAGCCTACCGCCATAGCGGGTCGGCAGCATGTGGTTCACTAACTTCTACTAATGCGAGGTACTTACAATGCAGGCTCTAGGATCAAGATGTAGCGCCGACGCTGATGCGGGGAAGAGCCCACGAGAGCCGAGGCAGAGGCGCTCGAGTAAGGATATCAGCTACAAATAACTTGCAGCCTCCAGTACTGCTGCATTAGCTCGGCCGCCCTCGCAGTAGCCGCCATGTCAGCCCAACAGAAGCCTGGGACGAAGATGAAGCTTGATCCTGCCCCGACGCGTCTACGCCAGATTGCTCTAGTTGTGAGGGATCTCGAAGGCGCAACGCAGCAGCTTGTACGATGAAGACTGCAATCGCGCGTCAAGAAGCTGACCAAGACATCAGACGCACATTCTAGGCACCAACGTTGTTTTTGAGGATCCCGCCGTGGAGCAATGGGGGCTGAAGAACGTGCTGCGTGCGTGGTACACATAGTCTTGCGCCACCCGAACTGCGTGGACTAACTCAACGGCAGTTCCACTGGGCGGCGACTTGATCGAGATTGTGTCGCCCACCAAGAGTGGCACAACAGCGGGAAGATTACTGGACAAGCGCGGTGATGGCGGATACATGATCATCATGCAAACCGAGGACGCAGAGAAGCGGCGCGATCACATCAAAGCGAACAATCTGGCCAGAGTCATCTTTGAACAGCAGCATGAAGATGCTGTGTGCGTCCAGTACCACCCCAAAGACATCAAAGGTGCGTTCGTTGTCCACGCCCAGCTTTTGCAGGCCCAGGCGAGTGGTAATAAGCGGCGCAGGCGGCATGATACCGGAACTCGACTCCCACAAACCAGGCCCAACTAACCCCACGCCTCTCAAAACCCGCTTCTCTCCATGGCACGCGTGCGGCTCGAATGTTGAGAGCTACACCCCTGGCATGAAACAGACGGGTCACCTGTCGCTAGAGGGCTGTGTCTTGTGCCTCCAGCCTGGCGACGTCGGCCACGAAGCAGCCGCCCGACAGTGGGAAGAGGTATTCGGCGTGGCGCGAAGCCGCGATTTGTTGGCCTTTACCAATGCAAGACTGGGATTCGTCCGGGGGAGACCGGGACTCGCAGAGGGCCTTGTGTCGATCACGGTAGGCGTCCAGGGCAAGGAGCAATATGAAAGCATACTAGAAAGAGCCAGGAAAGCCGGCATCTGCAGCGGAAGATGCATCGAAATGTGCGGGGTCAAGTGGTACCTTACACTGACGGGCTCGGGCGACAACAGGGGTAAGCTATAGCTTCACGCATACTGAGATATGTTTATTTCCACAATACTCCCACTGCCGCACGTGTTCGCAGATTGCGCTCGAGGTATACAGGGCCTGACTTGTGCCACGTATGATGCTCATCTGCAGCCAAGATGTGGGCGCAGATGTGGGCGCCCCAGTTCGTGTGGCGACGGGCGTTATCCTACCAGCAAATGTTCTCGAACACCGTATGAACCACGCCTCGCCTGCATCATCACAAAGATTTCACACATAGTCTGCAGGCTTTTCTTCGTCCCTCATTCCGTCAGTATGGCAACACGTCAAGCGCCGCGGTCAGGACCACCGGCACACAATGCGCAATACGGATTCGCAACAGACGGGACCAACTGCGCCCGCCACACTAGCGGCCTGCCCTCCATTCCGCCCCTCACCCTCAGCCTGCCCTACTCCGCTTGATGGCGGACCTTCCCGGCCCATTCAACCTGTAGCGGGCAGGAAGAAACTGGGCATGCGAAATCCAGAGACCAAACGCATGCTCAAGGCAAGGCAGAGCGTCCGCCAAAGCGCATCATCTCAACAGCACCTAAAGCGAAGCAACACCATGACGACCGCGGACAGGCTTGATGCCTCGAAAACGCCTTGGGCACAGCCCCCACACGAAGCCCATACAAACCACACGAAGCCGTCTTCGGATAAGCACGCGACTCAACAGTTCTTCGTCTTTCGCACATTTCCACAGATTACCGCAATCAACCCCAAGAGTTTTTGTACTGGCCATGCCCTTTCGCCCACTCGCATTCCCTAGCGTCTACTTCCACTCTGTCAGCACTACGCCTAGCGCAAGTGTAAGAGCTTTTGATTACATGTAGCCCGGGCGGAGACAAGATTTGCAACTAGAGAGTGCACACTTGCACACTTATACCACCCATGACGCCACTAAAGTCGTCCTCTACACAAACCCTTGTTTCCCCCTGCATCACAGCAGCTTAAAAACCCACTCTCCCGCCAGCTTCTGTCACGAACACGCAGTATTTCACCACCGATTTCTGTTCTCAAGCAGACACCAGCGCGTGCTCGTCAACTTGGCCGCTTAGGATTGCGGCCCCCACCTTTGTTCTAGATCATTCCCGTTCAGCTCACACCAAAACTATCGGGACCCATCACCATGTCCAGACATAGGAGTCCTGTCAACGACACGCGCGTTGATAGTGCAATCTCTCTCCTGATTCCCCACGAAGAAAGCCGACCGTATCTTTCCACCGTTCGCAAGCCGCACATTTACAAAGAGAGCCGGTCACATGCCATCCGGCACGTGATGCCAAAGCCATCACCCACCACTCAGGTAAGTCTGCTCATAACTCTACTGCCTCCAACTAAGTCGAGTTCAGGCCGAGAAATACATCCCGCCGCACCGCCGCACCTCGCGTGTGTACGATGAGCTCGACTCATTCACATGCCGCCGTACAGACGTCTCGATGACCCTCCCATCTCTTGCTCGCTCGAAACATCCATCCTCGGTTTCTCCCTCAAACTATACAGCGTCTGATCTATCTACATTCACTCGACGCACTTCAGCTACTTCGTCAAGCTCTACTGCGTCAACTAAATCCGCAATCACTAACAGCAACACCTTGTGGTGCACCGATTGCAATGTAGAGTTCACGGGGCCATATAGGCGCGGGAACCTTAGACGGCACATGCAATACAAACATGCAGGAGCGGCATGGGCCCGGTTCAGGTGTCAGGCCGACGGATGCTCCAGCGACTTTGCCCGTCCAGATGCTCGACTCAAACACCAACGTCAGCAACATCCCGAGTTAAGCTTTGAGTCTGTGGAAAGAGAAGCATCCCGCCCACCTGCAACTTACATGAGCAAAGCAAAAGAGCCTTCAGTAGTGATGCCCCCACCCCCCTTTGCCCTCGATATCGATGACGTACCTCGGTCTGCTCTGATCGTCCTCTGCCGTGTGCGTGCAAGGCTTGACGATGCCAACTACGCCCGGTTTCGCGACATGTACATGACACTATTGGAAAGGCTGGTGCAACACCTACGAGACACAGAGTATAGTAGCCAACCATGTTTATTGAGCGTACACTAACAACGCCTTCAGCTCTGACACATACGATGCATATGTGAAAGTTCTCGAACACATCAACGTTGTTGTGGATGCCATCGATTCCGGTTCAATTGATGTTGACAACTACGCTCATCAAAACGTGGCAGATGCTGAACCATACAGCTACTCCTCTCGACCTGCACAAGCGGCTAGCTCTTCCAAGAATGGAGGATCTACGGTAGATCTTTGGTCTAACGACAAGCTACAACCAAGTTCCAACTACAAATCTCCAGGGCGTAAACCAACGTCTCGTGGGCAGCAAAACAGTTTCAAGGTTGTCAAAAGTGACCGGGATAAGAGACCGCGAACCAGAGCAGTTGATTGTCCAGACCACAAGTACTACATGATGTCGTCTGACCCCCAGACGCCTCCTTGTAGAGGCTGTAGAGTGCTTGACATGTCTCAACTTCGCAATCATCTCAAGCGCACATCTCATCAGGGCCGTTTGGGCGCCCAGCAATGCTCTAACTGCAAGAGGGAATTTGACAGCTACGAAACTTTCGACGCACATAAAGCGGCAAGGAATTGCCGACACGAAGCCCAGTGTAGAGGAGATATTGTAATACCATGGGCGCGACTCTTTTTGTCACGGCATCCGACAGCTGACAGAATACCTAGCCCTTGTAGGTGTACCGTTCGACATGCACCGCACTGTCTACTAACGACTACTCAGTCTGCGACGAGAGAAGATGGTTGGAGCCATTTGTCTTGGAACAATGCCGAGCCTGGCTCCAAAACAACAACTCGGATCATTTTTTAGACGATCAACCATACAACATGCCAGGACCGCCTAACGACGCATCACATCTCGACCCTCCCATTTCGGCTGAATCGCTCAATCGAGCCTTACAATATACGCTATGGCTGGCCATGGGTTTTGAATCATGGTTTCCCGACGCCCCCAATAATGCTCATGCCGCCAATGCCTCCACGGGCTTCATCAATGGTGCGGGATCTAGCGGACAGATGCTGCCGTACCCTAGTCCAGATGATATCCTGGGCACATATTACTACAACAATGCGCATGTCTATGGGACTCCTGTAGAAGAAGAACCACTCTTGCCGATGGGGCAGCTAAGACCTCTGGCTGATGGGGCCGAAGCAGCAGTGCATGCGGCTGAAAACTACACTCAGTACCAGCCACCACAGCACATGGTTGATGGATCAGAGCCCTACACCGACCCAACATTCATACCTACCCAAGCCCCTTACGATCCTAGTCAAAATGTGCCACAGTATTGGCCTGGATTCGATCAGTCGATACCAAATGAGAGTCCTCAAACTCCCCTCATCGACTACCATCATGCGCCATCGACAAGTACGCCATCATACCACCCAGACCAGTATGCTGGCTCGTCGCAGTACGACACATCGCAGCAGACGGATCCCTCGTCGATATCCGGATCTATGGAACAAACATATTTCAGTCCCTCGGCTTCTCCTCACTACTCACGCGCACTTGATAGCTTTCATGCCTTCGACTGTCTTGTTCCGCGCGTGAGACGGCCCGACTATCTAGCCTTGCCCTCCCCACTACCTGCAGATTTCCAAGCCATGGGAGCATCAATGGGTTTACAAACTGGACCGAGCAGCTTACAGCAAGCATTCTCCAATGATCAACAGAGCGATGTAGCGGGAGCTGGCCTGTGGGATGCGGAATCACTGTAGATGGCTTTCTTTCATTCTATCTTTGTTGGCTACATTACCCGGTTATCTTCGCCAGGTCTTCTTTTTCGCATTCAGGGAGTTTGATTGCTTGGACAGCATGTTTGAAAAAAAAAAGATGGTTTCGATCATGACCCAAATTTTGTACAAAACTCGCATTAACGAAAGACCCAAACGCACTTTGATATCCACTTTATTTCTCGCACAAACCGTGCGAGATGGGATTTCTTGAATAGATAAGAAAAGACAGCTCCCAATAATACACTGGCTGAGCTTTACAACCGGCTTTGAATCTTCTCAATGGTGTCGCCAAGAGCGTACTCGCAGGCCGCTGTCTTGCTCCGGACCTTGTCGCCATCTTCCTTTGTGATGTAGCGGGCCTCTACCGCGGGGTTATATGTAAACTGGCTGACGCGCTTGACATCCTCATCGCTCATCTTGACGCCCTTATTGCCGTCCGCACGTTTATACACGTTTACAACGACGGCGCCGCCCAAGCCTAGATTATGCTGCAGTGCTACATCTACGTTCTCCGCAAGCCTATTGTTAGCCCAGCCACGCAGCTGCCACACCAACTCTGCACACTGCGCCAGACCTGTGGCGCCCAGCGGATGCCCTTTACTAATAAGGCCGCCTGAGGGATTCACAAGCGGGCCATTACCACCATACGTGATATCGCCATTTCGCACCATCAAATGCGCTTTTCCAGGCTCACTGAAGCCTAGGCCCTCGAGCAAGATAAGCTCGTTGGTGGAGAAGCAGTCGTGGACTTCAGCTACTTTAACGTCTTTCGCACTTACATTCGCTTCTTTCAGCGCGGCCCGCGCCGCCGTCTGCGTCATGCCGTACCCGATGAGATCGATAGCTGACCGCGTATACAGCGACGGGTTATCTGTTGCAAGCGCCTGGCCCGCGATGAGTACAGCCTGCGCCTTGAGATGCGGGCGGGCGTCCAGAAACTTCTGGCTTACGAGCACGGCGGCGCCAGCGCCGTCGCTCGTTGGACTGCATTGAAGCTTCGTAAGCGGATAGTGGATCATCGGCGCCTTTTCAATCTGCTCCAGCGTATACACGTCGCGGAACTGTGCGTACGGGTTTCGAGAGCTGTGCTCGTGGCTGAGGCGTCCGATCTCTGCGAAATCACGGGCTGTTGCCCCGTGCCGCTGCATGTACTCGACGCCCGCGTTGGCAAAGTACTGGGCGTTTGGCGGGCTGTTGCTGATGCCGTGGGTATCGGCCATGACACGCATGGAGAGGCCCATGGGGGACGGCCGGTCTGTCCACGTCGACGTTATGGATCCGGGCTTCATTTGCTCGAAGCCGATGACCATGGCGCAGTCGATCGCGCCGTGCTTGATTAGTGTGCGGGCCATGTGTAGGCCTGTGGAGCCGGTGGCGCAGGCATTGTTTGTGTTGTAGATGGGGATGCTGAGGTGGGTTAGCACATCTGTATACTAGTAGAGTAGTGTAGTAGTAGTAGTAGTGTAGTAGTTCGCTAATAGGACTTCGTACTAACCCGGTCATGCCAAACTGGTAAAAGATTCGCTGGCCACACGCCGTGTCGCCGTAGCAATAACACGCCACACCCGCCTGGACATCGTCGTAGGTGATTTGTGCATCTAGCATGGCTTTCACGCCCGCCTCGAAGCCCATTTCCGGGTATGCACGTGTTTGTCGCGGCTTGATGAATTGGGTTAGGCCCACACCCAGCACGTAGACGGGGACGTTGTTGTTGGATGCCATTTTTCTTTTCTTTTCTTTTTTGGAAATGCGAGTTTGACAAACAGAAGTGATTGGATGGTTGGTAAGGCGAGAATGGCTGCGATGGCAATGAAACTTCGTGGTTTGTATGCTGTGGTCGCGAGGCTACGGGCCGAGGTTGAGGCGGGCTACGTACCCCTCTCGACGTACACCGATTCGCATAACTCTACTCCTCTCTTCGAGTCGCTCTGCCTCGCCATATCCACGGGTAACAGGTTCCCGGCCTTCTGTAAACGTCATTCCAGCCATGCTGGTCATCGGATTAACGTACTCGCTACCGATACGGCGGACGCCAGATCTTCCGCTTACTCAGATCTACACAGCGCACAATTGGCGCACAGAGCGTAAAGTTTCGTTCCATAGCTTAAATTAGACTATACGCTTCTCTTAGTAGGGCGCTCCTATTAGTTAAGAAATAGTATACTAGATAGTATAATAGATTAGAAATTCAATTAACACCAAGAACTACTAGTAGTATAGTATTAAAACTTAGTATATAAATAATCTTTAATTATAAATAGACTAGCGAATAGGTATAGAGTTACTAGAATAAGTATAGAGTAGAGTTAGGTTATATAGATCTTAAGTAGAGATAAAGTTAAGATATATAAACTTAAAGTAAAAACAAAGTTAAGTTATATAAAAATTAAGTAAAAGTAAGATTAGATAAACTATAACGTGTTTCACCAGTAAGCGGGCCACCCCAGTATGTGGGCCACTTCCCTATGATATCCCACCTTTGCAACAACAACGCGTAATGTCTCAACAACGCAACGCGTTAAAAACTTATACTAAAGCAGATCTATTTCTTGCTATTACTAATCTTAATTCTAAACAAATTTAGAGTGAACGACGCGCTGCTGCCGCCTATAGCGTCCCACGAACAACAATCTAGCGTCGACGAGCTGGACAGCGCCCTCGAAGCGATTGGGAGCCACCAGCAAGGCGCCTAACAAAACTAGAAGAGGAGGCTATTACTATGCGTGTAATAGTCGAGGCTGAGCGAGGACTACCCTGTGGGAAAGACGACGTGCGAGATATGGCCAACAGACTGCTCCGAGAGCGTGGCGGGAAGGAGGTGGGCAAGAACTGGGTTGATAGGTTTGTCCAGCGCAATCCTAAGCTGCGTACGCGCCGGAGCCGTCCATACGATCACCAGCGAGCTCTCTGCGAAGACCCAGCGCTTATTAAGGGCTAGTTTGAGCTAGTTTAGAATATGAAGGCAAAGTATGGTATCGTGGACGAAGATA
>NW_007359981.1:944622-948147 GCF_000359705.1 Exserohilum turcica Et28A | reverse complement strand
GCTAGTTTGAGCTAGTTTAGAATATGAAGGCAAAGTATGGTATCGTGGACGAAGATATCTATAACTTTGATGAGACTAGCTTTATTATAGGCAAGATTTTATCACAGTCAGTTATCACGGGCTTAGACAAACCAGGGAGAACAAAGAAGATCCAGCCAGGCAATCGTGAGTGGGTTACGCTGATACAAGGCGTTGGCGCAACAGGCACGCGTATCCCAGCGTTTCTTATCTTCGCTAGCAAGGTTCTAATCTCTACCTAGTTTATAGAGGATCTGCCACGCGACTAGGTAATCTAAGTTAGTCCTACTAGCTAGACGAACAACGATCTAGCGCTTGACTGGCTTTGTCACTTTAATTCCTATACGCGGCCTGTGGGGACGCATAGGCTGCTTATTATTGACGGCCATGAGAGCCACTGCTCGGTGGATTTCCGAGATCTCTGCGAAGAGATGAAGATAATCCTCCTCTGTATGCCTCCCCACTCGTCGCACCTCTTACAGCCTCTTGATGTGGGCTGCTTCTCGCCGTTAAAGCGCGCGTATGGTGATGCTATCTCGGTCTTAGCACGCAATCGCATCTACTATATTAGCAAAGAAACCTTCCTACTAGCGTTTAAAAAGGCCTATTATAAGGCTATTATACTAGAAAATATCCGCGGAGGGTTCTAAGGTGCTGGACTTTCACCGCACGATTATAACGTTGTTTTATCACAGCTTAACGTCATGCTGCGTACGCCAACTCCACCAGCGCAAGAGACTACTGCTTGGGAGCCGAAAACGCCGCGCAACGCGCGCGAAATAGAGGCGCAGGCTACGCTTATTCAAAACCGTATGCAAATCCAGCAAGGGTCTCCTACAAGTTCTCTTAAGGAGTAGATACAGCAGTTAAGTAAGGGAGCTTAGCAGATAGCTTATAATATAGTGTTAATGTAGGAGAAACTTAATCGCCTTGAAGCTACAATTACAGAAGTAACGAAGCGAAAAACTCGTAAGAGGCGCTACGTACAGGCAGAGGGGTCCCAGACAGTTGGCCAGATAGCTGATCAGATCGCTGAGGCAGAGGGTGGTAGCTATAATGATGGTGCAACGTCTGCGAAGAGGGTGCGTAGTGAACAGCGCTGCAGGCGTTGCAGCCAAATTGGACACAACTCTCGCACTTGTTAAGTAGAATTAGAGGATACAGAGGATAGCAATGCGTCTGAAGAATAATATCTTATTCTACTTAATAAAAAATATTGTGGTGGTGTTGCGCAATACTATTACAAAGATGTAATAGTTTAGGGAGGTGGCCCACATACTAGGGTGGCCCGCTTACTAGTGAAACACGTTAGTAAAGATAAAAGTAAAAATAAGATTTATAATTTCCTAGTGAATGGCGAAAGAGAGATAGTATTACTTCTTATAAAGATTAGTAAACTTAAACAAGCTTTTATTACTTACTAAGTATATAAATATATAAAACAAATAAAGTATAACGTGGTTCATAAGCGAGTCGGCCACCTAAGCGAGTTGGCCACTTTGTACTAGCGCGTTAACGTTAACACTATAACGCGTTATGTCTCAACTACACAATTATTTATTAATCTATTCTAAATCTAATCTTCGACTTTGTAACGGGCTGAACGCCCTTTGGATAGCTCCTCGATGGAATCTCGGGCCAAGCTGCGCGCGCACCATCTGAACTACGTTCAGACCGAGCAGCGCTCAGACAACGCGCTCAGATACTCTGGCATAACCTTTCTCTAATAAGTAAATAAACACCACGTAAGCAGAGTAGATAGCTCCTTATTAAATATAACCTCTTGTATACCTCGCGATTGCTCCCTAGAGCGCAGCCCCTTACATTTTGTATTCAATCCTAATTAGACATAAGCCTTAGGCAGACTGTCTTTTAACTAAGTTTTAGAGCGTGTTGTTAGTGCGAGCTAGTAACACAAAGTTAGTGCTGCAATAGGTACAAAAGGCCTTTAGTGCAGCGAGAAGGTAGACTATCGCAAGACAGTACACCTAGGGCAGAGCTTCGCAGGAAGTTCAGCTGTGAGAGACAGTAGGCGATTTAGTCGCCTAGGACCTGTCTAGGAAGTCCTACCGTGTCTTAGAAAGCCAAGCCGTAGGCGCAACGTCGCGTGATAAACTACCTAAAGGCCACTCGGGCCTAGCGTACAGTTAGCTAGAAGCGGACGTTGTAGTAAGAAGTCCTGTCGATCCTCTATTGGACAGGGTGCAGGCCGTGCGATTACTCTCAATTAGAGACAAGATCCCACAAGCGAGACGGCAAGACGCGAGTCTTCCTAGGGACGCGACACGACAGCAGCTAAACGCTGTTTAGAACCGGCTAGAAGAGAAGTACAGCCAAAGGTAAGCCCTACTAGTCCTCACTAACGAGGAGTAGGCCGCAGTTAAGGACTGCGCGAGCGGATTGAAGAGCGACTAGAAGCCCTGTATATTAGCAGGCAAAGAACGAGACGTCCAAAACGAATTAGGCAATGGAGATTAACGTTCTAAACTTGAATGTGGAAGAGCTGGCGGCGTACGCTGCTGCCAAGAACCAGGCAGGAGTATTAGATGAAGAGATCCTGCGCGAAATTACACAAATGCTTAGAGAGGATGGATGGAAGGAGGTAGCAATTAGGCCAACAATTGAAGCGGTCGCTAAACGATCGGCTGTTGTGGGAGGAAAGGGCTCACCAAGGCAAGGAGGCTCGCCGAAGGCCAACCAGGATGCCATGGCCCAGATGATGGAGCTGATGAATCGGTTAACAGCCCAGAACCAGGTGCTAACGGAACGGCTCGTGGCACTCGAGCGTGACCAAGCTGAGGGGCGTTCAGAGTCGTCCCATAGAGCCTTCACGCCTCCCCTAGCAGCAGCCGCAATCGCCGAGCCAGCTGCGCGCAGGAACAAGTTCCCGCACCTAGAACCATTTGATGGAGATTAAACAAAGTACGTAGCGTTTAAATACAAGACTTAAGCTAAGCTCTAGCACGAGTACGAAGGAACTTCGAGCCTCGCTTAGATCGAGTACGTGGTTAGTAGGTGTACGGGCAAGGCAGCGGATGTACTTCTACCCTAGGCAATACAGAACCAGAGTAAACGCCACATTAAAGACCTCTAGAGCTTTATGGACCAGCAGTTTAACGACCCACACTAGAAGTCCAAAGCACTCGATCGCCTTTTAACTCTCAAACAAGGCAAGCTCTTAGTAAGAGACTATCACATGGAGTTTAACCGTCTTAAGATTCAGTCAGGCGAGCAGTTCGGCGAAGCAGCTAAGAAGAGTATGTTCTTAAAGGGCCTTCACACTAAGCTACAGGAGGCTCTTGCTACGATTGATGAGAATCTATCGTACGAGCAGCTAGTTAATAAGGCAGTAAGAACGTCCAACAACCTCTACCAGGTAGGTCTCGTTAAACTGCGCGCAACGAGCTCCTGGGTGGTAGATCGCCCTACTACGACAACCGCTTAACACGAAGCTAGTCCGGACGTTATAGACTGGGAGCCTTTGAAGGTTAATTAGGCGCGAGAGGC
>NW_007359981.1:933236-937830 GCF_000359705.1 Exserohilum turcica Et28A | reverse complement strand
GGCTAGAAGAGAAGTACGGCCAAAGGTAAGCCCTACTAGTCCTCACTGACGAGGAGTAGGCCGCAGTCAAGGACTGCGCGAGCGGATCGAAGGACGATTGGAAGTCCTGCACACCAGCAGGCAAAGACAAGAGACGTCTGAAGACGAATTAGACAATGGAGGCCAACGCTCCTAACTTGAACGTTGAAGAACTAGCGGCTTACGCCACCACTAAGAGCCAGGCAGGAGTCCCAGACGAAGAGATCCTGCGTGAGATCACGCAGATGCTGAGAGAGGACGGATGGAAGGAAGCAGCGATTGGGCCAACGATCGAAGCAGTCGTTAAGCGATCATTAGTCGTAGGGGGGAAGGGCTCACCAAGGCAGGAGGGCTCACCGAAAGCTAATCAGAACGCCGTGGCCCAAGTAATGGAGCAGATGATGCAGCTGCTTAGCCTAATGGCTAGTCGCCTAGAGGCACTTGAGAGGAACCAAGCCGAAGGACGTTCGGAGTCATCCCCAAGAGTCGACACTCCTCCACCACTGCTAACAATAGTCGCCAAGCTAGCAGCCCGCAAGAATAAGTTTCCCGACCTAGAGCGTTTTGATGGGACACGTGATAACTACCTAGGTTGGAAATTTAAGTGCGAAGGGAAGCTAGAGTACGACTACGCTATGTTCCTAATAGAGGACGCAAAGGTCTAATACATGCTTAGTCGAACGAAGGGCAAAGCAAACTAGGTCCTTCTTCCCTAGGTGCTTGAGAATAAGGAACGAACTACGGCCGGCCTATGGGAGCACATGGATACTTACTTCTAAGACGTGCACTAGCAGCAGCGTGCGCTAAACAAGCTTCGGCACTTAAAGCAAGGACGACGACTAATACGCGACTATGTCTCGGAGTTCAACTAGCTTCGCGTAGAGTCCTAATAGCAGTTTAGCCTAGCAGTAGCTTGCGAGATGTTTAGTGAGGGACTTGGAGAAGAGCTCTAAAAGCTGATACTCTATACTCTAAAGAACGGAAGTCTGAAGGAATATATAGACAAGGCAATTGAGCTTTCTAATGACCTATACCGGATCCAGTTGCACGGGAGGAATTGAAGGAACGCGGCCTACAGTCATGCGCAAGCTCCCCTGAAGGTCGCTTAGCGAGATGCTAGTCCAGAAGCGATGGACTAGGAGCCCTCGAAGGCCAATCGGGCACGGGAAACAAAGGATAGACCAAGGCGGTCCCCACTAGACTGCTACAGCTGCGGCGAACTAGGCCACATCGCTAGAAACTGTCCGAACACCACTTGGGTTAAGAGAGCCGTTCCCCCAAGCGAAGGGCAGAGACGCCAGAAACAGATCGAATGCCCAGACGATAGCGACTCGGAAAAAGAGTAGCTCTGGGCCAGAGTCTCGGCCCAGAGCCTCTGAAGATGGATCGGCAGACACGTAGCGAATGGAATCAGTTTTAGCAGAAGCATATGCGTCCCCCACCAATCACTGTAGATCTTATCGTAAACAACGTAGCAAACGCTATTGCGCTTATAGACTGCGGATGCCTATGCTATGCACTAATTAGCAAGAGATTCGCTTACCGCCACCGTCTAGAGCGCTTTTAGATCCCCTCTTGGATGATTAAGGGAGTGAACAGCAAGCTGTTGGAGATTAGCGAGGTCGCCTGATTCTTGTTCAAGATGCATAGGTACGAAGAGACTGCTTATGCATACGTGATAGACTTGTCCTCTAGTAAGGACGTGTACTTTGGTAGGGGATGGATGGACCACTAGGACGTATTAGTATCTCCTGCTAAGAAGAGTATTTTTATCCACTTGAAGGGTATTTAAGTAAGGTCGACTAAAGGACGCCTACGAGGAGGAGTTAGCTAAGTTAACGCTGCAGCGTTTGTGGCCTTAGTTCGTAGACATAAGAACGCTCTAAATAGCGTTTAGATCTTCGCTGCGTCGATTGTAGACATCGACAAGGCGCTACAACCAAAGAAGCCCGTAGATGTACGAGCGCTGCTACTAACACAGTACTAGGAGTTCTATGAGCTCTTTAACCTGAAGCAAGCAGAGAAGCTTCTACCGCACCAAGGGCCAGGGGTGGACCACAAGATCAAGCTAGAGCCAAAGGATGCTCAGCTACTGTAGGGACCCCTTTATAGCATGTCGCGCGGAGAGCTCCTAGTCCTTAGAAAGGAACTCACATCGCTTCTTAAGAAGGGATTTATCCGCGTAAGTAGCTCGCCAGCTGTAGCGCTAGTATTGTTCGCCAAGAAACCTGGAGGAGGGCTTCGACTGTGCATTAATTATCGAGCTCTGAACGCAATTACTAAGAAGGACTAGTACCCGCTACCCCTCATCTGAGAGACACTTAACAGCTTAAGCAAGGCTAAATAGTTTACAAAGTTAGACGTTATCGCAGCCTTCCACAAGATCCGTGTCGCACTAGGCGATGAGTGGAAGACAGCCTTCCAAACAAGATTCGGACTGTTTAAGTGGCTAGTTACCCCCTTTAGCATGGCGAACTCCCTAAGTACTTTTTAACGATACATTAACTGGACCTTGAGAGAACACCTAGATGACTTCTACTCAGCATACCTGGACGACGTACTAATCTACACCGATGGCGATCTGTGCCAGCACCGAGAGCACGTCCGAAAAGTGCTTAGCAAGCTGCAAGCCGCAGGGCTACAGGTGGACATTAAGAAGTGCGAGTTTGAAGTCAAGACAACTAAGTACCTTGGGTTCATTATCAAAGCAGGTAAAGGGATAAGCATGGATCTAGCCAAGGTAGCCGCAATCCGCGAGTGGGAGGCACTAAAGACAGTAAAGGGAGTAAGATCGTTCCTAGGGTTCGCGAACTTCTACCGAAGGTTCATTAAGAACTTCGCGCAGCTAGCCGCACCCCTCACTAGGCTTACAGGTGACGTCCCCTTCTGATGGGGATCTGAAGAGCAGTCAGCCTTTGAGAAGCTAAAGGAGATCTTCGTTACAGAGCCCACGCTAGCGGCGTTCAACCCAGATCGGGAGACAGTGCTCGAGTGCGATTCGAGCGGCTACGCGGTGGGCGGGGTGCTATCACAGTACGACGATGATGGAGTCTTACGGCCTTGCGCGTTCTTCTCGCGGAAGAATAGCGCGCACGAGTGCAACTACGAGATCCACAACAAGGAGTTGCTCGCGGTAGTACGATGCCTTAAGGAATGGGATTCCAAGCTGTGTTTAGTTAAGAAGTTCAAGGTGATTACGGATCACAAGAACTTGGAGTACTTCATAAAACCTCGCATGCTGAACGAGCGCCAGGTGAGATGGTCGCTTCTACTTGGTAGGTACAACCTAGAGCTGCTGTATCGGCCAGGCAAGTAGAATGTGAGAGCCAACGCGCTCTCGAGAAGAGAACAAGACCTGCCTGCAGGGGCAGAAGACGAGCGCTTGCAGAAGCGTTTCGTGCAAATATTTAAGCCAACAAACTCCTATTAGGAGATAGTAGAAGAAGAACTAGAAGAGGAACTAGAAGAAGCCATTTTAGTAATGGCCACGAAAACACGAAGCCAACGGCGGGAAGAAGAGGCTGTTGCCCTAGCTAAAGAAGAACTAGGCCAACTACCTCCTAGAGAACTAGACGAAGAAGCGTTGGAGCAGAACGAGTTGGAGAAGCTCTAGCAAGAAGCGACAGTGAAGAATTAGGTCTACTAGGGAGCGAAGAAGGCCGTAGAGGACCAAGAACGACGTTTCCCTGCGAACTTAGGCCTAAAGTGCTCAATCGAAGACTGCTCAGCGGACGGCGGAGTCCTGTTTTACCGAGGGCGCAAGTGGGTGCCAGACAACGACGAATTGCGAACGGCAATCATCAGCGGCGCACACGACTCATTAGTCACTGGCCACCCAGGACGCGAGCTAACGTACAAGATTCTCGCAAGGGACTACTTTTGGCCAGGCATGACTAATTCGATCTAAAGATACGTTAGAAACTGTGACACCTGCGGACGGAGCAAGTCCTGGAGAGAGGGCACGCAAGGCCTTCTAAAACCACTGCCGATACCCACTTAGATCTGGAAGGAGATCTCCATAGATTTCGTTAAAGGACTACCAGAGAGCGAAGGCATGACTAGCCTGATGGTGGTCACTGACTAGCTTAGCAAGGGTGCGATCTTCGTACCGCTCCTAGATACGAAGACGGAAACCGTCGTCCAAAAGTTCATCAAGCGCGTGGTTGCATATCACTAGCTACTAGACGCTATTACCTCTAATAGAGGCAGCTAGTTTGTGAGTGCACTATAGACAAGACTATGCGAGCTTCTGAAGATCAAACGAAGACTATCGATAGCCTACCACCCACAGACGGACGGTGCAACAGAAAGGATGAACAGCGTCTAGGAGACCTACATCCGAACGTTCACGAACTAGGCTCAGAATGACTAGGCATAGCTCTGCCTAATGGCCCAGATTGCGATCAATGGTAGAAACGCAACGTTAACTGGAATGTCACCGTTCTTCTTACAGCATGGGCACGAAGTGGAGCCGCTGCAGCTAGAGCTAGACAATAAAAGGCAACAGCGGAAACTAGCCGAACAGCTTTCGGATGAGCAGAAGGCAGCAGAGATCGCGGTTAAGCTACAACAAGCC
>NW_007359981.1:912010-932726 GCF_000359705.1 Exserohilum turcica Et28A | reverse complement strand
ACCAGGTTCAGGACGACTATCAGCCACAGCCGCTGCAGGTAGATGGAGAAGATGAATGGGAAGTAGAAGAAATTGTAGCAGAGGAGGTACGCCGTCGTGGGAGAGGGCATAAGCTATACTACGAGGTGAAGTGGAAAGGTTTCCACCGAACGACGCTCGAACCAGCAGAACTACTAGAGGACGTTGAGGCAGTGGACCGATGGGAAGCATTCACGGAGGCCAAACGAGACAGCGAGGGCCGCCTCCCAGAGGGGTTTCGAAGAGGCGACACAGTACCACCCTAAGGAGGGGGGTATTGTAACGGGCTGAACGCCCTTTAGATAGCTCCTCGATGGAATCTCGGTCAAGCAGCAGACGCCAGGTCTTACTCTGCAACCCGGCATCTGTGCGAGGCCTGAGCGGCGCCCAGACGACGCGCTCAGACACTCGGTGCAACCTTTCTCCGACAAGTAAATAAACACCACGCAAGTAGACTCTATAGCTCTCTATCGAATACAACCTCTTGTATACCTCGCGATTGCTCCCCGGAGCGCAGCCCCTTACAATTAGATAGAGTTCTTTATAGGATATTATAGATAGTAGTAGCATAGTTTACACTTTAAACACGTTGCAACTAGACGTTAAAAAGAGCAAGTTAAAGATTAGATTTAGAATATATTAATAGATAGTTGCGTTGTTAAGACATCACGCGTTATAGTGATGGAGTTAATAGGCTAGTCAGGCGTTAGCGACTTGCTTGGGTTAGCGACTCACTTGTGAACCACGTTATAGGATAATATAATATATATAAAACTTTCACTCTATATATAGTATGAGTGACACAGCTTTTATAATTTTCAAGTTTTTCGCGAAGGACAAGGGGTATAACTTCTAATCATTAATTAACAAACTTGAACAGGCTCCTATTACCTGCTAGGTACATAAATACTAACTAGAGTTATAGAAAGAAACTTCACCCCTTATGCGCTAATTATGCTTATCATATAATCACCAGTACAGTTTACTATAAGTAGCTATATCAGAGTACAAAACTATAGTAAGCTTATAAATAAGTATAGCTTAGCGCTATATAATAAAATAAGGCTTATTAGCAGGGCTACTTTACTAATAATAAGTAGTTAGTAAGGCTAGAACTTTTCACTAGCGGCGAGAAACCTTACCCCCTATTTCTAAGCTTCCGTGAAAGTTAAAGTTGCGTATGTACTTGCAGCATCCGCCGTCAGCTCCGCCAGCCGCCATTCATATCAAGCAGACGAAGGAATAAAGCTTGGCTGACTGGCGGCCGCGCAATGGGCAAGTGAGCACTAGCCACCATCCCGACTCATTCTGACTGGCGGCCGCTGTTCATTTCCGCTCCAAAGAAAATTCCCGAACCGTTCAGGAACTACTGACTCTAAAAAACATCAAGCAGATGCTGTATGCTCGTCTACCATCTCCTTCGGCCTGGCCGCCATGTGGTACTGCAATCATCCCAACATGGCAGTATCGCATTTGTATATTAATTAGACTGCAAGCATTGCGACACACCTGACACTTCCAACCGCGTGCCAAGCTACGGATGAGGCCCCTCGCGTCGAGGCAATCAATGGGATATGGTCTTCGGAGAAGGACGAGGCCCACAGGCAATCTCTCAAGGACGGCGGCCTCTGTCTCGGCGGTTCGTTTCGAAACGGCTAAGATCCACCCGCACCACGTCAGAAAATGCCGACGGACGTTGAAACATAACAAGCAGCCAATCAGCTTCGACCCGCTGCTGAACAGCTCGTCGGCTAATCTTCGTTAATGCCTTGCGCAATCAGCCTCCCGCAACAGTGGAGACACGAGTACGTATTGGGACATGTGTAGTACTGCCCAGGAACCGCATTCCTGGACCGCCCAGCCCAGACGCCCGGTTTCACAACGCTGCAGGGCTGTATTTTGAGCTTGTTTAGTGGGTCCACCGTCGGAAGTGGCCTTTTTGCTTGACCATGGCATATTGAGGATTTCTTGGCCCGCCCTGGATACAAGATACATACAGACAGACGCTGCAGTGCCAACTCGGTACGACTTTTCTGTCACTACACCGTTCTTTCGTTTTCCTTGCTCGTTCTTGGAACGTTGCTTTCCACTCACTCTCTTCCATAGCCTTGACGGTTTTACACGTTCCTTTTTGTTGGCAGTGCCACACCCACACAGTCCTTTCAACCACACACAACTGCAGCAATGGCTCGTTCACTTCTCCTTTCCTCTACCCTTTTTGCGCTCCGCGCACTGGCACAAGCTACGCCCTACACGGATGATAAGACTGGTATCGAGTTCCTGGGTTTTCACGACCCCTCGGGCTACAGGCTTGGTTATGCCCTGCCAGAGGGCTCTGCCAAAGACTTCATTGCTCAAATCCAAGCGCCCGTCACCAACGGAAAGGGATGGGCTGGTTTGAGCATGGGTCAGTCCATGGTGGGCAACCCGCTCGTCGTTGCATGGCCCAACGATGGCAAGATCATTTCCTCGATCCGTGAAGCTACCGGCTACACCAACCCGGCCGCCAAGACTGGCAACATGACCATCAAGGCGATTCCGGATGGTACCTACGTCAATGACACCGCCTTTTCATACACATTCCTGTGCTCCAACTGCATCAGTTCCGACCCGTTGTCAGGCCTTGTCCTCGCCGACGGGACCAATGTCATGGGATGGGCTTACTCGAACAAGGCAATGACTGACCCGACTACACCTTCTGCCGTGCTCTCCTACCACGATGCTGGCTTCGGTGCCTTTGGCCTGTCCGCATCCAAGGCCAAGAATGCAAACTTTGAGAAATGGGCTGCACTCGCCGTTGCAGGTACCCCATCCGGCGGCAACTCGACCACTCCCGGCTCCGGAAGCAACTCGACAACGCCAGTAGTCCCCGGTAACCAGACTGCCACTGTTGCCAACGCCACATACGACTACATCGTCGCGGGAGGCGGGGCTGCTGGAATCGTCGCTGCTCAGAGGTTTGCTGAGAGCGGCGCTTCCGTCCTGTTGATTGAGCGCGGCGGTCCTTCTCTCGCGTTCACTGGCAACACCAAGACACTGCCTTGGAACAACACCGTCACCATGTATGACGTTCCTGGATACGGCTACTACCTCAGTGACGTCGGCAGCCCTGATTACTGCGCCGACACGGCCGACATGGCAGGCTGCCTCCTCGGCGGTGGCACTTCCGTCAACGCCATGATGTTTGTCAGGCCCCAGGAGCGCGACTTTGACGACAAGTGGCCCACTGGCTGGAAGTGGGCTGACGTCTCGGCGGCGGCTGACCGTCTGTACGAGCGCAACCCCGGACAGACATATGGCTCAGAGGACGACGTCCGCCACGACGACGGTGCCTACAACGTTCTGTCCAAGTTCTTCGCCGCCCAGGGATGGAAGCAGACAGACTTTGTCAAGAACCCCAACGCCAAGGTCGATGTCTACGGCCACCCCACCTGGAACATTGCCAACGGTCTCCGTTCCGGCAGTGTCAGGACCTACCTTCCTCTGGCCCAGAAGCTCACCAACTTCAAGCTGACGATGAACACCAAGGTTGTGCGAGCTGTTCGCAAGGGCTCTGCCGTTTCTGGTGTTGAAGTTGAGACGGCCGAGGGCAAGCGTGTCATCTACAATGTCAAGACTGGCGGTAAGGTGATTCTCTCAGCCGGCGCCATGTCGACTCCCCGCATCCTGTTCAACTCTGGCATTGGACCCGCCGAGCAGCTCAAGACGGTAGCCAGCGGCACCACGGGCGTCCAGCTGCCTGAAGAAGCCGACTGGATCGACCTCCCCGTCGGAGCCGAGATCAAAGACCACCCCATCTTCACCGTCAAGTTCAACACGAGCACCCCCCTCCCCGGAACCGACAAGAAAGCCCTGATTTCACCCAACCAAACCACCATCGACATGTTTGCCAAGGGCGCCGGCATACTGGCTGAGTCGGGCCAGCGCCTCAACTGGTGGTCCTCGGTCAAGACGAGCGACGGCAGCGAAATGTTCTTCCAGGGCACCTGCAACGCGCCCTCTGACAACACCATCCAGATGAAGGTGTACCTGACCCACGGCTCCCAGTCCGTCGGCAGCCTGGGCATCACAGCCGACGGCGCAACCACCTTCATCACGAAGCCGCACATGACATCCAAAGTCGACACCGAAGCCGCAACCCTGATGATGAACCGCCTGATCCGCATGGCCAGCGCCAGCAACTCGACCCTTTCTCTCATCACTTCCTCCAGCTCCTCCAACGTCACGGGCGCCGATCTCATCAAATCGTTCAAGTCCGGCAGCCACTACGTCGGCACCGCGAAGATGGGCAAGAAAGGCGATGCTGGCGTCGTTGTTGATACGAATACCAAGGTGTATGGCACAGATAACTTGTATGTCGTTGACGCGTCGATTCACCCGGATCTGCCGACGGGAAACACGCAGGCGATTATCATGGTTGCGGCCGAGGCGGCGGCCGCGAGGATCCTGAAGGCGGAGGGCGGCACGAAGCCAGATGTGCCTGTTGAGTCGCCGGTTGCCTCCTCTCCCATCGCCTCCGCCCCTGCTGCCTGCGTCCTCATCCCAGCACCCACTCCCGCACCCGCCCAGCCCAGCCTAGCAGGCAGATACGAGCGCTGCGGCGGCATCGGGCACACGGGCCCCACGACATGTTCCGACGGCTGGAAGTGCGTCAAGCAGAACGACTATTACTCGCAGTGTCTTGCTTAAATACAACTTGAGCTGTTAATAGTGGCAAGGGATGGATAGAAGAAAGAAAAAGGGTAGGGATAAGGGGGGAATTCCATTTGATGTATATACATAAATTTCCATACTAGTGACTGTGTCCTTTTGTATCTTGCTTCTTTCCTGTAGTTGATAACTTTTGATTTTTCTCTCCTGTTTTGTTTTGTTTCCGTGGTTGGTTGAGGGAGTGTCGTTCATCGTTGTCTCTGGTACTTACGACTGTACTCCTATGAACTGACTAATCAGATGGAGGGGTGCATGTACTTGGGGTGCAACGCGTGTGAGAAACAGTGTTTATGTATAAGTGGACAAGTAGACAGTCTAGTTCAGCTCAGTGTGGGACTTAGGCACCTGAGTTTTTGGCTACACCAACACACTATGTACAAATACGCTCTTGTTGAAACGGAAAAGAACAAAGGATAATAGATTAGCTGGTTAGTAGATACATTGACATCACGCACACGCACAAACATCAACAGTTTGCACACAGAAAACAAAACCAGTGTTTAAATTTGCAAGCTGCAGAACGTGCAGAAAAGAATAAGTATGTATGCGCACAACAAACAAAGGTGTGCCCGAGACTACAGACACGATAAAGTGCCGACAATACAAAAAAGGCTGCCGACTATAACGACGGCACGTACACGATAGACTGGGGGAGGGTATAATGCCACCTAAGGAACAGGAGGGATAAACCGAAGAAGAAGAAGAAGAAGAAGAAGAAGAAGAAGAAAAGAAGAAAAATTATTACAACGCTTCATAGTCCTTCGTACATTTGATCAGTCCGCATCTTCGTTTGGCAGCATGCACACACCTTGCGCTAAGGTGAAGAAAAGAGAAGGAAGAAAGAGGCTACTCGGAGTCTGCAGTCAGTCGTTCGGCCGTCCTGGTGCTCTCGACAATGGCATCGTTATTCAGCTCAGTCAGCTGGTTCAACGTCTCTTGCATGGCTGCCAACTGCTGGAATTGTATTAGCGGTCCGAGTTTTTTGGGGCGCTTTGACAAAGCAGATCATTGACGTACGGGATTTGGGTTCAACTCACAGTACCGACAACGTCTTGCGCAGGACCAGTGCCGTTCACCTTGGGTGGTTGAGTGCTGAGTGCAGCCCCGCTGTCGTTGTCTTCCTCTTCTTCCTCTTCCGCTAAAGTGTTAATGTCACGCTTCTCGCCCAAGGTCGCAGCAGCACGAGCAATCCTGTCGCCAGCGGCAAGAATGGCTTCGAGGCGTTCAACCTTGTCGTGGAGCTGTGAGTTCTCCTTCTCTAGCGGTTCTACGCGGGCCAAGTGCTTCCGTACAACCTCGCCTTTCATCGTCTCGATACGGTCTTCGGCTTCCTCGACAGCCCTGATGGCCTCATCGCGCTCAAGTTCGAGTGCGCGTACCCTCTGCTCCAGAGCTGTTACGCCTGAAGCCTGTGCGTTGAGACTGGCTTTGGTGTCTTGGATTTGCGAGTTCCAGTACATGTCTCGGTCCTCGGACGCTTTTCGCTTCGCCTCTTCGAGCTCAGCAGAATGGGCCGACTGTATTTGCTGCAGCTCAGAGGTGAGTGCATCGTACTTCTTGCGCAGTTGTGATAGTGCTTCAGAGGTGCTGGCCTCCATGCCTGCCATGAGCTCGGCAATGGCCTCCTCATGCGCCTGGTCCATGGATGCTCTTTGTTCTGTGAGATCCAAATGCTGCTTCTGCATAGCTTCAAGTTGCTGCCGTAGAGCCTCCATGTCGCTCGAGTGTCCTGCCTTGAATTCTTCTTTCAATAATTCCAGGGCATCGCTATGCTCTTGATCAACCTGTGCCATCTTTTGCTGCAGCGTTTCACACTCAGATTGCAGCTTCGACAGGGCCTGTTCATGGTCTGCCTTGAGAGAGTCTTTGAGCAATTGAATGGCGTCTTCATGCTCCTTGTCGGCAGCAGCCTTTTCTGCCAAAAGAGTTTCGTACCGGCGCTCCATGTCGGCTAATTCAGGACCAGACTGGCCCTTGGACGAAAGTTGGCTCTTTAGTTCGTCAATTTCGGCATGGAATTCTTTCTTCAGAGCCGCAAGCTCATTCAGCGCAGACTGCTTGCCAGAAACCGCTGCCGACTTTTCTTGCTCCAGCCGTTCCGTGTCGTTTTGCATGAATTCCAGCAGAGTTGCGTACTTTTGCTCAATTTCGGCATGCTGAGTCTCAAGTGCCTTGGCATGGCTTTCCTCGGTCGCTGAGTGCGCGGCAACAATGTCTGCATGAGTCTTTCCGAGTTCCGCAAGCTTTGCTGCCAAGGCGTCTCGTTCCCTCTCGAGCTTCTCAATATCGGCCTTTTTAGATTCTTCAGTGCTACTTGTCTCTTGAGTGATCTGGTCGTATTTCGTTTGCAGAGTGGCCAACGCCTCAGAAGTGCTCTTCATGTCTTGTTGCAGTTCATTGTACTTGGCTTGTAGCTCCTCAAGTTGCTCTTTGGATGTGGTGTTGGCTTCTTCTTGGAGCTTCGCCACAGCATCACTGTGCTCACGCTCTGCAGTAGCCTTCTCTTCCAACAGCATGTCATACTTGGACTGGAGCTCTGCCAGTGCTGTCTTGGTCGAGTGCTCAGACTGCTCTTCCAGCGCTTTCAGTGTCTGGAGGTGGGCGGTCTGCATGGCCTCCTTCTCCTCTGCTAGCGAGTCATACTTGGATTGAAGTTCGCCGAGTGCCTGGCTCGTGTTGCCTTCAGAGTCCCGCTTCAGGGCTTCCAAAGCCTGGTGGTGCTCATCCTCTGCGGCCTTTTTCTCCTCAAGAAGAAGGTCGTATTTTGATTGCAACTCTGTGAGTAGCTGCTTCGACTGGCTCTCAGAGTCCTCCTTGAGGGCCTCGATAGCGCGAGCGTGGGCATCCTCTGCAAGAGTCTTTTGTTCCAATAGAGAATCATGGCGGGCCTGCAGGTCGACGATCAGAGACTGCGACTTTGCGTGGGCTTCGGCCAGAGCACCCTTCTCCTGCTCCAGCGTGTCCAGTTGGGCCTTGACCTCCCCATTGGTGGTGAGATCCTTGGTCATTGCATCGATGCGTTCTTGAAGATCTATCACCAAGGTCTGCGAGATGTTGTGGGCCTCCTTTACGGCTACCAGCTCATCTTCAGTATGCTTGAGCTTGGTACTAGTATCGTCAGAGTTTCGGGTGGCCGATGCCGACTTGTCTTGGAGCTCGCTGAGCTCTTGCTTGAGTGTCTCAATCTGGCTGGACTGATCGGAAAGAATCTTTTCATGCTGCTCGAGAGTTGCAGTCTTCTCGGCAACAAGAGAGTCATAATCAGCCTGCAGACTGTTCAGTCGCCTGGTTGCGTCTCCCTCGAGATCCGCCCGCAGCGATTCAATCTCACGTTCGTAATCCTCCCCGATGACACGCAGTTCTTGTTTGTGCCTGTTTTGTAGAGCATCAATCTCAGACTTGTAAGCACTTGCTTTACTGTTCGCATCGCTCAGTTCAGCTTGAATCTTGGCCATGTCGGAAGCATGTTGCGACTCGAGTTGCTCTGAGAGTTTTTCGAGTGTGTCGATGGTGCTGCGCAAGCCAGCAGCTTCTTGCTTGAGTTGCTCCATCTCGGCAGCGTCAGTGGTAAGCTGCTGCTTCAGCGCCTCCATCTGTTGGACAAGTTGGTCGTTTTCGTCGCTCTTGATCTTGAGAGCAGCTTCATGTGAGTCTTTCAACTCGTGCATCTGCTTGTTGAGCTCCTCAGCCACCCTCTTGCCGTCAGTTGAGCCTTGTTGTAGCGCCACAATCTGCTCCTGAAGATCGCCAATGGACTTGGCGTGCCCTGAAAGTTCCTCCTCCTTTGCATGAAGCGCTTCGCTCGTGTTCTTCTTAAGTTCGTCCAGCTTCGCCTGCAGCTGTTCGGCATGAGCACTGCGTTCGCTCTCGAGATCTGCCGAGGACTGCTCAGCACGCTGCTGGAGCTTGGTGAGGTCGTCTTGCAGCTGTTTCTGGGATTCGACATGGGTCGCAATCATCTCGTCCTTGGCGCGCAGCTCGTCCGTATGCTGCTGCTGTACGGTTTGGATGTCGGCCTGGAGCTGCTCAACGACGGCCAGATGCTCAGCAGCCCTCGACTCGAGGGATTGCTGTGCTTCGTGCAAAGCCGTCTTGTGCTGGTCTTCCTTGGTTGCCACCTCTGCCACAAACTCGTCGACAGTCTTGGTCAGCTCGTTGATCTTAGCATCGCGCAGACGAAGACTTTCGACCTGACTTTGCTCAAGCTCGGCATACTTGGCCTCGAGGTTTTCCAGCGTCTTCTTGGCAATGTCAAGCTCCTGCGAGAGCTTGTCGCGCTCCTCTTTCAGCGAGGCCACTTCGCGAGTCAGCTCTTCGATCTGGGTGGCTTGCTCTGCCATCTTCTTCTTTTCATTGTCCCATTGCTGACCTTGCTGCTCAAGCTCGGCATTCAGGTCGTCCAGGACCTGCTGCAGCTCCATGGCCTTGGCAGTCTCGGTGGCCTCTCTCTCCTGGGCCGCCTTCTTCTCCTGCTCGAGCAGCTGGCTCTGTTCCTCAAGTTTCTTGGTCTCGTTGGCAAACTTGATCTCCATATCTTGCACAACTGTGTCGAGCGCGCGCTGGTCGGACGATGGAGCGGCATCCGAGGCGTCTGCAAGGGCCTTGTCCTTTTCGGCAATAGCGGCCTGGGCATCGGCCAGCTGGCTGCGCAGTTTTGCTCTCTCCGAGTGCAGGTTCTCAACCTCGCGATTGAGATCGTCGCACTGCTCCTGCAGCTTGTCGCGAAGGTTTGTCTCCTTGAAAAAGTCCTGCATGATCTGGGCGCTCCGCCTCTTCGTCTCCTCCTCGACCTCGTCCGAGCCTGTCGGAGCGGTGTCGGGGCGTGGCGAGACGTTGCCGAATTTGGCCAGAGCAGCTTTGACAGGCCCGAGGGTAGTCTTGCGATTCTCCGCCTCGGCATCGGAGGCGGCCTTTTCCTTGAGGGAAGCATCGCGACTGTGGGCAGAGGCGATGGGACTGTCTCTGCAGACAGGTTAGCACAAACAGTAGCACGAGAAGGTGTTTCGAGGGGGCGTACACTTGCCGGGCTGTTTCCTCGGGCTCTGATATTACTGGCGGGGAAGGGGCAGAGACAGATGGCTTCTTTGCGGGTGCAGTCGCTGATGCGCGGGGCGCAGCGACGGATGCGCGTGTAGCAGCACCAGCAGCCGGGCGCGTAGTCGCTGACTTGGTGGGCGGGGCCAATGAGGCACGGGGGGCTCTGGTGGTGGCAGAGTCAGCAGCGGGTCGCGTTGCCACGGGTCGCTTTGCTGTGGCGGCGGTGCCAGTCGCTGTCGCGGTCGCTGTCGCAGTCGCTGTCGACGAGGCCAGTGACGGGCGCGAGGCGGGCTTTGCTGGCGACGAGCGGGCGGCGGTTCCTGACGCGACGGGCGGGCGGCGCACAGCGGGCTTCTTCTTGCTCTCTTCGCCAGAGGTCACAGACGACACATCGTGCTCGATATCTGAGGCCGTCTTGGACGACGAGACGGCCCTGCGCGTAGCGGAGCCTGCCGCAGGGCGGGTGGGCGGCTTGTTCAGGCTGGAGCCGACAGCACTGGTGCGCGAGGCGGCTGTCGTAGGCGCCTTGGACGCGCTGGTGGCGGCGCGCGGTGTCGATAGTGAGGATGTTCCTGTTGTTGTTGTTGTTGTTGTAAATGCGGATGGCGCGGCGGGGCGGCGGGCAGCACCGCCCACAGCTGAGGCGCTCGTCGCAGGCAGGCGGCGGGCGACAGGGCCATCTTTGGAAGAAGCGGGTGAGGGGGCGCTGGAAGCCATTCTGCGCCGAACCGACGACGTGGGCGTAGAGGGTGCGGGCAGTTTTTTTGGCTGCGGAGTTCCGGCTGGCACAAGTTCCGAGAGAGCTTTGTCGCGGGAGGAGCCATGACTAGCCGGGGGGTCCGTCTCCATGTGGGCGCCTGCAGAAAGGCGATGCTGATCCATGCACGGGCAATGTAGTCTCTATCTGCTACTTGTCCCGTTTCGTCGCGGGCGGGCGGTGAATGGCGAGTGAATTATCGTATATGCACTGCGACGCGGTGGATCGAGCGTCCGTGGTTGTGGTTGTGGTTGTGGTTGTGGGTGGTGATGGTGGTGATGGCGATGGTGTTGAGGGTGTTGATGGCGATGATGAAGGAAGGCAGCCAGATGCGGCAGCCGTCATCTGCCTCTCCTGCCTCTCCTGCCTCTCCTGCCAAAAGCAACGTCTCTCTCCTTCACCCTCACCTCCCCCCTTGCCTCACCTCACCACCCATCCCCCAACCAATAGCACCGCCTACCAGGCTCCCGTCCACTCAACACACCACACGTCAGACTCGTGCCGCTGCACGAAATCTCTCCCCAAACTTACTCGACCTCGCAGTCTCGACCTGCCTAGCGCCCACGGAGCCGCTTTCTTCTCCACACATTGCGGCTTGTAGCTCCCCCACAGTCAGCCCCGTAGTTGGAATACGTTCCCCATGATAGGCACGGCAAAAACGCATCCAACCGTCATCCGGCATCCGTACAAGCCTCCAAGCCAGACGACCGCCCACTCTGCTTCAGTGCTTGTCGCCATAGGGCACTTCCAAGCACTAGACGACGGCCAGCCTTTGCCCACAGCCTGCCCATCTCACCCTTGAAAAAATCCTCGCCGGCCCTATGCGTGGAGCCGCACTTTCCCCTTTCACCCCTCCTTACAGGGGTCCCCAGGCCACGTGAACATCTCCCCGCGAACAACGCTTCGGAGTAGTACGTGCTTCAAGACTAGAAACACGCGCCGGCGCACCTAACACTCAATACGGTCTAAGAGGATAAGCCTTCACGGTGGAGCATTAGCAGGCTTGTCAATCACATAAAACGGTTAATTCCATGGCTAGTGGTGAGTGCATGGCAGCCAAAGCGTGCAAAGAACGAGCCGTCTTGGTAACTCCTGACAAGTGGCATCGGCCCGGACTCAGTGACAACTTGAACACTGATCCTCAGAGACGGTAGGTCTGGATACCACTCGCCACACTCAAGCTAGCTGGACCTGGCCCTTCCACTACCATAGCTCAACTGCCGCCCCGGATGCCGTCGGATCCAAACTACCAGCAAACCCATCTCCTTGATGCGGGGAAGTCTACGGAGCATGCTACGGAATTGTCAAGTGTGCGTGGTTTCTAGCCAGGGGGCACGGCGGTGCATCGACGCTATCCCAGGGCGTGCCGTGGGTAACGCCGGTAACTGTCTACACGCTCCAGCAATATAACTACCGCCGTCTGTTTGCGTCTCTCCCTCGACCCAGCCCAAAACATCCTTTACTTCTTTGCGCACTTCTTTGGAATAGAAGCTCGCCCTATTGTATATAATTCATGTCTGACACGTCTGCAATGGAGCACGAAAAGATCGAAATGGGATCGAATCCCGGACGAGACGAGACGCCCTTGAGCCGTCAGCTCACCGTCAACTTGACTCCGGAGCAGTATGAGCGCCTCTTCTTCCAGCCCTCAGCTCCTCGCAACGGCGACTTTGCAAAGAGATTCTGTACGTTGGCGCCACCATGTCTACTACTTGTCAGACATGAAGACTAACACAACCGCAAGCCAACCCAACCTTGCTCGGACTCTTTGGTTTTCTCGTGCCCTACACCGCCACCTGCTGCATCCTCTGTGGCTTTCGAGGCGCGTTGCCTCCTCAGAGTCTGGTTGGTCTTACGGGTTCTTTCTACTCCTTCGGGGCATGGTCCTGGGTCTTGCTGGCATTGCAGAGTTCATCCTGGGTAACTGTACGCTTCTGCCACACGCACCTCTCTCCCGTCTCGCAGCACTGACACTTATCCAGCCTTCCCCATGACTATATTCATCGTATACGGAGCTCATTACATTGCCTTGGCCTATGGACAAGCCCCAACCTCGGAGACTCTATTGGCTTTTCAAGATTTGGGAGGAGCGACGGGTGCAGCTTACAATACGTCTCAAGGGTTCTACAACGTTTCCATGTAAGCACATCAGCCCGAGTCACATTGAGCACTGGTACCCGACTTAGTCTCTAACAATCATCACACAGGGTACTTGTCAGTTTCATGTTTCTTCTCGGCACCTTCCGTGTAAACGCGTGTTTCATCTTGTTGTTCTTGGGCGTCACGATACTCTTCGCCTTCGTGGCCGCGGCAAACTTCAATATTGCTGCTCATGGAACCGCGACCGACATGGCATACGTCAAGACGTTACTGAAGGCCGGCGGTGCATTTGGCTTGATGAGTGCCGTAGTGGGCTGGTACCTCGTCCTGGTTACTGTCTGTGAGATGGCTGCTATCCCATGTCCATTGCCCGTCTTCGACTTGAGCAGTAGGATTTTCCCACCCAAACCAAAGCCTAGCAAGGAAGAATAAGCCAGCATTGTTTTCAAATCTGTATACGAGGCGGAGGCGGCTGCTTGTCTCAGAGTTTCTGCCGATGATGGGCATCAAAAGCATAGCGCACAATGGAAAAGCATCGTGTCAAGCAAACACGGCATATTACATGGTATTCATCATCATCTCACGTGCGCGTCTTGTTTTGTTGAACCCGGTGGCTGAATATCGTCTATTTCCCCAGACGATCACTCAGCTCCTTTGCGCAAACATAGCGCCCGTGTGCGCGGGGTAACGGGGTAATGTTGGACCTTGTCGACGGTAAAAGGCAAAACAGAGCTTAGTCGTCCATGGCATGGCTCCACTCCTGTTGCTAAATTGCCTATTAAACACTGTGTAGAGATTGCTTCCCGCAGTCAGGGAAAACTTATATATATGGCCTTGACTTCGCGCTCGAGTGGCCTTGAGCTGCGGGCAAGTGACGACATCCGCCACGATGCCTTCTCTCTCAACTGCCGTGCTCCTTGGGGCCTCGTTCGTCTCAACGGCTTATGCAATCGGCCCTGATTGCACCTCTGGACCGCTGAAGAACAACACCATTTGCAACGTCAATGCTTCTCCTTCCAAGAGGGCTGCGGCCCTCGTTGCCGCCATGGAGCCCCAGGAGAAACTCGACAATCTCGTCAGGTACGCGTGCTGCTTGATTTTCACTGCAACAATCCGCTGACATGCAAAGTAAATCCAAGGGTGTGCCGCGTCTAGGTCTCCCAGCATACAATTGGTGGGGTGAGGCTCTACACGGCGTGGCTGGCGCACCAGGAATTAACTTTACCGGGGCCTACCGTACCGCAACCTCGTTTCCCATGCCGCTGCTCATGTCAGCGGCCTTTGATGACGATCTCATTTTCCAAATCGCAACCATTATCGGCAACGAGGCTCGTGCATTTGGAAACGGCGGTGTCGCTCCCGTTGATTATTGGACCCCCGACATCAACCCCTTTCGTGACCCGAGATGGGGTCGTGGCTCCGAGACACCGGGCGAGGACATTTTGCGTATCAAGGGCTACACCAAGGCCCTACTTGCTGGCCTTGAGGGCGACAAGGCCCAGAGGAAGATCATCGCCACGTGCAAGCACTATGTCGGCTACGACATGGAGGCATGGGGCGGCACCGATCGTCATCACTTTGATGCCCAGATCACCATGCAGGATCTAGCAGAGTACTACATGCCGCCCTTTCAGCAATGTGCACGCGATTCAAAGGTCGGATCCTTCATGTGCAGCTACAATGCCGTCAATGGCATCCCCACCTGCGCCGATACCTACGTTCTCGATACAATCCTGAGAGAGCACTGGAACTGGACTGACAGCAACAACTACATTACTAGTGACTGTGAGGCTGTGGCAGACATTTCTCAAAACCACAAGTATGTCAAGACGCTTGCCGAAGCAACGGCACTCGCTTTTAGCAAGGGCATGGACCTCAGCTGCGAATACTCTGGATCTTCCGATATCTCCGGAGCCTGGAAGCAGGGCCTTCTCAACGTCTCAGTTGTAGACAGAGCACTCACACGGCAGTACGAAGGTCTTGTCCACGCAGGCTACTTTGACGGTGCAGCAGCCACCTACGCCGGCCTAAGTCCCAAGGACATCAACACGCCCGAAGCGCAGCAGCTGTCACTGCGTGTTGCCGCCGAGGGCCTTGTCATGTTGAAAAACGACAAGAAGACGCTTCCACTGTCATTGAAACAGGGCTCCAAAGTCGCCATGATCGGCTTCTGGGCTAACAACACCTCCAAGCTCTCCGGCATCTACAGCGGTCCTGCGCCCTACCTCCACACTCCCGTGTGGGCTGGCAACAAAATGGGACTCGACATGTCCATCGCCACTGGCCCTATTCTTCAAAACTCCAGCGCTTCAGACAACTGGACGACGAATGCGCTCGAAGCAGCAAGCAAGGGAGACTACATTCTGTACTTTGGCGGGCTCGACACCTCGGCCGCAGCCGAAGGCTTCGACCGCACGCAAATTAGCTGGCCAACCGCACAAATCGACCTCATCACCAAGCTATCCAAGCTCGGCAAGCCCCTGGTCGTCCTGGTCCTCGGCGACATGGTCGACAACTCGCCTCTGCTCTCCATGGACGGCGTCAACTCAGTCATCTGGGCTAACTGGCCCGGCCAGGACGGTGGCGAAGCCGTCATGCAAGTGGTATCTGGCGCACACGCCGTCGCGGGCCGCCTACCAATTACCCAGTACCCAGCCGACTACATCAACCTGTCCATGCTGGACATGAAGCTGCGGCCCCACGACTCGAGTCCCGGACGCACATACCGCTGGTACAACGAGTCAGTGCAGCCATTTGGTTTTGGCCTTCACTACACGACATTTGAAGCCAAGTTTGCGAGTGAAACGGCATTGACCTACGACATCAAGGCCATCACGGGCGCGTGCACTGAGCAATATCTCGATCTGTGTGCCGTTGCGCCCGTGCAAGTCGCCGTCACAAACAAGGGCAATACCACCTCGGACTTTGTCGCCTTGGCTTTCATCAAGGGCGACGTCGGACCCGCGCCATACCCCCTCAAGACACTGGTGTCGTACACGCGCCTCAAGGATATCAGCAGCGGCCAAACGAAAATGGCGTCTCTCCCGCTTACACTGGGCACTCTTGCCAGAGTCGATGAGCAGGGAAATACGGTCGTGTATCCCGGCGAGTACACGCTGTTGCTGGATGAGCCGACGCAGGCAGAGGTCAAGCTTACAATCACCGGGGAGCAGACGGTCCTGGATAAGTGGCCGCAGCCACCGGCGAGTAATTAGGTTTCCGCTGTACATTTGAGTATGGTTTGGTAGCGGGGAACGCGGAGCTTTGCTGTGCATAGTGTATGTATATAGGAGTACGAGTGACACAACACGACTATGATTGTGGTGTTTGTATGTACGTAGATTCCTGGTGAGACAGCAAAGAGTAGCAATGAAAAAAGCTCTACTTATTTGATATCATTATCCTTTTTCTTCAAGTACATGCTCTCAATCTTCCACTCTACCACTGTCTATCATACACCCCCCCTCTCCCCCGATTTCCCGCAACCGCTTGTTCTATTCTACCTCCTACTACCAATATGACGTCTGCGACGCCTACATTACTCTAAGTAGCTAAGTAAGCGCATGTTGTTGTTCGGGCGCGGGGTAGCTAAGTAGGGCTAGCTAGGGCTGCAGGGTGTAAGGTTATTCTTCCTTCCCCGCTGGTCATATTATTATTATTATCCCAAGTCGATTAACCGGGGAAACCGGGATGTTGGAGATCCAAGCTTCGCAGGAAACTGGGTTTGCGGTAGAACCAGTATGCGGGAGTTTGTTTTTGCAAAGTTTAAATGCGGGGAGGGGAGAGAAAGTATATGTGCGGTGAGGTATTAGGACAAAGGTCTATATATATATATGAGTTGTTGCCTAGCCTAGCCATAGTGTAACTTCACTATGTAAGTACGTCATGCTAGATGCCCACTTTAGGTTGGTGGAATTTTAGTGTTTCCTATAACCTTAACTACAACAAAGCTAAACCTCCCTTTGATATCCTCATACGACTCCCCCACCCCCGTTCATCCCGGGAAAACTCTGGATTGCCCTCTTCCCCACTGCCCGGTCGGCCTGCATGCAGCTGCACGCACACCTCATACCACTGATGATCGCTACTCGAACTCGGTGCAAATATGCTCGGCAATGCAACCCAAGAGGTGGGACTCGACTCGACGCATCGCGAGGCATTCCCCCGTCGCCCGAGCCCATGACGCTGCACACAGTTATGTTATAACCGCTGCGGCGGGGGACCCGACCACCGGCTATTATGCTGGCATCGAGAGAGGATTTATGAGCGGGAAGATTGCGTGGAGAAATGAACAAGATGCAAACGCGTACTACAGAGCTATCATGATGGTACCTTCGCTTTTGCTAGTGGCGCCGCTACTATTTGCGCTCCAGGCGGCGGCACGACGTGCGCGCTCCCCGACGCCGCCTATGGGCTGGAACTCGTATAATACGTGGAACTGCCTTCCAACTGAAGAAAAAATCCATCAAAGCGCGCGGGGACTCGTGGACCTGGGATTCGCGGATGTTGGGTACAGCTTTGTCACTGTGGATTGTGGGTGGAATACTCATGAGCGGGATGCTGAGGGGAGACTGCAATGGAACGAGACGCTGTTCCCCTCTGGAGGCAAGGCACTTGGAGACTTTTTGCATGGGCTTGGGCTGGAATTTGGACTTTATTCCGGCGCGGGCTACCTGCAGTGTGGAGATGAGTCGCTGCCTGCGAGTCTGGGGTTTGAGCAGCTGGATGCACAGACTTTTGCTGAATGGGGCGGCGACAGTTTGAAGTATGGAAAGCTGTTGAGCATTGCTTGGAGAAATGGCTAACAGAAATAGGTACGACAACTGCTATTCTACGTCCAACACGACCATGGTGGACTCGAGCTCTGCCGAGGCTCAGTCGCCCGCTCGTTTCCAAGACATGGCTGATGGGCTGGATGCTGTCGACCGCGACATCCAGTATTTCGTTTGCCAATGGGGTATCGGGACTGACGTTGGAGAATGGGCTGCTGGTGTCGGCAACACTTGGAGAATCAGCAATGATATTTACAGAGCCTGGCGCAGCATCTGGCGCATTACAAACCAGATCGTTCCGTACTTTCGCCATACCACTGTCGGTGCTTTTGCCGACATGGACATGCTCATGTAAGTCTCTTTTCAATCTCTCTCCAGCCATTAGTTAACCAGTACAGTGTCGGTCTGCACGCGCTATCCGAAGAAGAAGAGCGCTTTCACTTTGGCATGTGGGCCATCAACAAATCGCCTCTCATCATGGGCGCAGCACTTGACCCGCAGCGTCTCAGCAAATCCTCAATCGACATCATGACCAACAAAGAAGTCATTGCAATCAACCAAGACCCGCTGGCCAAGCAAGCAAAGCTCATGCAGCGCGACACAGAGGGCGAATGGGACATCTGGGCCGGCGAGCTCTCCGGCGCAAAGCAAGTCGTCGGCATTGCAAACTGGAGAAATGACTCGCAGAGCGTCCAGGTGGATATGAAAGCCCTAGGCATTGCATCTGCGCACGCCCGCGACGTATGGGCCGCAAAAGACCTAGGCACTGTCTCCGGCACCCAGAATGTCACCCTAGCAGGCCACGAGCTGCGTCTCTGGGTCCTCTCAAACATCACTTCCACTGCGCCTCTCCCAGATACCCCCTACCACGCCGCAGCCGCCGCCTCGCTCTCCGGCCAAGCAACCGCCATCACCTGCTCCCCGGGTACGTGTCTGCCCGCCGGCTCCAAAGTCGGGTATATAACCCGCGGCGCGGGCGTAACCTTCCACAACATCAGTTCCACCACCACAGGCAAAAAACGGCTTAGCATCGATTTGATCAACTACGAATACGCGTTTTCAACATCTTGGGGCTGGGGCGATAACACGCGCAACATGACTGTTGCTGTGAACGGCGGGAAAGCAAAGAGATGGGCTGTTCCGCTTTCTGGCGGCGACTGGGAAGAGAGTTTGAGTTTGGGGATTGAGGTTGATGGGTTTGAGAAGGGAGATGCGAATTCAGTTGAAGTCAGGGGGTATGGCGATGGGTTTGCGCCTGATGTCGTCGGGCTGAGGGTGCTGGAGTACTAGGAGGGATTGTGGGGTTATGGAAAGTCGGTTTTGGGCTGGTGGGAGTGGGTTTGGGCAAGTGTCGGGTTGGTACGTTGGTCATGTGGGTGCGGATGGAAGGAGGGAGGTCGACTAGTAGAGATATTAGTACGTACGTCTGGACCTTGGCATGAATACAATGCCGCCACTGCCGCATTATCTATTATGCCTGGTATTAGGCTAAGGTGAGAATTAGAGTTACAGCGCTTAAGCTGTAGGTCTTAGCTTTTTTTTCAAACCTAGTTTGAATACATACTAAAGTTATTCTCAACCTTGTTGTGGCCTTGCCTGAAGAGGCATAGCTTCTTGGTGAAGGGACATGGAATGAGGCCAGATACCGGGCTATCATTGTATTTTACTCCTTCCCACCATTTCTTGTTGCTATTTTCTTGGGTTGTTGTATTGTGCCACATAAACGTGGTGACTAAACTCGGTTAGTGCCACGGTAACGCCAGTCTCCCATGGTCGAACAACATGCCAGCACGTTTTCGATGTATCTTGTAAGCGTAATTTGGCTAAGTTGGTAGAATCGCTGTAATACATGTCGCCTGGTGGTCATGTGATGATGTAGATAAGCGGACTCCTCTCCGAGATTGACTGGAACATCATTATCAATAATGTTGATTGATCTACCTCATCCACCCTTGCTCTGATGACATGTCCTAGCACCTGCATTCTGTGAGACACTAATATAATTTGGAGGAGCTTTTCGAAGGTATTCACTTTGTCACAGGCTTTAGGTCAACTCCGGAGAAGACTAACTAAGAATGCCTCATCAACATCAAAAAAGACCGTTCTAGCTAGAGATGCTATTACCCATCAAACCTGGGTAGAGCTTGATAGAGTTTTCCAGATTCTGAACTATTACTATTTCAGCGGTGCGAATTATAGGTACGATATTACTCGGTGACATGAAGCAAATTTCACTCAGGTCACAATGACAAGTTAAACTTTTTTTGATTCATATACAAAGTTAAAGAATGGCTTTTTCAGCCGCATAGGCCCTTATTTGACCTGTTGCTGTATACGGACACGGCACGTCTAATTAGAGTTTATTCTACATCTAATCAGAGTTTGTTCCACGGAGTTCACTCAAAATACGTTATCGTTTGTCGCATTGGCACTTCCTATGAGCATCCACGTGGGGAGATTGTCATGATCATGTTGTTTCTTGACTGCAATACATATTGGCTATGTTTTTGCCTAGTGGTGCCTCGCAGAGACGGACCTGTAAGCTTTAGAAATTCACCAATAACATGGCAGAAGAATTCCGATGAGATAGGATCTGACCAGTTAACTTCATGCCGTTAAGTAAGAAAATACTTTCGCACGGCTTCACTGTGCATGCCCAATTTTCAAACAGCCGATACCCGAGTATAAGAAGCTCTGTGATGGCTCTCCTTGATGGTGTCCTCTACATCATCACAGCTGCGCTGTCATCAGAAGAACTCCATCAAGTTTTTGTCTCAACAATTGCAGCTAGTTATCTGTTTTCCAACCCCGCCTAACCCACAATGAAGTCCACCACCATGCTCATGGGCATTGCTTCTTTATTTTCTATATCGATGCCTGTTTGGGCATATAATTATGACACCTGCCTGCACACCAACTTCGAGTTTTCTGGAAACCGCTAGGAAAGCACGCTATCTAGGAGAACCGACCACGAGGAATCGACTAACAGCACTTTTAACACCTGCAGCTAAGGCGCTAGCGCGCAGTAGGGAGAAGAAGGAGGCCTTCCTTCGTTTTCTCACGCCTGTGAGAATTTTCTCACAGAGCTTGGGCTCTAATGCCAAGACTAGAGGGGCCAATAGGAACGCAGGAGCTTATTGAAGCTCAAATTCAGCAAGAAACACAGACATATCAAAACAATAAAAATAACAAAAAAAAGACTAGCCTCAAAGGACCTTAGAGGCACAAGCAAACGACTAAATGGATAATAATCCAGAATCGAGATGGCTGAGGAGGCCCCTACGCCGTGCCTAACAGGCAACCAGAAGACGCTAGGCCTACC
>NW_007359981.1:879065-907620 GCF_000359705.1 Exserohilum turcica Et28A | reverse complement strand
CCCCCCCTACCTACCAACCAATAGGCTACGAGCCTCACCTTCATCTAGTTAAAACCCCTCCTAAATATCGTAGCTAGAAACAACCTACTTAGATACTTGTAGGCCTAAAAACCCTACACGTCTTATATAGCCCTTCAGGCTGAAAAAGGACGTTAAACTAGAATAATAATAATAATAATAATAATACGCACAGATCGCACAGATAGCACACACGGATATCAGGTGTGCCTCTGCACCTCGGACCTACTAAGACACCGAACCAGTCTTCACTGTGGTGTAGTTCTGAAAGCTATAATGTTCGCCGATCACCACTCTTTTCTGAAATAATCCTGCGCTAAGAGCTACCTATCTATGCTAGCATATGTGTAGTTCATTCATCTTGTAACCTATCCATCTCTATGTCCTATGCTCATACCCTAATATTTGGCGTTATTTTTTGGTACGTATACCTGCGAAATACTAGCAAAATACATGACTAGATCTTCCCGTACACAACAAGGCTGTTCAACCCACCCTTGAACTCCATAACACACTAGGCTTCTTCTTATGTGGCCTAATTAGCTACATACTTTCTGCTTTAACAGACAAGGGTTTCGGAACTAGCCTCCCGTCCCCACGTTCTAACCACTTCTAGAAACACTAAAAACTACCCAAATGGTCGGAATTAGAGCGTGGCCAACATGGGCAATTGCTGTGGGGCTCGTCTCTAGCCATGCTATCAGAAGGGCTCCCGATACTCATGTTCTGCATGAGGAACGCAGCCAGCATTCCCGTTTGAGCTTGAGAGGGAGATTACATCAAGATACTCCACTTTTGATTAAGATATCTCTCCGACAATCCAACATGGACCAGGCGGAATCGTGGCTCAATGACATTGCTTCTCCTGAATCTCCAAATTTTGGCAAGGTCAGTTTTGAGTCATAACAAATCATGAAGCTTAGCGACGAGCATAGTTGCTGATGCCTCAAAATCTATAGTTCTGGACTCGGGAGCAAGTGACCGAAGCATTCAGGCCCCCTCAAGATGCAGTGGACGCCGTGCTTGACTGGCTGCATTCTTCCGGGATTCATCGCGATAATGTGACCCATTCCAACAACAAGCAGTGGCTTGTCTTTCCTTCCACGTCTCAGCAGGCTGAAGACCTGTTTCATACCAATTATTATGAGTATCATGATTTGAAGGGCAGAACCTTGGCGGGCAACGAAGGCTACCATTTGCCCCGAGATATTGCTAACATTGTCGACTTTGTGAAGCCTGGAGTAGTCACTGTTCCTCTCCGAAGTCCAAAAGGTCGCGACGGATCACACAGCGCACACCAGCGCCGAGCAAAGGCTGGTCCATCGCAGAATCGACCCATTAAAGAAGCGGACCCACTAAGAGAATCTAAAGTTCAAGCATCCGGGTCTAACTGCACTCATGAAACCACAGCTCAATGTATGGCCCAACTCTTGAATATGCCACTTCTTGACGGAGCAGCCGGGTCCAACTCTCCAAGTTCCTTTGGAACGTACCAGTTCGGCCAGTACTACGAACAGGCCGATCTAGATTTGTATTGGAATGAATTCTTCCCGTCGCGTATCCCGAAAGGGTACGGACCAAACTTCGTGTCTATCGACGGTGGTCTGCGTTATGAACAGCTCTTGAACTGGGCTGCCCCGATTGGTGGGACTGAGGCTGCTCTGGACCTTCAGGTTGCAATGCCACTCTATTATCCGGGGAATGTGACCAACATCCAAGTCGATGATGAGTATTATGCTCAAGACAGGGACCCAGCATTGCTAACGCCATTACTCGACGCAATCGATGGGAGTTACTGCACGTCGTGTGCTGATGGGATTTGCGGACCTTTCGACCCTGTAAGTAGATTGAGGTTTACCAAAGACGAGTAAGAGCTTGGAAAATCTAGGCCGCTGCAATACTGAGATCTGACAAATTCATGTAATGTTTAGGTTCTCGATCCCACATACCCGGACACAACACCTGTAGCAACGGGTGATGAACCCGGATCCCCAGGCAACAACTATAACGGCACATATCAGTGCGGGACCTGGACACCACCCGCAGTCATTTCCAGTTCCTACTACTCGGCCATTGGAGAGCCAAATGAACATGCTAAGAACCATTCGACGAGGCAATGTGCTGAGATCCTCAAACTCGGTCTACAAGGTATTACGTTCATGTTTGCTTCTGGTGACAGGGGGGTTGGTTATGGAGATACGTGTGATTCATTCTTTTATTCTTACCCTAACGGGTGTCCCTGGATTTTGATTGCAGGAGGAACAATGATTGGGGCTGGTAAAACAGAGAATGACACTGAAGTCGTATGGCAAACTGGCGCTGCTGGAAATCAGCCTTGGACGGGTTCATGGGCCTCCGGCTCGGGCTTTTCCCTGTTCTTCGACCGTCCGGATTATCAGAAAACTGTGGTTGATGAATACCTACAGAACCACGATCCAGGTTATACGTATTGGGAAGGAACAAATTACAACCATACGAAGCCTGGGTATTACAACCGTGCAGGCCGCGCATATCCCGACTTGGCAGCTAACGCTGGTCCGGTAGGTTGATTTTCGCTCATCTCTCAATTCGTATGGCCACCCACTCACACTAGCATAGATTCCCGAATGGGTAGGACGGCAACGGAAGCAGGATGGAGGAACAAGTGTTTCTGTGCAAGCCATCGGCGTGATGCTCGCACGCATCGTTGACGAACGTAAGAAGATTGGAAAGGGACCTATAGGTGTTCCCCATCATGTCCTTTACAACAACCCCCAGGTGTTTCGAGATGTTGTCAGCGGTAACAACCCCGGCTGCGGAACTAATGGTTTTCCCGCGACGAAGGGATGGGACCTACCTACGGGTCTTGGAGTTCCAGACTACGAGAAGCTCCTTGCGCTCTATTTATCTTTGCCATAGAAGAGAAGTAGTTTTGCCAAGCCTACATGCCCTAGATGTCTTGACTTAGTCAATACAAAAATACAGTTACCGATCGTCAATCGCTAAATAGACTTATTAGCAATTCGTCTCACCCATACCGAGTTTTTCTACTCACTCTTGATATGATTCACTTACATTCTTCTGAATAAGCAAGACGGCTGTAAACTTGGGGAAAGAGAGACAAGGGCAACAACGACAGCTCGGAAAGCAGTTCACACTGAAGACGAAAACGCTCCATCCTATGCAAAGCTGGGTGGGAACTCTTGATGAAATAGTCGATGCTCAGCATCCTTCGCAGAAATTTGAGGATGATTTTAAGGACTTTTCAACGAAAACACCTTTAGTGTTTGTCAAATATGGTCGTGTTATCATACGCCAGCATCAGCATATATACCAACAAACAAAGATTCGCTGGACATAATAGATGCAGAAGAAGTATGGAAAGAACTAGCTCTATTTACAATCGATCTTACTTCAATCTTGGCGTATGGGTTTACTACAAAGATATCTTCAGTACATAACGCTCAGATGCACACAACATGATCGATGCTGTCTATCATCTAATTCGCAATGAAACTCCAGATACACCGAGTCAGCGCAAACTGTCAATTTCAAGCTTCTACTATCCTCCTGTTTTGTACCTGTTTTGTTTTATGCTCCAATACACTCAGCGAGGCTACGGTGCCCCGGAAGTTCAGCAGACAGTGCCCGCCAACTGATATGCACCGGTTCGCTACGACCATTTCGCATCGCTCATTACTTCTCCAGATGCACCAGGTATAAATCCTCACGTAATCTCTGAACTGAATTCATGATTATCACACTTTGCTACACGATCAAGGGCCAATCACGGTCCAACAAGCACCACCGTACCCCGCACACGCTGCCCCGAAACCGCGGGTCAAAAGCAACCGAACATCCAACCTTCCAAGCCAAATTCATCATTCCCTCCATGCCTACAAACAGCCCTAGCGACGATGAAAACGGCATCGCATACTTCTGTACCACTCACCACCGGCTGGACACTCAAACAAGGCGACCGCAGCTCGACGCACCCCTGGTTCCCAGCACACGACGCCCCCACCGAAGTATACCGGGATCTACTCAAGAACGGGGTAATCGCCGACCCATTCCAGGACCTCAACGAGCTTTCCGTCCGCTGGGTCGGCGACGAAACATGGACTTACCGCACAAGCTTCGGCACGCCGGGGGAGTACACTGCGTCAGGCAATGATGTAGCTACCCAGCTCCGGTTTTCAGGTCTGGATACCTTTGCGTCTGTGTATCTGAATGGGAACTTGGTGCTAGAGTCATCTACTATGTTTGTTGAGCACCGCGTTGATGTCACGGGGAAACTGAACGAGGATGAACAACATGACAACGCCAATAGTCTGGAAATCGTGTTCCACTCAGCGAGGAAAAAGGGACTAGAGTTGGTTAAAGAGCAGCAGACCCAGCACCGCTACATAGTGCACCAAACGGAAATCTCGCGCGGTCCAGTCCGCAAGGCGCAGTACCACTGGGGGTGGGACTGGGGCCCGATCCTAATGACATGCGGCCCGTGGAAACCCATCTCGATTGAAACATGGAGCTGTCGGCTCGCGGATCTGCACGTCGAGTATGTGCTTTCGCGCGACTTGAAGAGCGCGGGTATCAAAATTACTGTGCAGTGGGAAGGCTCAGTGGACAAAGTGACTTTCAGCTTGACGCGGAAAGAAAGGGTGGGAGTCAAGAAGACCGTGACTGTGGCTGTGAGCAACAACCCCGGAGAGCGACATGGCTCGGTGCAAGCTGAGATATCCATGGAGGCCATTGCACTCTGGTGGCCGCGAGGCTACGGGGCCCAGAACCTATACATTGTACAAGCGGAAGCTTACGCTCCGTCCGACGGTTCATCTGCTTCTCCTGTTCCGCTGCATTGTATATCTCAGCACGTTGGATTCCGGCGTGCGGAACTCATCCAGGAGCCAGATAGCCACGGCACATCGTTCTACTTCCGCATCAACGACACCGATATCTTCTGCGGCGGCGCATGCTGGATCCCCGCAGACTCGCTCCTCACGCGGCTCACGCCCGCCGATTACCATGCGTGGATGCAGCTCGCCGCCGCGGGCAACCAGACGATGCTTCGTGTCTGGGGCGGCGGCATCTACGAAGCCGACGAATTCTACGATGCAACCGACGAGCTCGGCATCCTGGTATGGCAGGACTTCATGTTTGCGTGTGCCAACTATCCGGCTCACGCCGAGTATCTCGCGAGTGTGGAAGCCGAAGCTCGACAGAACGTACGGCGCCTGAGGAACCACGCGAGCATCGTGTTGTGGGCGGGCAACAACGAAGACTACCAGATTGTTGAACGCTACGGCCTCGAGTATGACGCTGCCAACAAAGACGCGGACTCGTGGCTCCGCACAAACTTCCCCGCGAGATACATCTACGAGCACCTCTTACCCAACATCGTCGCTCAGGAATCCCCCGGCGTAGCGTACCACCCCAGCTCCCCCTTTGGCAACGGCACATCGACGGTGCTCAAAGTCGACCCTACAATCGGCGACATCCACCAGTGGAACGTCTGGCACGGCGCCATGTCGCCGTACCAGGAGCTGCCCTCTCTGGGCGGCCGCTTCGTCTCGGAATTCGGCATGGAAGCCTATCCACACGTCAGCACGCTCGAGGGCTGTATCACCGCGTCTGAGTCGCTGTATCCAGGCTCCATGGCCATGGACTTCCGCAACAAGGCGATTGGCCACGGGCGCCGGCTTGCCAGCTATGTGGCGGAGAACTTCCGGGTGCGTGAGGATGTACGCGGGTTCGCGCACCTCACGCATGTCATGCAGGCGGATGCCATGGCGTGGGCTTATGGGTCATGGCGTCGTGACTGGGGGACCCGTGGTGCCCGCAAATGTGGAGGTGTGCTGGTGTGGCAGTTGAATGATTGCTGGCCGACCATGTCGTGGGCTGTGGTCGACTACGAGCGGGTGCCCAAGCCGGCGTTTTACGCTATCAAGAGAGCCATGCAGTCTGTTGCTGTGGGCGTGCGCCGGAGCATTCATAGCTGGACGATGCGCCCGGCGGATGAGCTGTGGCAGCGCGATACGGGCCATATTGATATGCGCAAGGTGTGGCGGGATGTTGAGTTCGATGTGTGGATTGCTAACAGTACGCTTGAGGAGATGGAGGGATCTGTTGATATCAGTTACATATCAATTAAAACGGGGGTGAAAGTAGGCCAGGAGCCGCGGCGTAGTGTACGCATCGCTGCTAACGGCACCACAGAGGTGCTCAAGAATCACGCTGTAGATGCAGACTGGTCACAACCATCCGACGAGCCGTTTGATGTTGCAAAAGCAGATCCCTTTGTCATCCAAGTGGCGCTCCACGTAGCTGGCCGATGCATTGCGAAAGACATCTCCTGGCCAGAACCCATCAAATACCTCTCTTTTGTAGAGCGAGGGGTCAAAGTGGAGTACTCGGAAGACATGGGCACCGCTTTCGTTTCTGCTGCAAAGCCAGTAAAGGGGTTTGTGTTTGGCGAGAGAAAAGGTGTGCGGTTGAGTGACAACGGCTTCGATGTCATGCCAGGCGAGACGCACAAGGTGCACGTAGATGGCTGTGCAGCCGATGAGCTGGAATGGAGATATATCGACATGTAGATTCGCGAGAAGAACAAAATAAAAAACTAACCCCAAATCCAAATTCCCACATGGATATGAGGATCCACGCTTCAGCGGAGATCAGCCCACCATGCGAAGTGTGACAAAGATACATACCCAGCCTCGCCCACAGACACTATATTCCCCAAAAGTTCTCCCCAGAGTCGCTATCGTTCTCGCTGGGTTCTAGGATTTTGTCACTAATCTTCCAGAATACAGTCGGTCCGGCAGGTCCATGAATGTCGAAATCTTTGTCAAACCACGTCCCCACGACCCCGCGAGGACTGCGCAGTCCGCCGATTTGAACACCATCACTGCGCCATCGCTCCTCTCCACTGTGCCATGTCAGCCATGCTCAAATCAGCAGCTCGTTTTATATAATAAACCTACCCGTGGAACACTGAAATGGTCTTCCAGCGTATGTCTCCATTAGCTGTCATGCGCACGGTACCGCGGATACCAGAGTTTGCGTTGGGATCCCATTGGGCGTCAACGGATTTTGATTTTCCCCTAAAGTGTACGATAGGCATGGATGGGTCTTCAAAGGGGCCTGGCGCTGTGACATCGGTGACTTGAAGATTCATGAGGATGTGACGAGTGGCTTCTTCAGTGATAAGTGGCGCTCTTGGCTCGTCGGCAGGCATCCTCCTCGCCTCGCTATCAAAGTTGTAATGATAGAGGTCAGTGTAGTCCAGAAAGCAAACAATCTACACCCGTTAGTGGATATTACACTGCTACATGGTAAATAACATACGCGGGACCAGATCCCTTGGACTCTGTACGGATCCTTCATATCGAGCGGGAGGTCTGGTTGTTTCAAGAGCGCCATGTAATCCGGCATAGCTTGGCCCGCATCAACCGGCACATCTGGGATGACTCCATCTAGGGGGTGAAACCACGGGGGGCGAAGGGGGTTGGGTACGTTATGCGCGCCAAAAAACGAGTTGTGTCCAACGACAATCATGATACTCTCGACCATTTCCCAGTCGACTCGCATACTGCCGTCCTTGCGAAAGGGGCCCCATTCATTCTGGTCAGTGTAGTTTCGCAGGTCGTATACGCGCGACCTAGCATACGGGTGTGTAGCGAGATCCTTTGTTCCAGCGCCTGATGGAGGAAAGCCAAAGAAGCTGTGCAGTTTTGCGCTCAGCTGACGGCCTTCTTCATCATCAGCTGGTCTCTGCTTAGCCGTTCCAGCACGCTCGAAAAGCGACGAGCGGCACATGAAAGCATCGTGGTTTTGTGAGATGTTTAGGAAGAGGTCTGTGATCAGTGTCTTGTTGCGGCTAGTGCCGAGGTCATCAAGCGACATGGTGCCGAGAAGATTGTCAACTGTCGATGCGATGTAGTTGAACTCATCCCGCTGCGAGCGTTAGACACGCCAGTCTAGAGAGTCAGGCTCATACCTTGAGGTCATTATCGGCGGAAAGAAGCATCTTCTGGCATTTTACTGTCCGCTGCAAGGCTTCAACCCACTCGGGCTCCGGATCTGTCGGTCGTCTGCGGCGAGGATCATCCTAACACATTGTCAGAATTCTGAGCTGAATAGAAGAATCAATGCCACATACGAAATGCTTGAGGTAGACAGTCTTGTATATTCGCGTGTTCTCTCGTATGAAATCACCGAAGCCCTTGGACGCCTGTGCACAAGCCGCCAGGTCTTCGGGGTTGATCTCTTCAAGGATCTGGACGAGAACGTCGTAGCACAAGTCGAGTAGCTCGGGCATACCTGCAAGTACTAAGATTAGATGTTGAGGACAACCTGAGCGTGACGATGGAGATGGTGATGAACGTAAATCAAGGGTCCGATAGTGACAATGTGGGGTACGGAGATAAGAGCTTATTGCCGAAAGGTCAGAGCAGAGAAGCGTTCGTAGACACGGTCAAGACGTGATGCTCTACTCAGGCGTATTTGGTCTCAGCAAGGCTGCTTTTCTTGGTGTAACATTAGGAAGAACTGTGTGTGGTACAAAACCGGCAATCGACAACAAAGCCGCTAGTGCAGCAATTAATCAGCAATGCTCATTAGCGTGCCAAACTCGAACAGTTCATTACTCTATCAAAGCATAGCACGAGCCGGGATCTCACGGAAAACATTGTCTGGAATTCACAAGCTCGGTTCAACTTCCATGCAACAGGGTTGCGAAGATAAACATTAATATTGCGCTGGGGGTATCAAGCTATAGAAAAAACTACCATTCCAACCGGTCATCACACGTCAGACGGACGTCGTACCGGTCGTCGCCCTTCCACACATCGCCACCGTTGTTGGTGCTGGCTACGATGCGCCTGAGGTCACTGATCATGCCACCAGGACCAGATGCGAAGACGTCGGTTCCTCCTCGTACTGTGCCTGCAACAAAGTCGCGGACAATGGCATCGAGATCGGGCCGAGCCTGGACATGGTTCAGGCCTAGTTCTGATTTGGACACGCCGTGAACAGACAGTGCGGAAGAGGCGTCCTGGGAAGAGTTGGAGCTCGAGGCAGGGTTAATCTCCTTGCTGCAGTCGGTTCCGCCAGCCTTCTCCGAAGCAGCTGGTGGCGGGACATTGGCTTCCTCTGCGGCGCGCGTAACGTAGATGTGCATGCTAGTGCGCAGGTTCCGGCATTTACGCTTCAAGATGGCGAGTTCTGGTGCGACCCAGTCAATGTCGCTTCGTCGACGGATGGCCCATACAAGAGACATGTGGCGGTCGGGGTGTTGGGGTCGAGAGGCGAGGTCGAGGAGAACGGGAAGGACGTATGCAATACCAGTTCCACCAGCAATGCCGATGATGTTGGCGTCAGAAGCGAGGCTGTTCATTGTGCGCTCGCCGTATGGGCCAGTCATGACGACAGAAAGACGGGCATCAGCCATCAGGCCTTCATGCGACTGTTGGTGATCCTTGACATGGGCAATGCGCTTCATGGCCAGCTCGGCAATCTTCTTGGTCTCGCCCTTCCTTGCGCGGAACACGTACGAATGTCTCTGGCTGTCAGCGCCAAAAACCGGGAGACTAACGGGGGTGAAGGGGTGAGATTGCCAGATGCTGCTGTCTGGGAAAGTGAGATAGAAGTGCTGGCCGACAGCCCAGGCATCCTGGGGATGATCGTAGTCCAGGCGCACAACGTCGCCATTGACATCGTCCTTGAAGAGCGATACGTTTGCGGAAGCTGAGCGGAATCCCATGTGGCCCGAGGGCAAGAAGTTGTAGTGCAGGAGCGTCGTCCTGGCGAATCGGATGCCGCGGTCGATGAACCAAACAATGAGGCCAGGCAAAAGGAAGACCTTGAGCTGGTGCCAGTGGCCCCAGCACGCGCCAATGTATACCATGGCCAGGACGTAGTGGGCCTTGCGGAAGAACTCGTAGCCGGTGAGGCGGATGCCCCATGGGGTCGAGAGGGCGACGAGCAGCGTCAACAGGATCATAGCGACGACGCCCCAGATCATGTATTCCTGGACGATCCAGTTCTTGGCGACATAGGGCTGGGGCTGGTACAGGCGAATCTCAATCACGCACCAGCCAATGGTGTGGAGGGCAGACTGCAGGAAGATGATGTATCCCAGCCATCGGTGGAGGAAGTTGAAGCTCTGGTATGGCAAGCCGGTGACAAGCGACAGGATGGACTCGCGGGTCGCAAGCATAACGGACAGAGGAGTGAGGGCATAGGCAAAGACGCCGACGCGGTCGGACCAAGGGCCCAGCGTGCTGCGTGTCTGGGTGGCGCCGGGAGGGTTGGTGACGCCGGGGAACTTTTTGGCGGGAGTAATCCACTTCTTGTAGACCATGCCGACAAAGGAGAAGACGATGAGGTAGCCGGTGAGGACGAGGAGGGTCAGGACCTGGGTGCGCGTGACGCGGCCGAAGATGATCCTGGCGGCGTCTGGCTGGAGATATCGGCGAGCGTACGAGGGAACGGCTCGTTGGAGTCGTTCCAAGGCGCTCCGTCTTCGTGGCACTCCTTCTCCTGCTTCTGCCGGCAGCGATACGCCCGAGGGTTGGGAGCGCGCAAAGTGGCGTCCGACGGCCCATAGCACCAAGATGCCCCCAATGGCGGCCCACAGGATGCCGCTGTAGAGCATGGAGAGTTCATGGTTGCGGTAGACAAGATCGAGGTAGCGGCAGTCGTCCGGGACGCTGGTGCAAGGAATCACACGGTCGACATAGCCCCAGTAGTGCTTGACAGCCTTCGCCTCGCTCATGTTCTGGATATGGCGTGGGGCCAGCATGTTGGCGGCCATGATGTTGGCGGCCATGGCTGCGGGGGCGCTGTGCAGAGAAGATGGCAGACAAGCGGCAGGGCGATGATGGCTGGACTCCCCATGGTCGCAAAGTCGCTACATCTATATAACGGCGGCGGGGCGGAGGCGGGCGGTGGTGAGCATGTTTCGACGGCGATTCGAGGGCGGAAGCCAAGCTTCTAGATGAAGCCCGACGAGTTTAGACCCGCCTCACGGCATGGGTGGTGGTCTAGTGCGAGGCCGTTTGAGCAAATAACCCCACCCTTTTTCGGGCGACGGCCGACATGCGTCAAACGCAAGACGGGATCAGACGGCGACCCTGGACACTGCGTGGGCGGGTGTAGGAAGATGCGTGGGCCCTAAGTATGAATATCCGCTGGCGGGCCGTCTTTACTTACAGTGGCGTTGAGACTGCTATCTTCTGGACTCCCTTTGCTCTCGCCGTCGGCGCCGTCTCTACCAGTATTAATTATATTCCGGCCATAGGATTATCGCTACCACTGGCTTCTACATTCACGCGCAGCATTCACGATGAATTCCCACTCCATGTCCGGTATGGGCGGGAACACGACCTGCGTCACAGAGGTACGGAATTCCACCTTGAAAAGCTGGATGAAAAGTCCAAACAAAACATCAGAGAAATAAAGAGGAAGAAGGAGTCAATGAATGAGAGTTCTAACAATCCCCAGATGCTGTGGAACTGGCGCGTCAAAGACGCCTGTTTCCTCTCGTCGTCGTGGCACATCTCCAACAACGGCATGATGGCCGCCAGCTGCATCGGCGCAGCTCTCCTCGTCGTGTGTCTCGAATTTCTACGCCGCGTGAGCCACGAATACGATGCCTTTCTGCTACGCCAGTTCCAGCGCCAACTCCACGCCCAACAAGCCGCTCTCGCCGCCGCGGCGCCCGCAAACTGCTGCGACGGGCCGTCCACCACGCTCGGTCTCCAGCAACACGCCACCTTCCGGGCCACTGCTCTACAGCAGCTCGCGCGGTCTCTTATCCACGGTGTTACGCTCGGCCTCGCCTACATCGTCATGTTGCTCGTCATGCATTTCAACGGCTACATCTTCATCTCCATCATCCTGGGCGCCACTCTCGGCAAGTTCCTGTGCGACGGGCTCGTCGTCCGCATCCCGTACAGCACCACCGCGCCAGACGACAAGGAAGAGCGCCGTGCATCTATCGGGGCAGCCGGGCCAACCGGTTGTTGTGCGTAGAAATTATGTATATCGTGTGCCGAGAAATGAAGAGAGAGAGTCAGTGATTGAGATACTCTACACCTATATGACGATAGCTATGGATAGCGAATGAGAATAATTTTTCTCCCCCTTGTGCTCTGAAAACCTACTTCTTCACATACACAAATATGCCTGCAACATTGTAACCGTCATCTTCACACACACACACACACACACACACACACACACACACACACACACAAACACATGGGAACCCTGACTTGTGAGAAGAAGAAAAAATAAGCGCCAAGAGATACTATCCATATCACCTTACTTCCATACCACCTACCCACCCACCCATCCGTATTATTATCCCCCCAGCCTTATTCGCCCACCCCCCCCCATTCCCCATTCTTCCCACACACACACTGCTATCTCCGCTCAAACCTGCTCTCTTGGCAATACCCACCCATGCACATGCACAAGGACCCAGTCACGATACCCGGTAGCGGAGTCCACCGAGGGAGGGGGGGATCCTCCGACCCCACCACCAAGTTAAGTAAGTACTTAGCGCTGTTGGGAAACACTCTCACTCTCACACGGGACGGGACGGGTCAATGGCCTCTTTTTTGCGCTGGTTGTGGCAACGTTGCCAAGACGCGCGTCTTCTTCCGATCTCGAGTACGGGTTCGTGTGGCGGGGTGGTGGGGGAGTTGGGGTTGTGCATCGAGATGGGGGGATGGAGGGGGATGGGAAGAATGGTGCGCATACACACGCATAGTAACGTTGATGTAGACGTAGATAGATGTATAGAAAAATTTCTCGCCATGAAATGGTGCTGTGTCTCGCATCGAGTGTGAGTACCATCTTTCTTTTCCCTCTCTACACTTGCGAAGCCAAGCAGCAGTGGCTGTCGTGGCGGCGGAAGCAGTGATAGTAGCATGAATTACCATGAGCAAGTAATGAGTCGCGTGGGCATCTTGGAAATCCCAAACAAAACATGCTCTCCAATTTACTAGCAGGCAATAGCGGTCCGTCAGTCCCCGCATCCTGGCGTCTGGGTTCAGGAACCACACGCCATGCTTACTGTCACTGCAGCTATACCACTGCCATTATCACTGCTACGTACCACGTGCAGATGTAAAGGACGATGAATCTCACGGTTCAGTTTGGCCACCACGGCGGAAACTCGGTGCTTAATTCTTTAATTTATTCGCTTCCGTCCTTCTTTTGTAATTGATGACTGATGCAAGAGAAAAAAAAACTCCCCCGTCTAGTATGCTAGGTGCTAAGTACGAATTCGTCGCAGGTCCGTGGGCTCCGCTGCCCAAAAACAGATATCCTTCCGCCTCCCGCGGCAATGGTGCAAAACTGCCGATAACAGATGTGTACGTATGCGTAGGTGTACATAGATGTCCCACTTGTGTGCTTGGGGTTCTACTCAACAGAATATAATGGAGACGGGTTTCGCTGGGGGAGAGGAAGAGCAGGGAAAGCGGCGATGACGAGGTGGAAGAGCAAATGAAAAGGCAATGGCGCATCTGTTAAATGATGGAGACAATATCGCTGGCTTGGTAGAGGGGGGTAAGGTATCTCCGGGCCATGGCTGACCGGCCCACTGGCTAGCAGTTCCCACACACTGCTGATATCGCAGAGCGCAGTGCAGTGCAGTGCCAGGCGCAGACATGGCCGTGGCCCATGTGGGCTTGAAATTCGCAGTTCACAACCTCGTAACTCATAGCAAACCCAATACAAACAGAGAAAAAGAATGATGCTGAAAAAAAAATTAGAAAGGGTATCATAACGCACACCAAAAGTAACCAGAAAACACTACACTCCTACGCATACACAGCCCACAGCTTGAGGGCGCGCCCACACAGCTTCCGTAGCGCCTGCGTATCTCTATTCAAGCGCGCCGAACTGGGCAACGCATTAATCTTTGCAACGCACGTCTCGATCTGCGTGCGGTAGTTTCCCGCGTCCATGGGCCCCAGCATGGCTTCTTCGCCGCGGGCGCAGTCCAGCAGCTGCGTCAGGCAGTCGGTGGCCTGGCGGCGGTGCACGCCCACGACGACGTTGTTCTTGACCAGGTCGGCGATTTCCGTGTCAAAGTACATGTTGTCGGTTGCGATGTAGTCGAGGACGGCTGTGCGGGCGGGGCTGCAGGATGGCGCTGGAGTAGTGGAACTCTGGTGTTGCGCGCTTTTCACCTTCTCGGCTGCGGCGGCCAGAAGCTGTGCGAAGTTGCTGCTCGCAGGTGGAAAGCTTGTTTTTTGCTCCTCGCTGGCTTTCTCCGCCGTCGCGGCAACGAGCTTGGAGAAGCCGCTTCCCGCTGGTGCGGATGCGGCGCCTAGGGTCGAAAAGCCTTCAGTGGGCAAGCCCTGTTCAGGAGGTCCGTTATTGAGGGGTGGAATGTTTGAAGAGGCCTCGTTGGCGTACACTGGTGCGTTGACACGAACTGGCTTGCGTGCAAAGGGGTCGGGGAATGGCGTGGGATTGGCAAGGGCTTTGCTGATGGTCTCAATACCTTGGAGCATGTCGATGATTTGGCAAGGCAGATTGGGCTGGCCCTTCAGATACGTGTACATTGCCTCGAGGCGCTGCACTGGCCAGACGCTCTTTAGCTTTTCGGCGCCAATCTCCTCGAGGGGAATCTCTCTGTCGCACTCCAGAAGCAAGCCGTGGACGGGAAGGAGGATTTGGTGGGTTAGATCTCGTACGACAATAGCCGCCTTTGCCATGTTGTTAGTATGTAGAGCTTCCTCCAGCATGTCGATGCCCAGGTCAAGGTGAGGGCCATACAGGGCCAGACGCTCTAGGCGATCAATGTAGATGGCGCGGTAGTGATCAAGGAGTACCTGCGTCTTGAACCGCGCGACCTCTTCCTCAGCAGCCAAGCGCTGCTGCTCCTCTGCCTGTTGGCGCATTTCAGCTTTTTGTGCCTCCCACTGTTCAAGGATGTTGTTGGTGGCCACTTGCCGGTAGTACTCATCGATGACAGGATCCACGGGGTTGTGGCCCGAAGGCAGCAGTGGAGCCTGCATGCGCTCGGGACCAAGAATTTCCATTAGACGCTCGTGGGAATACTGGCGGCTCTCTTCAAAAGTTTGGTTCTCGTAGAAGGATATGTCGTGAGCGAGTTTCGGAGACGAAGGCGACGAACCGTATATTTCTGCAAGGATCCGGTCGAGGCCAGCCTGCTCCTCTCGAACACGACGTGGAGCTTTGAGAGCCCTCTGCGCTCGGTGCTTGGCGATGCGCTTCTCTGTGAATGTCATGAGTTGTTTTTCCCGTTGCAAAGCTGCACGCTTGGCCAGCGCGAGCCTGTATTCTGACTCTGCTGCAGCGGCCCGTTTAGCACTCCGCTCATCGGCGGACTGGAGACGATCTCTGATGATGCGCCCCGTGCGAGTAGTCTGATAGGACTCAGTCAGTGGAAATGTAGATATGGGAAGGCAACAAACCTTGGCCGCAGACAGAGAGCAGTTCTGTGTTTGCTTGTGGGAGACTTGGACATCGTCTGGCTCTGAGACATGTGGTGTATTGCGTTCGACTGCCTGCATAAATGTCAACGACATGTTTCACGATAATGAAGGAATACTACACACCTGCACATTATCACTGACCTCGACCTTGGCAAGGCCGTCTCCAGGCTGTGGTCGCACTGTGTTTTTGATAATGCCAGCCAGGTAAACCGCTTTGTTGCGGAGCATCTCGCGAATTCCACCCATGATGAGTAACAATTTAAGGGAAATGTTTGATTGTAATAAATGCGGAATCAGGGGATATGTTGGTAGGAAGGAATGAGGAACAAAGAGTGGGAACGGCGCGCACTGGTGGATATCTCGAAAGTGGATTGAGAAAGTTAGTAAATAGTTGCCAATCAATCAGTTTGCTTTGACACGGGGATGGCGCTGGTTAAGGTGTTGATTGGGGTTGTGGGAAGGTGCTGGGAAGTGGGAGGAAAAGGCTTATATCGACCGAAAAGCGGAGTCCTTTCACTGTGCGTTGAAAATTGCGTTGTACCACAGTGAATGCGTACGTCCTAGCGTTGATGAAGTGAATGCGATGAAGAGGGAAGATTATGACCAAACGCTTGGCAGATGGGCATGTAGAGTGAAGAGTGCAAGATGGGAGCAAGCCACACAAACGATTGGTCCATTGAGTATAAGTCCAGTTGGTGAGAGTGGAACATTATGGCCATATAAAGAGCCTTCACTATGGCATGTCCTCTTTGTGGTGGATCCCGGTGTACGATGGCGGGTGTAGTCAGGTCTCAGACACGTGCACAGTGTGTTAGTGTGCGCACGATGTTGATTGTGTGTAGATCCAAGTGAAGTGCTGATGACATGAGGAGCAACGTGACGAGGCGAAGATGAGCTGAAAGTAGACGTGTTTTGAACCATTACTGTCCTTCAACCCACAGTGGAACTGATATCTGGCCGTATCCTGAATGTAGAGTGAGCAGCAAGTATCGAAGCAAGACATATCAAGAAGGGTACGTATAAACCGAGTTCCACAAACCTGACAAGCTGTAAACGTCACGTGCGCATGCAGAGTCGGTCGTCCATAGCCACACACTGTAACTGGGACGGCTTTGGAGAAGCTCAGGAGCCATGCAACGCCCGAAATAACCTCCCTGGTCACTATTGTTGAGCCGCATAGACCATGGCACGTGACACAGTCCAGCTAAAAGCACTGCAAGGCTGAAGCCAAACCGACACGATTCCAGCCCACTTGGACAGCGATCCCATAGCAGAAAGGCCCTCAGCTCGTAGGGATGTCTTCCTACAATCGACCGTCATCCCCAGGGGCCATGCATGCCGCGTGACGACGCCACGCAGCAGACGGAGACGGTTGGCAGATGCAAAGGGCGCCAAGACGGCAATGCAATGGGGAAGAAAAAATAAAGGCGAGTGAGGGAGCCAGAACAATGTGCCATCAGGCCGCCAGCTGGTCTGGACCGCCGTCCAACAGACAAGCCGTCTAGCCATGCACAGGCACAGGTACCTCAGATTCCCATGGACATGGGCGATCCCAGGCCTCCAGCGTTCTCTTCGTGTTCGTATATCGTGCTGCGGCACGGCGCGACTGCACGTCCTGGTCAGCTTCCTTGGGGCATAAGTAGTGGAGGTGTGGAAGTGAGGTGTAAGTACGACGAGGATGGCAGCATCCATATGGCGCAGAAAAGGGTCCCCGCCTATGCATGTCGCATCGCCGAAGCCGCTGTGACACGCTCACAAGCCCATTTGCGACGTGTGGCCCCTTTTCCAGAGCATGAAAGGAAGGATATGAGGGAGTGAACGCGCAAGCCCCAAGACGACGGCGGTGCCATGGCGGGCGGCTAGTGTGGCTGTTTGTGGCGCGCGCGCTTGGCCCCCGTGCCGCAGACCCGTGTTGGCGCCACTCGCCGTCGCTTGTCAGACCCCAAAGCGGCTTAGCGCCATGCGGGCTTCCAAAGAGCGGGCCTTGATATCATGGAACAGTGACAGCGACAATGGCAATGCAAAGGCGAATAATTGTTCGACACACACGGCCGCCATGGGACGAGGGCGAATCGACGCATGGCTTTCTGGGGAGGCATGGCGAGGGGCGAAGAGAAAGGGCTCCCCTCTCAAGCAAACAAACCGGAAATGGGGAAAAAGCGCAAAACCAAAATAAAAAAACAGGAAATCAGGGAAAAAACGAATACCTTTATTATTATTATTATTGTAGTTTAACGTCCTTTCTCAGCCCAAAGGGCTATATAAGACGTGCAGGCTTAAGGCCTGCAAGTAACTACGTAGGCTAGAATTTAATCTAGGTACAAAGTGAGTAGGTACAATGTAGGGGGTTATCTAAATGAAGGTGAGGCTCGTAGCCTAGTAGTTTTTTAGTGAGTAACTCTCTCAGATCTTTCACTTTAAATGAGTCTTCCTCTCAAGTTTTAACGAGTAACTCTCTCAGTCGAATAGGTAGTTTAATGAGTAACTCTCTCATGTGGGTGGACCATAAATATGGTTGTGAGGGGAGAAGGATTCGAACCTTCGATCTTTGCTGACGTGAGACAGCAGAAAATTTTCCAGGCGCTCCACCACTGCGCCATCCCCCCAACGAATACCTTTAGCTCGAGTGTAAATCAAGAACTGCGCCTCTAGCCCCCAACCCCCCACCGACCGGCCAGCATGATGTAGTCATGGTTTAAAAAAGCGCACGGCTCGCTTCGTCATTCATTCACTCATTCACTCGTTCACTTACCCACAGTCATTCCTTCAACTCCGTCACCGTAATACCATTGGCGCTGCCCCTACTCCTACTCTTACCCTGCATCCCTCTACCGCCGCTCGAGTTTGGTACTGGCCCTGCATCCGCCTCTGTTTCGTACACATCCTACACACGCCGCTCTGTTCCTTTTTGGTAGTGCGGCTGCACGCAGGACTCTAGTGTCGCTCGTCCGTTTCTTCTGTGCCTTAGTCGGGAACCGCGCTTAATCATGAGGCTTGATCTTCGCTGCATCGTCGCCCTCAGCGCCGCCGCCAGCCTCGCCCTCGCCCAGGACCGCTGCGATGCCCCCCACCCCAGGGTCTACTGCAACACGACCGAGATCCTCGCCTTCCACTCGGACAACTGCAAACCCTTCCACGTCTTTGTCGTCCGCGGCTCCGACGAACCCTACCCGGGTCGCCTGGGAAACCTGACCAAGGAGGTGTGCTCTGCCATTGGCGGCTCCGACAAGTGCGGCTACGAGGACGTCGAGTACCCGGCAAAGAGCTCGGCCTGGGGAAAAGATGCGTGGTGCAACTCTGCCACAAAGGGCGCCAAGAACGGCCAGGACCAGATGCGCGCCTACAACAAAAAGTGCCCCAAGAGCAAGCTCATCGTCCTGGGCTTCTCGCAGGGCGGCTCCGTAGCCCAGGACATGCTGGGCGGAGGCGGAGGACCCACGTTTGAATGCGAGCAGGCCGATAACCCGCCTCTAGACAGCACCTCGGCCCCAGGTTCCAACGGTAAACACCAACGCTTTCTTGCTTTTCCCGCGCCGTGCTAACATATCGCTCAAAAGTCGTTGCGGCAGTCACTTTCGGCGCCGTCTCGCGCTCACGTGACCAGAACTTCACCGTGGGACGCGGCAAGGACTACGACGGCACGCGCGCACGCACATCCGCGCAGCTCAAGGCGCTCAGCCGGTACAGCGATGTGCTCCTCGACTACTGCCACTACGGCGATCCCATCTGCGCCGTGGGCTCCGAGCCCCAGGACGTCAACGAGCACCTCAACTACTTCCTGCAGCACAACAGCGAAGTCACCAAGTGGGTGGCCGCCATGGCAAAAGCAAACTCCGACGGCGATGTGAGTGCCCGACCCACCAAGCCCGTCGCCGCCGTCGTGTCCCCCTCGCCGGTGTCGGACGCCTCGTCGTCTTCTTCCGCATCGCCGACTTCCAGCGTCGCCGCCAGACCGGCAAAGGCGAGCTCCTCCGGCGAGGCCCCGACCCCCATTCCAGACGCAAGCGTGACTGACGGTAGCGCGGCCGCGCAACAGACTGGCGCTACGGGCGCTGCAGGTTCGCTGACGGTGGCCATGGGCCATTTGACTGCCATGGCAGTAGCCGTCGCCTTCTTTCTGTAGACTCTAGCATACACCACCACCGCCATCACCACCTACACTTTCCATCCCGCCATTTTTTGCATTACCAGCAGCAGCAACGACCAAACCTGGATATTTTTGGAACACAGAGAAGAGGCGTTTGCACCCAGGGACCTCAAACACAAGAAGGAGACACACATACATACATCAAACAACATCTGGAGCCATGGCGTAAACTGATTGGAACTTCTTTTTTTTCTTGTACAATATCGATACACCAACGGGAAATTCTTTTTTTTTAAGGTAATAATTTACATTGTTTGCACGACTTGCATGCGTATGGGTATGGGTATGGATGAGTAGGGTATAGTATGGTATGGCTACTTAATCATTTATTCGTCTTTAGAATAACAAGAGTGAGAAGGCGCTCCTGTTCTACAACAGACCCACGGTCCTCTGCTTCATCTTCCTGACATCGACGTTTTCCCACAGGGCGGTGCTGAAGAGCGTGATGCAGTAGACGCACATGGCGGTGATGAGCATGTAGCGCTGCGTCTGGCCGTAACTGAGGTCGATGGCGTCGCGCGTGGGGCTGCCGACCGGGAAGCTGGCTTGTACCTGCATGTCGCCGTAGATGTTTGCAAAGTCCTTCTGGGACTCTGCAGGCAGGTTCTCGCGCAGTTTGACGGGGAACACGCCCGTCCAGATGGCGCCGGCAATGGTCGAGCCAATGGCACTGCCAATCGAAATGATCATCGACTCGACGGCAAGCAGCGCGGGGAAGTCTTGCTGCTTGGATACGGCCATGAGCGTCGTCTGCTCCGACGTGACCATGACGCCGCCGCCAAAGGCAATGAAAATCATGCACATGACAATGTAGCCCACGTCCTGGTCGGGCTGCCGGAACTTGATCATGAGGCCCACGCCCAGCATCGTCAGCGGCACGCCCATGAACAGCGAGTACACCTTGAGTTTTCCGTAGTGGCGCAGCGCCAGGCCGTAGACAATGCAAATGAAGCAGCTGCCCATGGTGTAGATGTTGGCAATCCACGTGGCGTGCACGGCTGGCTGGTTGAAGAGCACCACGAGCAGCGAGTAAAAGTACGAGTCCCAGCAGTACCAGCCCGTGTAGAAGGAGCCGGCCATCGTGTATGTGAAGATGACGGTGCGGTTCATGAGCAGCGGCCACGGGATAAAGGTAACAGGGGCAAAGTACTTTTCCCACAGCCCAAACGCAACGACCAGCAGCACGCCGAAGATGATGAAGCAGATGATCAATGGCGACTTCCACTCGTTGGCTTGGTACGAGTAGATGTTAAACGCAAGCAGGAAGAGGGAAAGCCCCGCGGCGAGGATCAAAAGACCGACGGCGTCAAACTCGCGGAGGTAGTAGTAGACGGTTTGCCCAAAGGTGCCGTGGCTGGGACGGGGGGCAATCAAACCTTGGCGGCGTGCCTTGGCCTCGTAGACGACGAAGAGAATGACGAGGGGGGAAATGACAATGGGCGCGAGCATGGCGAAAATGCCAAAGGCCCAGCGCCAGCCAATGCCTCCGTCAGACATGATGCCTTTGATGCCGTAGCCGTAGATCCACGTGGTGATGAGCCAGGGGGACGCGGCGTAGGAGATAAAGAGGGCTCTGTTCTTGAGCTTGGACGTGTCGGCAATGAAGACGGTGATGAAGAAGTCGATACTGTTGTAGCCGACGTAGAAGAATGTCTGCGCAGCACAGTAGGCCTTGACGTTGTTGCAGCTCGCCATGAGGATTAGGCCGACCACGTAGATGGCGACGCCCAGCGAGAGCCCGAACGGCCGACCCCAGATGTTGAGGATCTTGGCGTACGGCAGCTTCCAGATGCCGCCGACAATGGAGGAAATGACCGTGGTCAGGGCAGTCAGCGAGTGTTTGTTGAAGCTGCTCGTGACATAGGGCGAGAGGGTGCTCGAGGTGCTGGATGCGTAGGCAGTGAAGAACTGGATGAACCACATGCTGGGGCCGTGTTAGCGCAGTCGAGCTGATACAACATAGAGGCTTTGACGTACAAGATGTATGCCAGGATCAAGTCCCTCTTCTTCCATATGAGTGAGGCCGCTTGAACGGCCTGCACGCCATGCTCGGCGGTGGTGTCGACTTTGTTCAGCTCTTCGTCGGTGTTTTGGCTGAGGGAAGATTCCCTCGGACTGCCCGTCTTCTCGTCAGAGCGGTTCGTGTCCATGCCAGTGTGACCCTGAGTAGCAGCAGCGTCGGCATTGTCAGAAATCATGGCACTGCTGGTGAGTCCCTTGAAGGTGAAACCCATGTTGACGAGCGCTGGCGCAGATCTACACCAAGAGCTGGGGTGGGCAGGGGGAGCAAGAGCGAGGAGATGAAGATGAAGAGATTGATAAGACAAGTAGCCGCGCGAGCTGCAGGTTCATATACAGAGGCGATGATCCACGCGGTCCACCAGGCCTTGCCCGTTGGTCCCGGTAGTTGGCGCCCTGTCTCGTGGTGGGTAGCATGCTTGCACCGCTGTGATTTTGGCCCAGATCATGTACAAGAAGAGAGATAGCAGCAAGGCGGGCATGCGTAGTCCCCGGCTAGGGGCATGCAAGGGAGGCTTAACGATGCTGTTTGCAGTTGGTCGTCCGGGATTAAGCTCACTGAAGCTCGGCCCAGCCATGCTGCAAAATCTTATCTCGATAATCAGCCGGCTCAAGCGGGATATGTGTGGCCAATCACACGCCCGCCGCCGGTTATCAGATGAAAATTTTCCATCTAATCATTATCTGATGGAAACCAGCAACACGAACTCGGCTGCCCACGCCAATAATCCACTCGCTGCACGCGGTATATTCTGTCCACTGCCCATTTCTGGCCCCCTGCACTACACAGTTGGTACCGCGGTGGCGGGACTTGGAGACGGGAGCCAAGGTGGCTGGGTGCAGGTGATAGTGAATATCGCGCAGTTGAGAAGCCATGATCCCACCACTATGTCCATGTCCAACACTCTGAATCTGATGTTAGGCCACCCATCACCATCTCGTGTCGAAACAGGCATGTCACTGTCAGTTTCGAAACTGCCATGTGTTCGGCCTGCTGTCGCCCTGACTAAGTGTGCCACCGGGATCGGACATGGGGAGCAGCCCTGACACCTGACGCCAGCTCATGCACCCCACGGGAAAGCTTACGTGTATGCGTACCGAGTGGGAGAATGGGCTGAGTATTGGCATGCAGGGCTCCGACGTTCGCTTGCGGGGCATTGCCTTGACGTAAATGACATGATCAACACCAGACAATGTGCACTACGCAGTGGGTATCTCTGATGTCAGTGCCGGGCATATGAACTTGCGATGACATGTGAGCTGTATCTACACACGTGCGGGATTGTCAGTCTCATCCTTGCAGGTACGGTAATATGCGCGAGAGGTGTTTCTAGACTGATTTCATGCCACTCGATGTTGGGCGTTGCTCCAACCCTTCCAAAGCCACGTATTCGCTGTTGGATAGTTGGCCATACCATTCCTTCATTTCGTGAGAGAAGAGCAAGATGAGGGAGTTTGATATAGAAGCCATTTGACAGGCGAGCTGATTGTTGAACAAACTGGAATGAGATAATGTCAAGAGAAAAGAATCCATGCTCTATCTGAGACGATGTCAACTCCTGCCACAGATAATCTTGCCTGGACATTCAGCGGTGGTTGGCACACTGTCTCTGGTCAATTCAATCAACGAACAATTCAAATCAGACAAGGCGTCTTTGGCTGCAGGCCGAGTCGTCACGTGACAGTGGCTGTGGCTGTGGCGCTCACCCAAGCCACCAAGATGACGCTAGCCAGGCCAATCCCGGGCGCGTTCCGAAGTAGCTTCGGAGAGCGTCTTCTTTCTCCCAACCTCATCCTTTGTGCAGCATCCCCGAGCCCGTGCAACACATGGACGTCGAAAGAAGGTCCTCGTCCCCCCGGCGCAAGAAGGTCCGCCAGAAATACGCGCCCAAAGCCTGTAAGTCGCGCCGCTGCCAAATGCGACCTTTTCGTCGGCGCCGCTGGAGCTTCACATGCACCATTCCGATGGTTCCGCACCCGCCCATGACACGGCGAGCCCATCACAACAACAACACCATGGGCGCGCTCATGAGGCCCGCTGGCTAACCAATTCGCGCAGGTGTGCTGTGCAGGCGCTCCAAGCTCAAGGTACGTGTTGCTGCTCTCCTGGCCCGCTGTGGCCTGACGACCGCTTCGGCTCCATTTCCGACGGCCTGGCCACTCACGCGATACCGCCTGCAATCCCTCTCTGACTGCCGTGCAGTGCTCGGGAGAAAACCCATGCCAGCGATGCGTCGACAACGGCAAGCGATGCTTCTTTTCCGAGGACCAGACGGCTGCCGAGGCCCTGCAGCATCTCAGTCGCCCGACACCCGCCCTCCATGCCCATGGCTCGAGCACCAGTGCCAACGGCAGCACTTCGTCGCGCAGGAACCTATTGCCACACCAGGACACTACCGCGCGTAGGGAGAGCGATGCCAGCGCGCGCGGCATGACCATGGAGGCGCGCATGGCCCGCGTCGAGGCCATGATGGAGGCTCTGATGCGCGATCGCGGCTTGACCATGACGCCCATGGGCAGTGTAGAGCGTGACGACGGCGCCAGTGACGGCTTTCGAGGCGATGCCGCGTTCCCCATTCCACCCTTGGACCCCATCAACCCAGCCCTCGCCTTCATGGGACAGCCGGCGCTCTTCTCCCAAGAGCTCGCCAACTCGGCACATGCTACAATGTCCGGTCCCGAATCCGCTCTTACCGCTGAGCCGCCTCACCTTGTGCAGCTGGGCAACCGCACCATGGCCTTTCCTAGTCCGCCTAAATATCAGCAGTATCTGCTGTCCTTCTTCACTGACATACATTTGTCTCATCCCTGTGTAGACGAAGCGGATTTCCGCACTCGCAGCGAACACATGCTGGCCAATTCTGTCATACAGCCGAGTGAACGCCATTTCCTTGCCCTGAATTACCTCATATTTGCCTGCTGTGATGTGCAGCTGAATGTATCGCCCACGAATACTCATAAGCCTGGGTGGCGGTGGTCTGAACTCGCCGATGAGCTCCTCGACAAGAAGTCGTTACTTGGCGGTAACGGCGACCTGACACTGATACAGTGCATGCTTTTCCAGGTAATCCCAATGTTCATTTCCACGCACTCGGGCGCTGACTAGACAGGCGCTGTACTACACGTTTGTCGACATGCCCGGCCCAGCTTACAGTAGCATTGGAATCGCCGGTCGACTTGTCTTTCAATACTCGCTCCACCAGCAGTCTACTTGGGCCGACATTACCACCCAACAAGCATACGAGCGCATCTGCGTGTTCTGGAACGTCTTCGTAACAGACCGCTTCATCTCTTTGGCCTGTGGGAGACCGTATAGCATCCATGAAGCTGACATTCAGGTCGAGTTGCCTGCCGAGCTGTTCAACAGGGTGAGTTGACTCCAGTGTGGCCGTTCCATCCAGTCCTAACTCTACTAGACAATGCTTCCCCTACAGCTTGACCTCGAACATGATCCAAGAGTCTTCATCAACCAATACCTGCATTACATGATACTTTGGGCACGGTACACCGGCTACTCCATGGATGGACGAGGCTCCGATGGCCATGCGCAAGAGGCCCTCGATACGCAAATCACGCAGTTTCTTGACCACGACCTTTCGGGTCTGCGCGTTCCCTATACACAACCGGACTCTGGCATCGAGCCGCCAATCAAAACCTTTCTTTTACAGAAAAAGACCGACTTGGTCCTCTGGGGCTTCCGCTCGGCCATAGCCTCACTCCAGTACAACGAAAGCCATGCGGCTCACTTTGGCCATTTGGCGATAAGTACGGTCGACCGAATGTCTGCTTTTGCGCAAGACGTGCGGTGTCCCTTTAGCCTGCGACATCCCATGATCACGTCGTTGTCCAACGCTCTCCTGGTCCTCTGTTCACTCTTGGGACGCGACAGTTCTCCGAAGAATCAAGCTTGCATCGACTCTTTTCGCCATGCCGTAAATCTGCTCAACGATCTTGCATATAGTCAGCCATATGCAAAGCATGTCCTGGACGATTTCCAAGCAATTATGTCCGTGATTGAAGGCGTCATCCAAGGCAAAGACGTTCCCGCAGACGTTGCAGACTTGATCCCATACAAGTCCCAGTGTCCTAGTATCCGTTTGCCGCAGGTGTCTTCGTCAGCCAGCCAGCCTGTCAGTGTCAAAAAGGCGTCTGCGAAAAGCAACGGTCATGCTTCTTATACGAACGAGGTCCGTCATGGTGTTTTGTGGCTCTGACAAATTGGAAGTCTGGTATTGGTCACAGCAAAAGTGTGTTTAGTGGGTAGAAAGGGCGTTTTGCGACAAAGAACTCGGATCTGATTTGACCTTTTGTACGACAATCTCGCATAGATACCCATACTTGGTATAAGCCAAAGGCGTTTGGAGATGTAATGTTAATACTACGACGTTTGTGTACACGACTTTGGGATACTATTGCAGTTGGTTGGATACAAAGTGGGTAGTGCTCGACACACCAGACTGATGCGGTTAACCGGCCCAACTATCTAGACTGTATGCATAGTGCCTTTTATTGCGTACGCTACTGCATTGACACATAGAATTCGTTTATAGAAGATTGAGTAGATTATAAAGGTCCTCCCGATTAACGCATATACCCATCCAACCCTTTTTTCACTAAAACATCCACGCATCTACGCTGTATAAACAACGTGTCTCATCGTATCTCGAAACAATATTTTTGCCCTTGAATCAAACCCGATGTTCTAAGTCTACACGAAATCAAGGAAGGAATCACGGTTAGCTGCATCTGCATTCAGTCATGATAGCAGTTGGACAACTTACTGGATTGGCTTGGTCATGTATGACATCGTGGAGATAGTCTAATGGCACTGTAGGCTCTGATACACCGACGTGTTGGGGAGAGTCGCTATTCCTTACATTTTATCCCGTTTTAGACTTGATTCAAGCTGTGAGTTGTGTATGCAAAAGGGTTTAAACTTCCAGGTCCAAAGAGGATTTTGTCTTCTTGTGGTATATGTATGCTGTTGTTTCTTGTGAAATATGGTTTATTTACTTGCTATGCGTAGAAGAAGAAGAAGAAGAAGAAGAAGAAGAAGATAGAATGGGATGTTGATTTTTGGGAGAGAAAGACTAGAGGTGGGAAGGGAAGATAACGATGTATCTTAGTGGTATCTAGCAATCTGATTGGAAATATAATACCTAATGTCTGCACTCTACGGGTTTATTGTTTCATCGCTCTGTATACCCTCAGCACTGCACTTACACTTACACTCACACTCATATACTTAATAACATGTAGATAACGCTTACACGCTTATGCATACATCCTATCTCTTCAATCACCCCCTGTTTACCGAGAATATATTTTATCGCGTCGTATCGCACTGCATAACCAACTAATTTGATTTCTCCTCCTCTTCCCCCTTCTCTCCTTCTTGCTGTGTACTAAAATCACCCTCCTAGGCGCTGTAGTCTGGACTAATTGTAGCTGTAACTATAGCTGTGGATAAAGCGGATTTGGTTATCGAGCTGTGCATGAATGCATGTTTTGTACACGCTGTAATACATGTATATAAGGTGAGACATAATAAGATGAGATGCTGTAAGAAAGGTAAAACAGCGATGTCTATAAAACGTGGTAGGTACATACACAATATTTGATTATGATATTTCAACTTCATTACATGTTATTTCCATAGGAAAATCAATAGACAAGCGGATAGCGGGTGTTCATCTCTCCTATACTAATTTGACACCGTGAATAAGGGACATAACTAACGATAGGGTTGGAATATTGTGGAAGAGAGTAGTCGCGCATATTGACTGCAGATACCTATCTATCTACCCATCTACTCTCTCTCTCTTTGGATACCTATTCCTATCCTGATATCTCCCGAAAGGGGGAGAGGAGGGTGCTGTGTTTATTACCTACTTAATTACTTACTCCTACTACTAATGATGATACGAGACACATAGACACAGATAGCTACACAATTCACCTATTCCAATGTTTTTCTTTCTACCCCTTCTTCCACCCCTCAGTTTCCTCATCTCCCTCTTCGCCTTCTTCGCCTTCTTCGACTTCTCCTTACTCACCACTTGCTCTGTACTACACTATACCATACTACATCCTAACTAGGAAATAGCCCAGAGACACTGACTGCCACACTGCTATACGCTGCCTAACCCATACGCCCCCAAATCAACTCACCTCAACTCATCTCGTAACAAAAAATCCAGTTATAAGTTTTACGTCGTGCATGTGCACATACATACCTTGCTTAGTTCCATTGTCACATCATGTTCGTAGTAACCAACCAACTTACCCATGCCTTGCTACCATAGTAACTAAAAGAAAGTCTCCATTTATCTACCTATCTGTTACAAGCAACAGGAAGGATTCTCTCCTTGACGGGGACAGAGAGGTTGAAGGCCAACCACGTCCACGTCAGAAGGTAATGATCATCGCGGGGCTTGAGGTCACGTGATGCGTGCTCCCGCCAAGAGCCCTGCTCCCGGAGCACGGGTGGCCTTGGGAGAATTGTGCTCCCAATGCTCCCATGGCATGGGGAGAATAGGGAGCATCAGGACAGAACACGATGGGTATAAGAATGTGTTGGATTTCATTATTACACTCGTTGTGGTCAACTTATTATACTGTACTCTCTTACAAGTTCTTTACTTAACAAGATTAGTACTTTGTTATTCTATCTTACTATAGAATTGATTGTCTTTACTATCGGTTAAACATCCATAACTCTTTTCCACCTGAATTACTCGGCAATCACACGGCTTACCACGAACCCGCTGACTCGCCCTAACCCGGATCGAGTCCTAGCTAAGTATAGTCGAACCCCGTGTAACACTTTGACCACCACCGAATTTAGTGGAGGAGTTTAACCAATAGTTCGCTCGAATAAGATTACCATAATGGCCCACAACGGAAACCA
>NW_007359981.1:872343-878763 GCF_000359705.1 Exserohilum turcica Et28A | reverse complement strand
CAACTTATTATACTGTACTCTCTTACAAGTTCTTTACTTAACAAGATTAGTACTTTGTTATTCTATCTTACTATAGAATTGATTGTCTTTACTATCGGTTAAACATCCATAACTCTTTTCCACCTGAATTACTCGGCAATCACACGGCTTACCACGAACCCGCTGACTCGCCCTAACCCGGATCGAGTCCTAGCTAAGTATAGTCGAACCCCGTGTAACACTTTGACCACCACCGAATTTAGTGGAGGAGTTTAACCAATAGTTCGCTCGAATAAGATTACCATAATGGCCCACAACGGAAACCAGTTCACCCAGGGACAGGAGCCCACGGCTGCGGCCCCTACGCCCTCACCAGCTCTCGATGACGAGATGCTCGAAGGAAGTGGTTCGGATTCTGACTCTTCAGATGACGAGAACAACGACACGAACCAGGCCAAGGTACGAGATCTTAAGCGAAGGCTACGCATGCAGGAAAAGCAGCATAGCGACCAAGCCAAGCAGATGGCAGCCATGCAAGAAATGATGGCCTAGATAGTAAGCCAGCTTATGGCTACGCCTAACGAGAAACCACCCCCAAAACCCAAGATGGCAGTACCCAAGAAATATGAAGGAGGACGAAACGAACTAAGGACGTTCCTTACCAACATCGACCTGTACTGTGGATTTAACCAAGTACCCAACAACTAGGAAAAGATCCTAATGGCTAACACACACATAAAGGGCAAAGCAGCCATGTGGATGCAGCTATATGTCGAGGATTTCCTGACCTCACCCACCACCCACGGAACTAGGGAAGAAACTAAGGCCTTGTTCAAGGATTAGGAAAGTTTCAAGGAAGAAATGGGACGCATCTTTGGGGAAGTAGACGCCAAGAACCAGGCAGAGAAAGCGATAACTCGCCTGAAGCAGACCAAGTCAGTCTCGAAGTATACGGCAGAATTTAAACAGCTACAGGCAAGAATCAATTGGGATGACGCTGCGCTACGAACTGTATTCGAGGCAGGACTGAAGGAAAATATAAAAGACGGTCTTGTACACTATAAAAAGCCAACAACGCTTCACGCTCTGATAGAGCTAGCCACGCGAATTGACCACAGGCTGTGGGAACGATATAAACAGAAAAAGACGTTCCAGCCCACGACGGCCAATATGAAGAAGCAACGCAACCACAAAGACAGAGATGGAGACACCATCATGACTAGCAAGGTGCAAGAAAACAAGAACTGGAACACCTGAGGAAGGGGCTAGGATGGCCTTTCTAAGGAAGAACGCCAAAAGCGTTACGAAAAGAAGGCATGTCTCCAATGCGGCGAAGCAGGACACTTCCGCAGAGACTGCCCAAAAAACGAAGTCAGGCAAGGTCAAATCAAGATCGGGATGATCAGGAGTGGGACGCCTTACCCACTAGTCACGGAACCCGACGACAGCCTTAGTGACTTAGACTTGTATGAGGAGGCACGCCAAGAGAGTGACGAGGCCTTCGAGATGGTACAAGAAGCTCTAGGAGCCAAGAATGTCCGGTAGGACATACCACAGGAAACAGATTAGAAGATTGACGGGGCTGAAATCCAGAGCCGCCTAAGGAATCACCAATGCTGGGTCTGCGGAGACGCCGCACACCAGGCAGACGATTGCCATCAGCAGGGACGTATCGCGATTACGGGCCCTAACGCTGAAGAGATTGGGTATCAAGCGATTTACGAACAACCACGCTTTAAGAGCCCTAAAGCTTAAATTAAGGAACAAAACCCTTACTTGTTTAAGGCACGCATGACGCAACACAAAGATTTGCACTAGGTTGACTGCAGCTGGAAGAAATGCAAGAAGCATTACTAGGAAAAGCAGAAATTAAGAAAAAACGACAATGACTGTTGCCACACACATCTAGAGACATATGAGTGTCTAGTGGAGCAATGTCATATCCATGGACCCGAGAAGCAAGATCGAGCTCACCAACGGCTGTGTTGGGTGAACTGCGAAAGCATGTGTTAGTATCACAGGACGCAGTATAAGGAAGCCTTGAACCCGGCCAGCTACTACCACGGAACGGTAAACGCTGAGGAATGTAATGCAACGGAATATTGTATGCACCGAGAAAAGCAGTCGAAAGTCACGACGTCTTGAATGCCGAAGCAACGAGTTAAGGACAGTGAAGAGCGTCATGAACTCTTACACTGGTCCTTCTGCTACAACGACTATTGCACAATACACCAAGACGCCAAGTACGGCGCAGGCTACTTTCCTAGACAGAGGAAGAGTAGGCCGACAAAAAACTAGGATGCCACCAGGGACAGGGTCACGCTGGTGAAGGCAGTCCTAAAACGACCCTCAAGGAAGTCAAGAGCGTAGGCACGCAGGACCTTAGACTTCGAACAAATGTCTTAGTAAACGGACATAGGATGACAGCGACCATAGATAGTGGTGCTGCACGAACAATGATCTCACCCCGAGTGGTGGAGAAATACGACATACCCCATCAGGCCAAGAAGGTGCCGATGCGAGTGGTATTAGCCGACAATAATCCCATGGCATACGGGAACGGCATGATCAGGCTAAAGACCAAGCTAGTGCCAATGGAATTGGCAGGCAGGAAAAGCCACGTGAAGATCAACATCATGGACCTCGGAGAGGAAGATATTCTCATAGGCTATGACTAGTTGTTAGAACACAACCCGGCCATTGATTGGCAAAAGAAAACAATACTTAGCTGAGAACCTGTGCACAAGGTTGCTGGAGTACGAAAAGAGACGAACCCGATTATCCAGAGCTCACCCAAGGACGGGAGGATAGGTACGATCTCACCACATAAGATCATGAGAATCTATGTGAAGGACCCTCAGAGAATAGGAGTCATTTGGTTAAAACGGGTCGCGACCACGAAGGAAGGACTAGTACCACAGTTGGCGATACTAACAGAATACCAGACGAACGAGTTTCGAGAACTGTTCGAGGAAAACGAAGCAACAGACCTAGCAGAACATCAGGACTGGGATCACGAGATCGTCCTCGAAGATGGAGCTAAGTTGAGCCTAGGAGGAATGTACCCTATATCGCCCGAGCACGATGCTGAGCTTAAGGAATACCTCTGGAAGAATCTGAAGAAAGGATTCATTAGACTAGGATCAGGCCCGATGGCCTCACCAATATTGTTCGTAAAGAAGCCCAACGGAAAGTGGCGACTGTGCGTCGACTACAGAAGGTTGAATGGGGTTACTCGAAAGAATAGATACCCACTACCACTTATATTGGAGCTCATGGATCGACTCCAGGGAGCTAAGTGGTTCACGAAGTTCGATGTCCGGGAGGGATTTTACCGGATTAGGATCAAGGAAGGAGACGAATAGAAGACAGCGTTCAAGACGAAATATAGACTGTTCGAGTATACGGTAATGCCGTTCGGATTGACGAATGCGCCGGCAACCTTTCAATCAGTCATCAACAGCGCTCTCCACGAATACCTTGGAATCTTCGCGACAGCGTACCTAGACGATGTACTAGTGTACTCTAGAGGATCGCTTGAAGAACATGTTGAACATGTCAAGAAGGTCTTACGAAAGCTTAAAGAATATAAGCTATACCTTCAAGCCAAGAAGTGTGAATTCCACACGCAGGAAACGGAATTCCTAGGCTTTATTATCTCAACAGAAGGTGTTAAGATGAATCCAAAGAAAACCCAGACTATACAGGAATGGCCAAAACCTAAAACAGTCAAGGACGTGCAATCCTTCCTAGGATTTGCGAACTTCTACTGAAAGTTCATTAGGAATTACTCCTGGATTACGACACCACTCACGAAGATTACGAAGAAAGACATAGGGTTTAAATGGACTAAAGAATGTTAGGAAGCCTTTAAAGAACTAAAGCAGATGTTCCTCGAAGCACCCGTACTGGAGATGTACGATCCAAGACGGAAAACCAGAGTTGAGACTGATGCGTCCGATTACGCACTAGGAGCTGTACTGTCACAGCAGTGCCTAGATGGGAAATGGAGACTAGTGTTCTACCATTCACGAAAGTTCTTAGGAGCAGAACTAAACTACGATGTTCACGACAAGGAACTACTTGGAGTAGTCGACGCCTTTAAACAATGGGAGGTGTACCTGTTAGGTCTCCCAGACATGATCGAAGTATTCACCGATCACCAGAACCTAACGAGTTTCATGACAACCAAGAAACTCAACCGACGACAAGTTCGATGGGCCAAAATGCTCGCCCAATTCGACTTTAAAATAACGCACCGAGCGGGATCGCTCAACGGAGCCGCTAATGCTCTAAGCCGAAGATCCGACCTACGAGAAGAAGGACACAAGGAGCCATACAACGCAGTCCTCAGGCAGATGCCTAATAGAAGCTTGAGGTATAACAAGCCTGACCTAGTCAAGGTCAGCGTAGTAGCTCACCAAGTCACGACTCTTCAACAACAATAGCAAGAGAAAGCCACGCAATGGCGACAGGAACCAGAATACCCGCTAGAAGTAACTAACGATAGGATAGAACTCACGGCTTTGAGAGAAGGAACACGAACGTATGTGCCTCCTCATATAAGAACGGAACTCATCAAGACCCTGCACGAGTCCCCAGAATATGGACACGCAGCGGTAGACGAAATGGTCAGAAGACTGAAAAGGATGTTCGATATACCACGCTTGCGAGCGAAGGTGCAGGAAGTCCTAGGCAACTATTTGGCATGTCACTAGAACAAGCCTAAGAGACATAAGCCCTACGGCCTGTTACAACCCTTACCGCCACCGACACGACCATGGAGTAGTGTAACGATGGACTTCATAGTGAAGCTCCCGAAATCGTTAGAACCAGGATCAGCTCGACTTTGCGACACAATCCTAGTAATCGTATGTCGATTGACTAAAGGAGCCAAGTTTGTGCCCACAGAAGAAACTATTACGGCAGATGAATGCGCGTATGAAGTCTAGAAAGCACTAGTATTAGAGCATGGGATACCTGAGGAATTTATTACGGACAGAGATAAGCTGTTCACGTCGAAACATTAGTCAACGTTCCTAGCAAAGATGGGAATCAAGAAAAAGCTATTGACTAGCTTTCACCTAGAAACAGACGGACAGACGGAACGAACGAACCAGACGCTGGAGGAGTATTTGCGATTCTACACCAACAAGCTGCAAGACAACTGGGTTGAGCTCTTGCCGACAGCACAATTGGCGTACAATAGTAGAAAATCGGCAACGACGAAATACTCTCCGCACTACGCGAACTACGGATATGAGCCAGTTGCTCATCGAGATCTGAAGGATATTGAAAGCATTGCAGTTGGAGCAGACGACAAAGCTCGACTGATGCGAGAATTGCACGAGCAATTGAGCAAGAATATAGCTTACAAGAACCTCACAGCATCTAAGGCTGCGAATAAACAAAGGATTGAGGGACCAACCTTTAAGAAGGGGGACAAAGTCTTCTTGTCACAACAAAACCTGAAGACTAAACGGCCAAGCAAGAAACTGGATAATCTCCGATTAGGACCATTTGAAATCCTAGAGACAATTGGACCGGTAAATTATAAACTACGGCTACCACCAGGCATGAAGGTCCACCCCGTATTCCATAAAAAGCTTTTGGAACCAGCACCCCAAGACGCCGAACTAGCAGAAGACATCGAACTCGAAAACGACGAGTACATAGTCGAAGAAGTCAAGGACCTACGGAAAATCAGACGTCAGTGGAAATACTTGGTCAAGTGGCAAGGATGGCCAGATAGCCAGAACACTTGGGAACCAGAAGAAAATTTGACGAACTGCAAGTCACTGGTACGTGAGTACCATCGGAAGCATCCACGGAAACGAGAACCGGATTCTCGTAGGAAAGGAAGAAGTCTAGGGACAAAGGATCAAAAGAGGAAGGATCAGCCTGTAACCAGCCCGGGTCAGTCGAAGATCCGGATAGCGGTGGTTCGGTTGCCAGAAAATCCATACCGGGAGCAGAATTCCCCTCAGCCTCCTCTTTTTCACGATTCTGAAGGTTCAGAATGGCATGATCACGGTCAGCGTACGCTCGCTCTCGCTCCTCGACCTCTAGGAGCTCGCGACGAAGTCGCGCGGTCTGTTCCTCAGAACGAGCAAGCTCAAGACGCTTTTGACGCTTCTCAGCCTCAACCTTTTCCCACTCTTCCTCAGTCACAAACAAGCTGCACTCAGCCTTTACAGCGATACAACCAGCACACTGCCCGGACGCAGTATCTACGAAGCAACGAAGGTTCTTCTTCTCACAGCGCTTACAGCGAAAAGTCATCTCTTTCCCTTGATGGCGAACCCGATCAGATCGAGCCTGGCGGCGCTAAGTCGAGGTTGTCGCAGAAGTCTGACGAGCGGAAGACGGGACCTTGGGCATGGTTAAGAAGGCTGGAGGGAGGGACGAGTACAAGTGGCCCGGGGCCTACCGGACCTTATA
>NW_007359981.1:869922-871626 GCF_000359705.1 Exserohilum turcica Et28A | reverse complement strand
CCCTGCTCCCGGAGCACGGGTGGCCTTGGGAGAATTGTGCTCCCAATGCTCCCATGGCATGGGGAGAATAGGGAGCATCAGGACAGAACACGATGGGTATAAGAATGTGTTGGATTTCATTATTACACTCGTTGTGGTCAACTTATTATACTGTACTCTCTTACAAGTTCTTTACTTAACAAGATTAGTACTTTGTTATTCTATCTTACTATAGAATTGATTGTCTTTACTATCGGTTAAACATCCATAACTCTTTTCCACCTGAATTACTCGGCAATCACACGGCTTACCACGAACCCGCTGACTCGCCCTAACCCGGATCGAGTCCTAGCTAAGTATAGTCGAACCCCGTGTAACACTATCTACCTATCTCTAGAGATTGTACCAGCCAACCAGCCATCCATCTACCATCTCCACAACACCTAACCACAGTTTTTCATGTACAAGCCATTCATCCATCCATCCATCGATCAATTAAGCATATCCTGGTGTACCCGGAAAAGCAAATATACACAGTACACAGATATTCCCCCCACCCCCCCTCGCCTCGTTCAAACCTAGTTAACCTACCTGACTACAATCATGATTGCGCTGACAATGTACATACATACATACTCGTACAACGGATAATAGACCATGGAAAAAGGGAGCAAGTAAGGGAGTAAGTGGGGGAAAGCGGAAGGCGTTCAAACATCAATCTACCCATCCATCCGCTGATTCCAACCACCTATCTACCCGGCCACGCACACGCATATCCGCATATCCACAAGGCCGTCGTCACGTAATATTTCTTCTTTCTTCTTTCTTCTTTCTTCCCTTTCACATCCCACATCGCACATCGCACATCCCACACTTTACACTTTGTCATCTATCTATCTATCTATCTACAGTCGATAGATCCACCCACAGCACGCACCATATCTCTCTTTTCCCATTTTCCCCATTCTTCCTTCTTTCCTCTCCATTCCTTTGTTTTCCGAGGACCTAATCTTTCCGAGGGCATATATTCTTTATTTTTACTTTTTTTTACCCACCGAACACGGCGCATATACACGAAACGTAGGTGCACACACACACACACACATACACACACACCTAACGCACACTTACATACACATACATACACATACACGCACGTATACATGGCACGTATACATGCAAATGCAAGCCGCAAATCTCATCACCATCATCACCATGACCAACAATCATAAATCATCACGATCAAGTTTCGCACAGAACAAGGGTGTCAGCCCTAGAAAAAAAAGAAAGAAAGAAAGAAAGAAAGAAAGAAAGTAAGAAAGAAAGTAAGAAAGAAAGAAAAAAAAGAAGAAAAAAGAATCAAGTCTCAAAAAGCCGAAGAAATTTGCCGATGAAAGTGAGAGTTAGACCTAAAAAAAAACAAAAAAACTACAACAACAACTACTACTACTACTACTACTACTACTACTACAAACAAATCTAAATTCAAATTCAAATTCAACTACTTACTTACGTAAGAAAAAATTAAAGTAATAAGCGCCAAAGCGACAAAGGAACAAAGAGCAAAATCCAACACGGGATATATATATATATATATATATATATGCCGGTGTCGGTTTATTTTTTTATTTTTTTATTTTTGGGTAGGAGGGGGAAGGGGGGAGGGGGGTAGGTTTCTTACTATTCTACCAAGTATACAATCACTATACAGCGCGAGAATCGTAG
>NW_007359981.1:864710-867898 GCF_000359705.1 Exserohilum turcica Et28A | reverse complement strand
CTCCCCCTAGTAGTAGTAGTAGTAGTAGTAAGTAACTAGGTAGTAGGTAATAAAAAAAACACCCTAGTTCCAAACCCAGCACGTCGGGTATGAGGCAAGGGAAACCCCCCCCCCCAAAAAAAGAAAAAAAGGTACGTCACGTTCGGGGGCCATCAAGGGCCCCATCGGATACCAACCTTTTTTTTTGCTTGGTTCTCGGCATTGCATGTAGTAAGTAGTCGAAACCGCGGCCCTAGATTTTTTGCTGCGAAACATTTTGGGAAACGTGTCAAGCGGCAAATGGAGAGCGGAAGCCGCTTGAGCTTGAGCAGCGTTCTCGTGACTGGGCCCTTGTTCTTTTTTTTTCTTTCTCTTCCTTCTCTCTCTTTCTTTCTCTTGTCCTCGTCATTTCCCGCTGGTTGCGTTGCTGCGCCCCCCTCCCCCTCACTCTCCCCTTCCCGTCCGTTCAGCCGTGGCAAAAGGAGGTCTTGGGTTGGCCAACGGGATTATGCGGACATGTCTGAAAAAGAAACAATGGCGATTATGACTGATGTCTCGTGCACCCCCCCCCCTCCTCGAGGCTGCAACATAACAAAATGCCCGACGTCACATTGTCAGCTGGGGCGGAAAGATTAGAACGTGTCGCTCCGTCCCTCCCTCACCGTTCGCCCCGTCTGGTGTCAGCATTGTATCGCCGAAGCGTTCATGCCGTCTTGGATGCTCATGATGACTGGACCCCGTCGTATATCATGGCGGGCTTGGTGTATGCTTGACATGTCAGACACGCATTACACGAGTAAAAGTGATTCAGGCTGCGCGAAACGGTCGGGGAATTATGGTGGGAGGGAGGGGGGGTCCGCATGCTTCGGGCACCGAAGGGGCTCTGACAGCCGTCAAGCGGAGGATGCTGATGTGAAATTTTTTTGCAAGCTGAACGGGTTGCAGGCCATGTGATACGCTGGGTCGGCAGGAATATGTCGTCGTGTCTTGATCCCTACCATGTTAGCGTCGAGGTGAGGCGTTCAGGACTAACGGGTTGAATGTGCTACAACATTGTGACTGCGTGATGGAACTGCACCTTGATGCGGCTGGAACAAAGGATTAAGACGAAAAGCCTCGAGTTCTCGCGTGTATCTACTGGCTATGGATCGAAATCCGCTATACCACTAGCGACTTGATAGGCTGAATGGTCGATTTATCCAAAAACCATGTGAACAGCCTGGGAACCAAAGTATTGCTCGGGCCGAAGGAGCCCCATTGAGGGTATTTCGCGCCGATATTCTTAGTATAGATTCGGACCGTGTGAGGATCATGTACTCTGCACACGTACCGTATTGCGTGTGTTGGATTGGCTGGCCTGCATATGGTGTATTGGATGTGATCCAACAATACCTTGCAACTCTGCTTCTAAAGCGGGATAGCAAAGCAGTCATTCGTAATGTCACTGTAGACTTTACATGTACCGCGTTGGTTCTTGGCTTGGGACAAGAGGGCAGCTCTCCGCGCGTCCTTTTTGGCGGTGAAGAGCCAAAGCAAGGATGCCGATCTGAGATTACAGGGGACAGCATGATTATGGTGCGACCATGAGGTGAGGTTGAGAAGCCGAATTGGAAAAGAGTTTCAACGATTCTGACGCGGCAATATACCAGTTCTGTCTGGATAAAGAGGCTTTTTCCAGACGTGTATCGGTAGACCAGCTCAGGCTGGCCAGCGGCCAAAGAGATGAATACGTGCAGGTGACAGTAAGCACGCAGTGTTAGCGAAGCCGTGGTGGAGTAGTGAACCACCGGGTCGGGGCGTGTGAGCAAGCCTTGCCGACCCTGAGTGCTTGAGCTGAACATTGTAACTTTGCAGCGGGCTACGTAAACTGGAACGACTCACGACGGGACGGTTGGGGTTGCTGGCAGGAAGCGGGTTAGGTAACGCGAACCGAAAGCAGAAGGTCCAACAAGCTGGTGGTGGCAAAATGCTTGGGGAAAGGCTGCCATGTGGTGATTGGCGGGCCGGGAGAATATCTGCCAGTCAAACGGCGTGGGCGTGGGCAAAGGGGGTGGAATGAGCCATTGTTGGTGCAGACCCCCATGGGCGGGATCCAGGTACGGTCGCATGGCCCGTCGAGGGTGTGGTTGTATGGGCTCTCAAACGCGGTGGAGCAAAGGGCGTCCCCACGATGGCCGGATAAGCAACGATAAGCAGGCACACGTGGGAGGCGAACATTGCCAGAGGCGGTGCGCCAAGCATGGGGGCGTGTGCATGTGAGCGCTGCGGCGACCGGGGTAATGAGCCTGGACGCCCGCCGTTGGTCTCGTCGAGTCGGCGCGCCCACAGAGCGGCATGCTAGGGTTGCTTTGTGAGCGGGTAACAGGCACAAGGAGAAAATGGGCTTGCTTGTGACCTGCCACGGAAACACCGGCGCCTTGTTCCGCCTGCCACGGACGGGCGGTGGCCCTGCCGTCAGTGGCATTTGTTGTTATCGGCGGCGAGGCGAGGCGAGGCGAGCGGGCGAGGGCGAGGGCGAGGGAGGGTTCCGACAAGCCAGGCACGGGGACTGCATGTCTTGTTTGGGCATCAAGGCATCTTTTTCCTTCCTTCCTTTGGGCAATCGACGATGCTTGGCTCAACGCCAGATGGATCCCCCCCTCCCTCGAAAAAAAAAGCCCCGGCTCAATGGAAAGGGAGCATGAGAGGTACCCGGCCTCAATTTGCTGGGAGCAAAGCCCGCCGCTAACGGGGAAGCACAGGAGGTGTTGCGATTCGTGTAAAATCCCGCAATGATTCGTGCCCCCCCCCCCCCCCAAGGCCGGGGAGCAGACAGACGCTCCCCCCGTGCGCTAGCGAGTTGATCAAAGGCTTTATTGACGAGAAGGGAAAGCTTTCCTGGCCCTTTGGGTCAAGGAGCTGTGTCGGTAAGATTGTGTCGTCGATGAAACCTCGGGTAATCACTGTGAGCGCGCTTGTGTCTTGCACATGGGCTGAAGCGTTTAGGGTGCCTCGCAGAGAGTCACGTCTGGATTGGCAGGGCGCGGCCGAGGATGCACGCACACTGCACACGCTGAGACGAGGGCTTTACCCGCACAAAAGGCACCGGGGCAAAGGCAGGCCCTCGTACGTAACCGCCACGCGACGCCTTCGCGCGGCGGATCTAAGCCCCGCTCCACAAAGGGCTAGGCCCGACGACCGAACCCAGGCTGTCGGGGCCATGGCATCCA
>NW_007359981.1:856660-863834 GCF_000359705.1 Exserohilum turcica Et28A | reverse complement strand
CCTGTCCCCCCCCCCCCACACACAATGCTATCGACAGGAAGCCTGTGCACACCGCGACTTGGTCACGCGGACGTAGTTCTGGGAGTTGCTTTTTGTAGCTATGCCATGCTGCCTCGGCACCGGCATGAGTCGGTTGTGAGGCTGGACGAGAGTTGCCGCGTGTCTGGGGAAAAAAAAGCACACGACGAACGTGCCGGGCCTGGGATCCGAGGATGCACACTTCAGCCCTATTGGTAGCGACGTCTGGAGCCGATCATGTACGCGAAGAGATCGTCACAGACGTCTGCAGAATGACCATGCTGATGCTGGCGTCGACACCATCGTGAGGTCAACGTGGCTTGAGGGGGCGAGCACAGGTTAGTCGACAGGCACCCGGTCCTGCGAGAGCCATGAGCAAAGTGGCAGCGTTGGCTAGCAAAACAGTAGTTCCCCATGTACAACTCATGAAACAGGCGTCACGCCGCATATGGCGACCAAGAGTCGTCACACCTGATGGGCTCTTGTGGCATTGTGATTCGACGGGGGGCCCAGATGACCGTCGAGCACATTGGCCTGCCACGGACTGACGTAGCATGGCTGGCTGGGGCTGCATGTAGCGACTGGCCGACGGATATGGGGGGGAGGTTACCAGGGCGCTACGCCCAGGTGGTGCCTGTGTGCCGTCTGGGGAAGTGGTGGCAGGTCGCCGTCGCTTTGATGTTGTCGAGAAGCGCGCCAGGAGCCGGGGGGGGGGGGCGGCGACACCGGGGCGTGTACCTCGTGCACGCTTGACCCTGGGCAGGCAACCAGCGCATCCAGGAACCTGGCGAACAATGGCTCGCGGGCGGGCAGCAGCAGAGCGTCAGCGCGCTGGGGGCGCTGGACTTGACGAGGGCGATAGGCGGCAAAATGAGTAGCACATGGCAGCGATGCGAGGCGGGCAAAGGCCGACGGCAGAAGTCAGGTACCCCGTGATGCCATGACGAGCGCCGGTGCCAGTGCGGGGGTGTAGTTAGGTGGTTGTGGCAGTGGCAGTGGCAGTGGCGGTGGAAACGGCACCAAGGAACGAGGAGCCAGGCAGGGCCGTCAGTCATGCAGTCATATTTTTTAGGCAGTCAGGCAGTGGCAAACGAGGCGGACGGGCGCGGGGGTGGCAGGGGGTTGGATAAGGTGAGGAGAGTGGCAGGGAGAGCAGCGGTAGCAGCGTGGGTGGGCGTGAGCGCGGTTGAGCGGGCGAGCGAGTGAGCGAGAGGGAGAGGGTGCCTGGCGGTGTTTGAGAGAGAAACGGAGGGCTGGGTTTCCTTGCGAGGCTGGCGGCGGCGGCTGCTGGGAGGGCGCCAGTGTGTGCGTGAGTGTGCGTGAGTGTGCGTGTGTGTGTACATGGCAGTCGACGGCGACGGGGGGGGGACATTGACTCAGGGTTCAAGCGGCGCAGGCCAAGCACGCTCCCACTCCTTCCTTCTCCACCTGCCGACGAGGCAACCACATGCGCTCCTTCCTGCCTGTCGAGGGCGCGAGGGCAAGGGCGAGGGAGGGCGAGGGCGGGCGGGCGAGGGCGAGGGCGAGGGCCAGACGCGCGCAGGGCCTCTTGTCGGGACACGCGAAGAGGTAAAAAGGAACGCAGGCGGAAGGCGAGCGTAGCTTCCGCGGGGGGATAGCCATACCCCATGCGGCTAGCGCCGTCACATGGCACCGCTAGGTTTTTTTTTCGAAACAGCTGAGTTAGCGGTATTGTATCTGGGCGGCGTAACGTTTGGGGGGGGGCGAGGGGGGAGAGTGGGGAGGGGAGAGGGAGGGGGGGGGCCACAGGCAGGTGACGTGAAATGGTGCTACGGATCCGCGAGTGCGAGCGTCGCCGTCGACGGGGGACGGTGCTGGTGCTGGTGCTGGTGCTGGTGCTGGTGCTACCAGTCAGCCAGCAGGCCAGCAGGCCAGCAGCAGGCCGCCAGCCGCCATGGCGCGGGCGGGCTGTGGTTGGGCATGGCCGACCGCCTCGACGACTCACCCTCCCACCGCGGGACGTGGACGAGGTGGACGAAGCAGCGCGACGACCAGGAGGGCCATGAGACAGACGGTAGACATGACGAGTCAGGGCGACATGTTCTGGAAGTACCAGGAGGGCGCACCAGCTGGCGGCGCGCACGTCCGCCCGGCAAGCCATCATGTGCCTCCCCACGCCCAGCCGCAGAGCCATTCACATCACAAGAGCCACGCGGGCGACGACGGTACCCTCTGAGTGCATGCAGAGGGCAGAACTGGCGCAGGTGGCGCCGCCAGAGCGAGGGGCGTGGCCCTGGATGCGCTGTGCTGTCGCTGTGCGTGTGCAAGGAGAAGACGGCGGGCGTCGCAGGGACGGGCGCCGTGGAGGGTAGTCATAGTAGCACGTCTAGCAGCAGTAGTAGTGGTGGTGGTGGTGGTGGTCGCAGCAGGCTGGGCCGGGGGAGGGGGGAGGCGTGTGAGCGAATGTGAGCGAGTGTGAGCGAGTGTGAGCGTGTGCGTATGTGTGCGTGGGAAGCAAGCAATCGGCCAAAGAGCGGTAGAAAGGCCGGACGGGCTCTGGATGCAATCTGCCGGGGGAGCTCCGGCGGCCCTTATCCTAGGGCTAGGGATGCATGGGTAGGGGCAGCAGGGGTTGCGAGTGCGAGCGAGGCATGCGAGGGATGCGGGCAAAGGGTGCGTGTGTGTGTGCGCGCCTGTGTGGGTGTGGGTGTGGGCGGGCGTGCCAGACTCGCGCCTTCCATGTCGGCCCAGGTCGTTGCTCTGGCCCACCCCTGTCGCTGCAGTCCGCGCACTCGCCTGTGGGCTTTATACATACCCAGATCCACTCCCACCTACCTGCCTGTACTGCCACCATTACTACCACCACCACCACCGCTGCTCCGTCCCTCCTTCTCCACCAACAGCTCAACACCAGCAACGGCAACGGCAACGGCAACAACAGCAACAACAACAATCACCGCCCTCACCTCCTGGCTTCCATCCATGTCTCCCCGATCCCTCTAGTCCCGCCGGCACTCCCTCTGCTCTGCTCGGCGCTCCCTCCACCCATTGACGCAATCGCAACCTTGACTGCCAACCACCACCACCACCCCCAAGCGGAACCACGCCGTCCCCACCTGCACTCCCCACCTCCCCTGCCATCGACACTCGCTCTGCCCTCCTCACCTGCACGCACACCCCCCCCTCCCACCCCCCGAGAGACATGCCTCTCCACACCCAGCAACCCATAGTGCGCGTCGAGCCTAGCTCCATGCGCACAATCGAAACCCGCAGCACCGAGAATCTGTTCGGGCTCTGGTCTGGTAAGCAAACGAGAAAAAGAAACAACGACTGCGAGCGGCTGCACTCGACGCTGCAGCTCGCGGGAAGCTGCAAACGGCCACTAACCAGACATGCACAGTCTTTGCACGGTGCTCGCCCGCCATGGAGGACGGCAAGCGCTACGAGAACATGGCGTGGAGGCTCTGGTCCCGCGAGACCTTCTGCTGCCAGTCAGACTCGCCCTGGTCGTATGGCCGCCGCCTCTCGAGCAACGCTCCCGACGTGCCCGAACTCTCGACCAGCGTCGCTTCCGACGAGTCCAACCTGGAAAGCGCCATCACCACGTCGCGCTCCGACATGTCGGCCTCGCGCCCCGACCTCCGCCGCCACGACTCGGCCACCAGCCAAGCCCGCCGCAAGCACATCTCGTCGATTGGCCTCGAAAAGGTGGTCAACTCGATACAGGAAAAGAAGTTCCTCGAGCCGCTCTCCCCCCTGCCCGCCGACCTCGCCCCGCCCGCCCCCCAGCCAAAGCCTGTCCAGGAGCCGACTCCCCGCATTGCCACGCCCCCCTCGCTCGCCCGCCCCATCCCCGAAGCCTCGACATCGACGGTTGCCACGAGCGTCGGCTGCGACATGATGAGCCCGGCACTGGGCTCCGAGGCCAGCACATCGACCGAAGTGAGCGAGCACAGCGTGGTCCGTGGCTTCGAGCCCGGCCACATCTCGACGTCGATACGCTCGAGCACCAACCTGAACCCCACGCCCATTCTCAAGAAGACGTCGAGCTTCGTCACCAAGCCCCTGCCTGCCAAGGCCGACGCCACCAAGAAGAAGCAGCCCATGTTCACGCTCGGCGGCTCGTCCGAGGAGGAGAACTGCAGCTCCTTCGAGGCCTACTCCATGGCCCAGCGCAGCTCCCTCAGCGAGCACCTGCGCAAGGCGGCGCCCATGCGCAAGACGACGTCGTTCAAGGCCGAGGTCAGCACCCGCACCTTCCAGGACGCCACGTCGGAGAGCGAGGCGGCCATTGAGAGCGACAGCGACGACGACGTCGACGAGAGCGCCATCGAGGAGGAGGACTCGGACGACGACGACTGGGAAGACGACGACAACGAAGAGAGCGGCCCTCCCAGCGTTGCCGACCGCACGCCTCTGTTCCAGCGCGTCGACTCGAAGCCCGACCTGACGAGCCGCCGCTCGCTGCTCACGTCTGCGCTGCACCAGGACGACCGCGCTGCGGCTCTCCAGAACGCCGCATCCCGATCATCACCTGCTATCCGGCGCTTCCGCACGTCGACGCCCAACGGCCCGTCGACGGGAACGTCGCCGCACGAGGACAGTGGTCTGATGATGCGCTCGCAAGCGTCGCGCGCCAAACCAATCATCATGACCACATCCAACGTGCACCCGCAGCCGGCCATGTCGCCCAAGACGACGCGCCGCAACATGCTCACGTCGGAACTGACCGGAAGCCTGCGACAGAACCTGTTGTGGGAAAGGCAACAGAAGAATGCCACTACCAACGCAGTAGCCAAGCGCCAACAGAGCGCTGCTAACCTGCCTGGCCTGCGCCGCGCTATGACGACGGGCGATGTCAAGGGCCTCAACAACAACAACAACAACAACAACAACACCACCACCACCACCAACAACGAGCAACAACCCCCCCAAATCAAATCCACGACATTCAAAGACGACACCAAGCCTAGCAGCGCCTACAACCAGTTCTTCGACTCTGGGCTTGGCGACTACCACAAGTCAGGATGGTAGTGTAGCATCATTATATTTGCTTTTCGACGTTTGCACTTCTAGCGGCATCTATGGTTTGGGCATTGAACCAGGGCGTTTTAAGTTTTTGAGCTTCTTTCTCCTTTCTTGTCGTTTTCTTTTTTTCCTTCTCTATCAAGCTTTATTCTTCTTCTTTTTCTTTTCTTTTATGGCTTCTACTGGTTTTATGCTTTTTTTTTATTTTTGGCCGATTTGTTTGGCGGCGGCCAGTGTGTGTGTGTGTGGGGGGGGGACTGGGGTCAGGCCCGCCTGTTAGGGGTAATGTTGGACCCAAAAACCTTCTGATACCATTCAGGGCTTTGTGTATGCCCGACGAGGCTACGAATTTCTTTGATGCAGTCATTGTGTTGGACATGGGGACGCTTCTTCGGTGCTGAAGAGGGGTCACGGCTCACGCCTATCTGGTCTTGTACTATCACCTGCACTGTACTTGTATCGGGCACTTTGCCCGAGCCACTATACCCTGGAACGGGAACGGCTTTGCGGAGCTGCCCGATGATGGCAATATCTCGCATGAAAGATAGCAGGTATTCTGCCTTTTGGTACCTAATGACAAAAAAAGCGAAATTTTGAAAACAAAACAAAAGGCTGATTGCGCCGCGTGTGATTGTGTATGGGTTGGTCTAGTGCCGTGATAACGCAGCCGGTGAGGTGATGGTGATGATGATGATGATGATGCAGCGGCATGGGGCCCGAGTAGTCGAGGCGTATGAGAGAGAGAGAGGGAGGGTGTGTGTGTGTGTATGCGTGGGTTGAGGGCGTGGGCTTGTCAGCTGTTTTTCCGGGATGCAAAGTCCCAACAAGACACATGGTCGAGTCGCGGCAATCTGGATGGCACACACACACACACACACTTACTCACACACCCTTTTCCCTTACCGCTCTTCTGAATCATCTCGCAGAGGCAGGTGCCCAGAAGAGCGCTTATGCACGCTTTGCTGTAGGCTTGATGCGGCGCTGGATAGCCCCAATGGCCCCAGACACATGTCATGGCCCGACGCGGTCCGTCTCTGCTTGCCGCGGGACAGACAGGCTCCATCTCTAATCAATGTCTGTCTATGTGTGTACAAGTAAGAGAGAGAGAGAGAGAGAGAGAGAGCACCTCGCCCCGTGTCACGATGCCTGTCGTCACCGGGCGTGCAGCAGCGATTAATGGACAGGCCCCCAACCAGGCCTGCCTGTCTTTACCCCAAACTGCCTTTGGCTGGCTCGTGACAAGCAAAGCCGTCTTCGGCCCGGCTGCGAGTGCGAGTGCGCGTCTGCGTCTGCGTCTGCCCACCGGTCAAGCAAGCCCGCCGCGATGCCGTCTCATGAAACCATCCATGGCCTGCCCAGGGCCGACACAGCTCACGGCTGCTTTGGGCTTGTCTCCGATCCCCTTTCTCCAACCCGAGTCGCGCTGCGTGATCGCCGCGGGCGAGACTCGACTGCTGCAGCCGCCGCTCTCAGCCTTATGGCGCCCACTACTCACCATCCACTACTCACCATCCATGTATACACTCCACGCCCGTTTCACCACAGCCAGCGGGTGCCGGGCGACGAGAGACACACACACACACACGCAGACAAACAGCCACACCCCAGGCCGTTTACACTCGTCCTCGTCGTGTCCCCGCCGGCCCACGTCATGCTAGCCACGCCTCCCACGCCCCTCGCTAACCATCCATCTTCTACCTGCCCACGCAAGCCCTCACGCCAGCTGACTGCCGCAGCCAAATGGTACCATACCCGCAACACGCTGCCGCATCCTGCGCCCTCAGCTCACCAAGCACACGGGCGGGCGGGCGGGCGGTCCTGGTCGACGTGCATTGTTGACGCTCACTCACCTCCACCACGCCCACGCCCACGCCCACTACCCACTACCCAAAGCGCGTTTGATCATCTGGATGCTAAAAACAACACTCGCCCGCTGCATTGGCCCAGGAGCCATTACCCCATGAGGCACCCGCAGTCGCTACCCCGCCGCAACCAAGTCGGTCTGGAGGGCGATGCGTTGGCAGATTAGCGCCTGCGAGTGGTCATCTGGAGCCATTCTGGGCGAGTTATCTTGAAGATGATTCAGCCTCATGTACAAGGTCCCTCCGCCACGCCAAACGTTTTCCCTGGCTATACTTGGTCCAACCGTCTGGTAATACGCTGACGC
>NW_007359981.1:820090-855753 GCF_000359705.1 Exserohilum turcica Et28A | reverse complement strand
GCACGTACATTACGCAACCTCGGGCACTTGATGTCAATGGCCGCCCTGCGCCTATTTCTCCCCGTGTACCCAAACTAGGTATACCACCTAGTGCCAAAATAAAAGAAGCCATATACCCACGTCCAGGCACCTTCGCTTGCGCACGCTCCACCCCGACATCATTTCCAATGTCTCACATGGTCGAGCCCTCCTTGGCTTTAGGGTAGGTGTAGGCACAGATCCAAGAAAGCACCCCAGACGTAGCAGATCTTGACGGTTCCCATTGTCCTTGACGTCATGTTCAGCTCAAGACGGCAGGGCGGTCTGTGATATATTCTAGCATAGCTCCAAGGCCCTAGACAGAGTTGGCGAGTCTAATCTTCAAGCGCCCTTTGATTGACATCGCCCTAACCACTTGGTCTGCTGAGTGGGTCGCAACCGCCCTCTGTTTTTGGCAGAAAGTTCCGTTCCATGGTAGACGATCACACCAAACCTGGTGAGAAGCGCCGCAGCGACACGGGAGTTTCCTAGGCTGTCCCCTATTTTTTTATTTTTTTTTTACTTATTTTTTTTTCCCAAAGTCTCGCGAACAGGTTCTGACTCCACCACGCGACAGATACGTGCCAAGGCCCAGATCTAGCCCTACGTCCCCATATGCCGGTCGTACTCACATCCTACGTCATCTGGTCTCAGGTGCCATGATGCCAGCGTTTACGGCTTGTTCAACCTCAGCAGCTTTCAAACGACCGAGGTTCCAAGCCAAAGCTTCACCGCGACACGTGGTGCTGAAGCTGGCCCCCAGAAGGTCCGGCAGTTGGTACCTAAGGTAAGATTCGAGAGGGGGGGGGGGGAGAAAGGTTGCCCTGGAAAGGCGGAGGAATTTCCGGGGCATCTGCCCAACGCTCAATACGAACACAGGGGCATTGCGCTGCTCCAAGCACGATGGATGATGAAGTCGTTCTTGACCCTGTGGAACTTGGTTGCCCAGGCATGACACCGTCCAATTCGTGCACTAATGACGTTCTCTCGAGCTGGTCGTGCGCCTCACTTGTCCATGGCACCAGAAACCGGTCCTGCGAGGAGAAGGAGAAGAAGAAGAAGAAGAAGAAGAAGAAGAAGAAGAAGAAGAAGAAGAAGAAAAAGAAAAAGAAAAAAAAGAAGCGACGAGATCGCCATGCCCCGTACGCGGCACGCAATGGTCATTGCAAATCGACAGATATAGGACATGGAATCATGGAACCTGAAGCGCCCATGATGCAAAGTGTTTTGGAAACACATGGCCCATTGGCATGCCAAATATGGCTCGGCTTCGGTCAGGAGGCCTGTCCGTTGCCTGGTACGCTACCGACAAGGCGCAATTTTGGACCCCCCCCCGGACCCTAGTCTCACGTAACTTGTCGGATAGTTCTCTCGGCAAAAGCAAGATTTGTTTTTTTTTAAGCACACGGCACGAGGGCTGTATTGATGGCGTGTTTTGTTACCGTTCCTGACTTGGACTTGCTTGCACACGCACCAAAGGCGGGTTGGATAGAAAACTCTGTAGGGGTCAGCTGCTCCGGACGTTGCAGCGCCCGTGGTTCCCCGCAAGTGTAGCGGGGATGCCCTCAGCTCTTCCTATGGGGCGCACCCTAGCATAGTCGACGCCACAGACATCGATCGATTATAGTCGCGTTCGCCCATCGACTGGTTCAGGGACACAACGTGCAGTCAATTTGCCTTTTCTCCGGAAATAAGGAAGACCGCTGGACATGGACGGGTACTTGCAAGTATCAATTAAAGAGAGCACTCGTGTTGCCGAGGTAGCTTTGATGCGAAACGGACAAAGCACTGCTTGGCGCTTGCAAGTGTCGCTGCTCCCGCGTCCTTCCGGGGTCATATTCAAAGCCGAATATGTCTGGTCATGATCAGCGGACTTCTTCTCTCTCTCGCTCGCCTCCCTCATTGCCGCACACAGGAACCGTGAAGCCAGGACGCGTCAAAGACTTCGGATAGAGTGATAGGTTGGTACGCGGTCCGACTTGCCAAGCCTGGCCGCTCATTTCTGGGGTCGTCTCATCATTACAGCCAGCTTCCTGGTCCTCCACGTGTCGACAGCTTCAGTGACGCCAAAACCCTGAAGATCCTTCTCCATGGGCAGCAATGCCATTCCAAGGTTCGCGGCTACCAAGCCTATTTCTATGACATTGTGCGACAACGAGCGGAACGTTTGGCTAGCTTCTCCCTCTGTACCATGGCCCATCAAGGCCATAGATAGTATATACGAGTGCGAGTGCGGTTCGCCAGGCCTGGCTAGGAAAGTTCCGACACGTCTGACCACGGCAGTGTTTGGAGCGAAGGCTCTAACACGTCAGGTGTGCTGATAAACCCCGTGTAAGCCGTGGTTACAGTTCCCCAGACGGGAAACCCCAGATGCTGCACGTTTGCGGGCGTGGTATTAGTGGTGGTAGCCAGGCTTCCCCCGCACCAGCGTTCCAAGGTTCTTTGCAGCGCCCCAACTCGATTCATTGCTAGGCCCCTTGTCAGGTCCTCAGCCGCGGCATATCCTTTCCCCCTTTGCGGAGCGACCATCTGCATCCGCCGACTGTTACACATCAAACCCGCCTCGACATGGTCACAAGGGCTCCGCAAGACGATCTTTTCTCGCCTCCACTGCTCGTCACGGGCACCCATGACGTACATTGCGAGTATGCAGGTACCAGCACTGCCGATGGTTCGTTGCCGGATGCGGCAATCCGGATAAATGCTCCACACAGCCTGGCCGCATAAACGGTGGGAAAATACACTGGCACTTGATCAGCTTCCCCCCTTCCCCCATTCCGCCTTCCGAGGGGCTTTGCCACTGCTGCATTGAATTGACAGGACCATGCAGCAACAATGTCGTCGCATTGACAAGACCAGCAGCAACCTTGGCGCATGCAGATGCATCGTATCCCAACGCCGCTGCATGGGGCATGATTGGCGGCCATTGCACAGCACAGTGGAACGCCCTGTCGTCACGCTCTCGCAAGAAGTTTTCCGGAAGCCCTCTCTCTATTTGGTGACTTAATCCCGCGGGCCTGGGCACTCGTAATATCAACAGTCTTGTCACTGGTCAAGCTTTGCAAACCTACCAGCCATGCCCCAAACCGGCACTGACGGCACTTTGGAAGCTCCCTATCGGGAAATGCGAGGGGATGGACGCGCACTCTTGCAGGGCCTCTGGTGTGCCGAGTGCACAACGGCGTGCGCCACCGGCTTCGCATTCGCTGCCGCGCATGGGACTCGACAAATTTTGCGACATGACAACATCATGGCTCCATCATGAGGGCGTCAACTTCACATGACGACGGACAGAATTGTTGGGACTTTTGGAAATGGGCGGATGCCGGTGAGAGGCTGTGGCTGGCGGCTGGCTGCACCAACGGGCCTTTCACGTGCAGCAGCAGCAGCAGCAGCAGCACTAGCGAAGCAGCCGAGCTCAGCCGATGTGAAACATTACGCAGCGCGGGATGCTCATGTCATGCCAGGTGGGTGTAATCTTTCGAGCAAGGTACGTACCTGGTGTGCCTGCGCTGCTACCCAAGGCCGCTCACGGGAAGGCAGCGTTTTTTGCCTGCGTTTGCAAGACATGGCTTTCTTTTTGCCTATTCGACGCATGACTGCGTCAAACCCCTCGCTTCTTCCCTTGCTCCAACGCAAAAAAAAAAGAAGCCAGGATCATAGTCCTCAAATCCCCACTTGGGGTGCAAATCATGCTCCCTGCTCCCCTCTTCTCGACCACGCCCGCCCTCCTCACATGTCGACGGCTACAGAAGCGCGCACGAGAAGACCAGCCCGCCCGTCACCCGTGAATGTCCGACGGGGGCCCACCAGGAACAAAAGCACCCGCAGTCCAGCCTCCATTCTAGACCTCCGCGTCCACTGGAAAATCGACCCACCGCAGTCTCAGAAAGCATGCTCGGTTCTCTCCTGCATCTGAGCAGCGCCAAACACACAAAGCCTCTAGGGCTTCACCGCCACCCACCGGTGTTTGCACGTGCAAACACACTTGCAATGCCGCTTCTGCTAGTGTGTTACTGCAAGTGGCCAAGCCCAAAGCTTCTCCAACTGTTGGAGGTTACCCGACTGCAGAGCTTCCCCGTTGCGTCGCCAGCGCCGACATTGATCGCTTAAGCGTTCGGCGTATCGAAGAACAAAGACCACGTCTGCTCAGCTTATACCAACCGGCTAACACAGCCATACAGAATCCTCCCGAGATTGATCGCGATGTTCATGTTGTGTTTTTCTGGCCTTCTAGGCCCCCGTCTTAGCGGGGCTCCAGAAGAACATGTCACTTTTCTGCCCGCCTTCTTTGCCGCTAATCCACCGGGCGCCGTAGCAACGGTATCCTGCTCATCATCCATGCTAGCCAATGTAATCACCACCATCATCGTCATCGTCATCATCATCATTTCCCCCTCGCTATTTCCAAGCGAGAGTGTGCCTGGATCAGCCATACATCTGTGCATGTAAGCTGTAGAAAAATTTCTCACCCGTGCCGAGTAAGCTCACAGCGGGGGGAGGGGGGACAATACGAACCCAACAAGCACAGTGGCAAGACGACCTACATACATACAGCATACAGCCTAGATTATCGTGCCAGCTTATCAGTGCATACGCAAACCCCCCCCCCCCCAGTAGACCTAGTAAATGCAGAATAAGCAATTCACGAGGCGCTGGGCTGGAGCGGCGTCGTACATGGATAGACAAGGCTACAGGAATGCGAGCTGCGAGTTGTGAGTGCGAATGGTGGGGTTTTCCCACAGTGGCAAATGCAAATGCAGATGCGAATGCATACCCCACCAACATACATAGATACTCTAGAACACGAGCTGCGAGTAATATGTATGGACGACTTTTGCCACTACGTGACCAGGTTGCGCATTGTGTCGCACATGACCTACCTAGAAGCCTAGACGGAGGCAAAAGTGGCGCACAGGCACAGGGTCATGTGAGTGTGAGCATGTAAGTAGGCCTCTGCGTGGCGTGGCGTACGAATGCGAGTGAGGCTGTACAAAGCACAAGCAGCACCGCCTCCCTCTCTCACTCTCTCTCTCTCGCCCTCTGTGCTCAGCCAAAGTAGTACTACCAGGTGTAACCCTACTCCACCACGGACACGGGCATGCCGTGGCTGATCCTCGGAAGCGGAAGCAAAACTCGAAATTCGCGTCGTCGTCGTCGTCGTCTCTATTGCATTAAGACAAGGTGCCACACTGTCAGTTTCCAGACCAGCGCATTGCAAACACGCATTATGCCTGCAACCCGTTCATGTTCAACCTCGCTACTGCTACCACCATGACCCACGTCGTATGTTACTATTTTACGCGCTGTCGTTCTGTTTGCCCCCACCGCGGCCGCGGCCATGGCAATCCCGACATTCTCCACATGTAATGAAATGAAATGAAATGAAGAAAATATCCGCGACGTGTAAAGAAAAAGAAAGAGTTTTTCTTACCTCGCTTGCATTTGACACGCTGACGCTATTCTTGTAATCCATGAAAGTACGTAGCAGACTATAGTGTCTGAGACGCTGGAGGCAGGCAAGGGAAAAAAAAAGAGAGAAGGAGACCCACATGGGTGTGCTTGATGGATGCACGCACGCACGTTCACCCGCAGAGCCTCAATCACAATCCCATGGGATGTGATTTGCTAGCGCAATTCTCCAGGTGTTACTCCGAGGGACTTGTGGTAAGACCGGCCGGGGAAAAAAAATGGTGTCTGCAGTGTGTAATCATCACGCGTATGCGTATAGTTTAGCGAGCATGCAGGTTTACACTTGGCCTAACTATATGTGCATGTGTATGTGTATGTATGTATGCGCGTAAGCGTTTCTACGTATACATGTTGTATAATGCACATGTGTGCAGACAGCTCTTTCCGCTTCTACATGTTCAACATGTCGCTACGTTGACATAAATGTAGAAGTCCAAGTCCAAGTCTAAGTGCTATGAATTACTTACATTATATATATGTGTGCATAAATGTACTGTATGGTCCCTATTAGAGTATGAGTTTTATTAACGTGACTGCGTGTTGCGTCCGTGAGGTGAAGAAAAGAGGTTGTTGTGAGGTATATTGGTAGATGTAGTGTACATGTGCATGGAGTACGTATACAACAGTGCTTCTATTGTCATGGCTATTCACATTTTCTTTCCATACCTGCGTGTACTAGGTCTACCGGGCTGAGTAGCCAAGGAGCGACTAAAGCCCCAAATATGCTTACTATCCGAAACATATGCAGCGCCATGGCAAGAGCCTTGCATGTACACCGAGGGAGAATAGAAGATTACTACTGGAAACACGCATTAGCTAGTCATGAGAGAGAAATAGACGTACGTACAATCACCCTCATTGAAACACACCAAACACTGTACATACCTTGGTAATCCTCCTCCTCCTCCTCTGAAAACCAAGTACGTAAATCCCTCACATCATCTCCTATATCTCCAAAAGTAAGTAGGCTAGTTTACCCTTTACCCCTCTATTCTCCTACTTATTATTATATCTTTCTCTCTCCTAGCTAGACCTCCCTTCTTTCCTCGAAGTTGACCCCAAAAACCCTTTGGGCTTGCGATATAAACACTCCGTATTACACATTTTTTTTTCCCCACGTAATAGCGCTTACATGTGCTCTTTTCATCATCATCATCATCATCGTCATCACTATCATTATCACAGGTCGTGCGTCTGAAGAAGGAGAAGAGGAAGAAGAGAAGAAAAAAAAATCCCCCTACATCTCTCCCCTGCTTCCGCCCAGCCGCCCCTTGCAGTAATCACCGAACCCTCGCCCTCTCTTTTTTTCCCCCCACTTCCGAAGCTTTTTCTGGTGGTACTACTACTACTACTACTATGACTTGCTAGTACATGGTTATCTAGCTAAGCAGGGCATACGGCGGAACTTGGACCCATTTTAGGTCATATAATGAAGAGCAGTTTCTTTTTCCCCCTTTTTTTTGGGCCACGCAGTACGGAAATTAGGATTCTCGAGTTCTGATGTACAGGTGAAATGGCAGCTTTTTCTTTTTTCGCTCACTATAAAATCCGCCGAATGGTCCTTTGGCATAAGGGGAGGGGGGTGGGGGTTTATTTAGCAACGCTAGCTACAGTTCGTAGCCTTCTCCATGATTTGATTGGTATAGGCCAGGTACGAGGGCCTTCTTGTCTCTCGCTGTGGTTGTGAGCGAATGTCGGGGTTTATGCACAAGGGACGTCAGGAAGTCGCTTTGAATCCTTTTATATCTCTGAGGTTAAGGGGATGTTTAGACGAGTGGAGCGTCTACCATGTAGGAGTATTTACTTTGCAAGACAAGCGCTGGAAAGAGCACTTGCCTGAGCGAGATGAGATCTGTTCATTATAAGTGTTGTTGTTGTTGTGAATGATCGAGAAGAATATGTTAGACTTAAGGCGTTTTCCCCATGGAGTAGAGCTAGACTGAGCCAGATAGTCCAAGTACACAGCATCGAATGGATATCAGAGAAATAGCCCAATGGATTTTCACCCACTCCAAGCGTATACACGTGCACAAAGCTAGACGTGCACTATGAAGACGCACGTATGATAGGAACAACGACTGACTCTGTGGATCGCTTACTCGCAATCACATCTGCATCTTGTCTTGTCCTCTTCTCAACAAAACCATAAACTCCATGTTTCCCCACTAAATAGCCTTTTCAACTGCATTCAAAACAAGACGAAACCATAGCGCTGCGACTGGGTGTAAGAAAGATACCATGCATCTTCTCTCCAAGGGCACAGTCATGGGAATCAACACAACGGGTCATGCGCTGCATATCAGCCAGCATGTACACATACGCGGACGTGATGGCATATCGTGGGCACGCTTCATGATATCGGATCCCTGGGCGGAATGTCTTAGCTCAGGTGGCCTGTATATAGAATGCATGAAATCAAGACTCTTCCATGACATTGCCATGTCTTGCAGTGTCCTTGGATATCCTTGCTTCGCTCGAAGAAAGAAACAAGTGTTTTTAGAGGCCCATTGCATGAAATGATATAGCTCGTCCACGAGGAGACTGATGTCGTGTGAGATGGCACGGCAAGACATCGTAGTCATTGGACAGCACGGCCATATCAATGAACGCGCGTCAAACATGAGTGGATTGGTTTCCAACAAAAAGGCAATTGATGGCGCATTAATGCCTGACAAGGTGGCACCAGCAATCATAGCCATGCCGTGACCAGGCAATCCAGGCGCCCTGGCTTAGCGCGAGCGCGAGAGATCAACGTGAGGGCGAATGTCACAGCTCGTCCGGGGCGGAAAGACATGGATACCGTTTCAAACGCGCCATGCCCCCTTTCGAATCAATCAGTCTAAACCAGCAATCACATGAGCACATGAGCGACATGCAGCATGTCGAGGATTATACTCGTCACCTCATGAAGCACCGGTGAACTGACTCGACGCCACCTGATAAAACACAATCATTGCAAGGGCATGTGGGCATCATGATGCTTGCGTTTCTTTTTACTTTGAATCGTCTATTGACACACCTGCCGCGGAGAGGGCCTTTCAATAGCCCTTGCGCTTCGTGGCGTTTTGGTGTACTTGGATACTGTACTCAAGCACGTATCATTCGGTGTGATGTGTACGGCATGGTGACAAATGTAGTGCCTAGAAATCCTGCTCGCCGCTTCCAGCAATGATTACGTTGTTTACCTATGTGAAGTGTTAGTGAATGTGAAGACCAGCAATGGGGGCCACCAGTGACACAGCCGGCTCCGCATGCATCGCGTGCAACAGGCAGCACAGATATGAATGCAGCATTCGTGCGCCCGTGATCTTGCTGTCCCGCGTCCCCGGCATTGTGATGGGGCCAAGGCGGAAGTGCAAGGGGTAGTGTGAGGGGAGCGCCGTCGTACAGACAAAAGGGGAATAAGGAAGGGATGACAGGGAAAGGAGTGACAGTGGGGTATGCGGTACAACGGGCGAGCTATGTTACGAAACACGGAATAAATACAATACAACATACCTTGAGTACCATACGGCATAGCTGCGTGGCGAGCAATAGTTGCTGTCGCTTCGAGATCAAGGGGTCGATGACAAAGTGCTCCTTCATATCTGCAGAAACGCCACGTTAGTCATGAGCTTTGATAGTGAGCCGTCAACGTGGCCCAGAGTGCCGTGAGCAAAAGTGACAACACAGCGCAAGGTGTCTCAGATGACCGTTTCCCGCCCCCACTTGTGCTTGTGCCATGCCAGCACAGCGCTTCACGCGTGGGGGTTTATGTCACTGCACCCCACGGGGGGCGTCGTTTGCAGAGAGTTGATGCACCGCGGGACACATCGCTACCGAGCTCCGTCGGTTATGCATGTTCGCTAAACAGCGGTGAATGCAGAGAGCGAAGGTTGCATCGGCAAGGACAAACACCAGAAAAAGAAACTTACCATTAGAACCCGTCTGCATGCAGTCAACACCCAATCTGTAGTTCTTCTCCTTGGCCTGCCGGGACTTGATATTGGCCAGGGTTTCGATTGGGCTGAGACCAGAGTTCTCCGCCAGCGCCATGGGCACTGAGTCCAAGGCGTCGGCAAAGGCGCGCATTGCATACTGCTCAAGGCCAGGGCTCTGTGAAGTGTTAGCTGCTATCAAGTCCAGGCACAGAGTAAGCGTCATCTACCTTGACTGCTGCGTCTTCCACGGCAAGTGAGCATGCTATCTCCGCAGCACCTCCGCCGTACACGATACGGTTGTCGCGAACCAGGTTACGGACAACGCACAGAGCATCGTGTAACGATCGCTTGGCCTCGTCAATGAGCATCTTGTTGCTACCGCGGACAAAGACTGTGACGGCTCTTGTGTTTGCGCAATCCTCAATGACCAGCATCTTATCTCTCGTGGTTCCGAACGTCAGCTCCCGGACAATACCCGCCTTTCCTAGCTTTTCTGCGCTGAGGTCTTCGAATCTTGGTACGATACGGCCGTTGGTTGCAATGGCGATGAGCTCGATCTCGGGGCCTCCTACCCACCGGACAGCAGGTAGCTGGTTGGTAAGAAGCAGGTGGTTCGCCTCGTCATCAAAGCCCCATTGACATATTACAACATTGGCGCCCGTGTTCTTGATCTGCTCAATCATCTCGGTGAACTTGCTCGATTCGTAGTTTTGCAACTTCTTGAACTCGTCCACAGTGGTAATGTCCAGCTTGTGCTTGGTCTTGGGCTTCGGCGGCTCAAATGCGCAAGTCAGGATGGCGAGTTTGGCGTCCTTGACCTCGGAAGGCATCTGAGGATGGGAAAAGTCCTTGTCTATTATGACACCCTTGACAAGGAGTGTGTCTTCCAGCGATCCACCGACCTTGCCGTCAACCTTGATGAGCTCAAAGTCGACGTCTTTCCGTTCCAAGTCTGCTACCGACAACACAGCATCTACGGCAATGTTGGCAAACTGGTCGTGCGCCTTGGAAACAATCTTGCTGCCCAGACTGGTCTTTGCAACCTTGAATAGCTCTTCCGTGTTGTCCCGGGAGAAGTTGATCTCATCGCTGACCTCGTCGAGCTTGGCCACGGCCACCTCACATGCCTGGTCGTAGCCGTCTGCTATCCGGATTGGGTGGATGCCCTTGTCAATCAAGTCGGCGGCCTGTTCGAGGAGAGCTCCCGCCAATACCACGACACCTGTTGTTCCGTCACCAATCTCGTCATCCTGGGACTTTGACAGTTCGACTAGGAGCTTCGCGACGTGGTTGGAAATCTCCATCTGGGAAAGGATCGTGGCGCCGTCGTTTGTGACAGTGATGTCTCCGTCAGGCGAGATGAGGATCTTGTCCAGTCCTCGCGGTCCCTGCAATTCATAAGCTCCTGCCCAACATGCTCGCACTCGGGCAGCTCTTTCATACCAAAGAGCTCTTGACAATGTTGGCGACCGTCTTCGCGGCCAGGATGTGGGACTTGACAGCTTCGTTGCCATGCTGTCTCTGCTTCCTGCCTTGGCTGTCCTGCGAATTAGCTCCTGCTTCTTGGCCTAGCCCTTCAAGCCTATAGCCAGTGTTCCACGTACTCTCTGACAATGATAAACGGCCTGCCCGCCTCATCTTTCATCACCTGCGCTGTAATCCATGCTGTCAGTGGCGTGTTCCGGGGCATGGAAAAGACGAAGATTCTGGGAGTAGGCTCAGACGCATACCGTTGGAGAGATCGACCTCTAGAAGTACCTGTATCAGCGTACATTCACTAGTAAAGTTGGCTGGGCAGACTGAAGCTGCTGCCGCCTATACAACTTACGCATCGCCATGGTGAACAGCTGCCCGCTCTGAAAAACCGTTTGCACGCCGTCGAAGAATCAGCAATGCACAAATCCACACGAACAAGGGCGCCTGGGATTGTTTAGCAGTGAGGGGTGGTGGGGTCTGTCCTAACAGCTCGCATCTCTCTCTTGAAATTTCCCCGGAAGGGCTTGGCATCCGCGCGCACGGTTGCTGCGTCGCGAACACGCGCTCCCGCCGCCTCTCCAACATTCCGCATTCCCTGGCCATTCACTGCCACAACGCATATCGGCCGTTGCCCGCGCACGATTACGCTGGTTGAAGCTGCCCCGAGCTCTGTCATCCTGCTTGAATCCCTGCATCTTCATCCGCTATTGCTAGCGACAGCATTGCAGTATGCCGCGTGAGTTGCGCCCGCCCGTCCGCCTGCTTCGTCACCCGGCGCGTAGACTTCAGTAGCTGATTCGTGTCTAGCTGCGCTCAGTGACCACGAGTCCTCGGACGCCGAAGAAGTGCCCCCCACGAGAACGCAAACCAAGAAGCCAGTCGAAGAAGACGCCGTGCAAGACGCCGACGAGGATGAGGACGAGGATGGCAGTGATGTTGGCGAGGATGAGTACGCGCATGCCAATGAGCCTCTGCCTCGCATCGCGCTGACAATGCGGCAGATATGTAGTCGAGGCAATCTACGGTCACCGCTTTCAAAAGGTGCGTAGCCTGGTCTGGCCGGCATGCCTGGTACTGACAGCGACAGGGCGTCCTCCAATTCGACGTCAAGTGGGATGGATACGACGACCCCAAAGACCGGACCTGGGAGACTGAAGACAATATGTACGCGGCAGCCGCCCGAAGCTGACCAAGCTGAAGCTGACGAACGCAGGGAGGGGGCCATCGATGTCATGAACGAGTACTTTGCAAAGATCGGCGGCCGTCCAGAGCCCAAGGGCCAGAAGCGCAAAGGACGGCCATCTATCTCCGGTACCAAATCCGCGTCGGGGACCCCGACAGCGAGCTCGAAGCGTCCGAAATCAGAGAAGGCGCATCGGGTGGAGAAGGCATGGAGCCCGCCACCAGGATCGTGGGAACACGATGTCAGCTATGTCGACACAGTGGAGGAGATGCGTGACCCCAAAACGGGCGAGCTGGGCAAATTCGTATACCTGGTCTGGCTCAACCAGCAGAAGACGCAGCACCCACTCAAGCACGTCTACCAAAAATGCCCCCAAAAAGTAGACCTTTGCCCAATTTTGTGCCTCTGATCTTGACTAACTTGTTGCAGATGCTACAATATTATGAAAGCCACCTCGTCTTCACACACACTACCGACGAGCCTCCCAATGGTAATGATCATGGCAACCATATCACATGCAAGGGTTGCTAACTTTGCACGCAGACGAATAGAAAACGCCTTCAAGCACAATGCACGCAGAGAGCTCTAAGGCGCCACGGCCGGGTGACTTGGCCCCGCAGGCGCCTCGGGAGCCCGTGGCGCCAAAAATACAATGTCCGACTCGTTCTCTTAGGACGCGCGCCCAAGAGAGGAAATCTCCAACCGTATCCCCCATCACCCCGTGAAAAAAAAAGAAATCGATTCTTCCGACGTGTATCTAGCTCCATTTCCGCCTTGCTCATTTTCATCCGTGCATGCTTGAGTGGGTGAAGGACAAAGAAAGAGAGAGAGTAAGACTGCGTTTTAGTTTGGATTGGAAATGGCGCGTGTATATTTATTTTCGGGTGAGTAACTGCGGCGTATTGGGGACAGCGGAATGGAATTATATTGGAGGAACGCTTCTTTTGCATACCAAAAGGTCTGGGGAAAAGGCCTTCTCTCTCCTTTTTTTTTGCTGATGCCAACAAGTGGAGTTTGAATATTCTAGCTTAGCAATGCCTGGGTTCTTGTACTTTTACATTCATCAACTCTTTATTCGCATCCATAATATACTTGTACGGTGTCTATGTGCTTTGCTTGGTGGTATGCGAGGCGTCTTGGATTGCCAACTGTGTGCGTGTATATTTATTTTATCATGTCGTTGCGAGAGAGAATGCAGTACATGGCCTGTTGTGTGCATCTTATAGAGTATACACCAGGTAAACTAAGTAGACTGAGTCAATCGATATTCGAACAAGTCAATTCATTGGATTGCATTCCTCATAACAATCATAGTAAACAATATCAACGTAACAAACGTTGCGGGTATCCCAGAGCACAGGCCTTGATCCAACCTTGACCGCTCATGCAACTCTGATTATCCAGACCTTTCTTCTTCCGCATGTACATATAATTTTTTCCCGAGACCTTAAAGCAGGACTCTGTGCTTCTGATAGGAAACATGTGTTTCAAAAACTCCCTTGCGCATAACCGCGTAAACCCATGATTCCCAAGGTGTTTGTAAAAAAAAATACATGAAAACGCCAATTGCCATGCATACAGTAACATCTCCATCAAATCGTTCTCTCGTCTCCAAGCCGGTCCACCTTCTCATGTAATGCGTTGGCTCGTGAAATTCTTCGTCAATCGCGTCTCATCTCTGATACCATGCAGTAGTTGGTAATAAGACAGAGAGAAAGAGGGCGCTTATGCCTCTGTCATGTCTGAGACCGAGGAGGCGGTACCACCGACCGCCATGCGCGTTTGCAGGTAGTAAATCAGATAAGCGATGCCCGCAATGAGGATGAAGAGGATAAGAATGATGAGGAAGATGACAATGTTGCGCTGCATGGCTGCGAGGGTGTCTCGTTTGGCCGGAGTGGTTTGAAGGTGAAGAAGACGGTGTGGAAAGACGGTGTGTTTGGTCGTGTCCGTCTAGCGCACTTTGCTGCGTTTGATTCGTCAGAGGGATGCTGCGAATGCAAACCGGGGGGCTGGTAAGTTGTCAAGTCGTGAGGCAATTGATTTGTTGAAAAAAGTTTCCTGTTGATTCGAGGTTAGCATCCATTCGCTCGGGAGTCATGAAGAATTGGAAGGCAGGGAAAAATGTATGCGCACTGCTTTGTTGTTGCTGCAGCCCTTTTGAAGAGTACAGGAAGTAGTCGTTCGTCTTCGTTGACACCACGGTAAGGGTTGCTAACGAGTGTATCGTATCGTATCCAAGGTCAATCTCCACGATTGCAAACACCAACAACAAGAGATGTGTATGGTGGCTTGATGGATGGTGGAAAGGGTTCAGTGTCGCAAGTTTACGTGCATGTAACAATGGTAAGGCCAAGGTTCTCTGGACCACGCAATGGGCATGCGGCTACTTTTGTACAGACGGGGCGGGGGCGCGTGCGCCGTGGGTGGTTGGGTGCGGCCATGGCTCGGAGGGGCTGGGGACAGCGTGGCTGGCTGGCAAAGCTGCGAGGCTGGACCCGAAACTACTAAGAAAAGAAGGATAGTGTTGGGAGATTAAGGCGGTCGTGACGTGGAGAAGACGTGGCCCTGTCTCGTGTGCTTTGCCCTCGCGTGCAATTGTGTGTGATTGTGCGCGAGCAAGAATGCGCGTGGTGGACGTGATGGAGGCGGGGTGGTGGATGATGCGAAGTCACGTGCAGGGGCTTGGCGCGTTGGGCTCGGAGCGTCAACACATGCACATGTGCTGGATCCATGCAAGCAAACCATGCCCTGGTCTTGGGTGGTGGTGGAACAAAACACACAATCATTCTCTGCCAATGGCAATTCGTCCGAACAGACTCCATTTCGCATCAACGACATTACAGCTACGCAATGCAAACTATGAATGCGAAGCCTCTATAAACATATCCCATAAATTGCAACCAGAGGGTATACAAACACACATGGGCCGTGTCCCAGCATTATGCCATAGCCTAGACAGTGCCAGCCTCCATGTTTCGTGTTTCATGTTCCAACGACACCACAAACTCCGTCATGTTTGTTGCGTATAGTCTACCGCAAGCCGTGTAAGCCCGACAAAACAAAACACTACTGATAAAAGTTCCACTCGGCCTTTTCGCACTTCCATTCCTTTTGCACCGTCTCGATGCGGTCGACCACCCACCCACTCGTCCACTTGCCATCACCATCCTTGCCACCCAGCCTGATCACCTTGCTCAGGTAACAGTGGCCGTCTCCTTCTGTCGAGTATCGCCATTGCAGACAATCCTCGACTTGTTTGCACGTCTTTTGGCATGTGGCGAGACTATCTGCAGCGTTGGGGTATTTCTCGGCGAATTTGTCCCAGTTGGGCGGCTGCTTCGTTTTGTCCTTGTCCTTGTCTGCTCGTTTTTGGTATTGCGTTTCTTCCTGGCCGGCGACTTGGAGGATTCTATCCTTGTTGGCTTCTTGCATGCTTTGTGCTGGCGCGTCTTGCTCTTTTCGGTCTTTCTCTTCCTTGTTGGCTTCTTGCTTCTTTCTTTCTTCTTCCTGAAGTTTCATCTTGTCTGCTTCGTCTTTGAGGTGCTTCTGCCTCCCCGTCGGCGCAACGATTTCGGCATCCTGGCTAAGGTTGTCCCAGCCCTCCTTGGTCTCTTCCATATGCGGCGCTACATGATCATGAAAAGCATCGCGGTACAAGTACGGCGTATTCCAGCCATTGGCACTGGTCCACTTCTTCTCGATTTCCCATTGTTGAGTGATCTGCTGGCCGTCGACTTGGTACCACGAAACAGCTGGTGTGCACCAATGTTTCTGGGTGTAGTCGAGCGTGTTGGGTCGCTCCGTCTGAAGAATAGGCCATGAGCTGTAGAGCTCGACGTGTGCGTCTGCTAGGGCCCTTGCCAACATGAGATCACCGCAGCATTCTTTGTCGACGGCCTTTTCCCATTTGCTCGTGTACAGCTCATCGTACGACTTTGCAAATCTGCGCAGGGCGCCTTGAGACAGCATGATGCCCGGTCCGCGTTGGACTGACTGTGTTCCGGAAATGTAGACGGGCGCCCCGCTGTAGTAGGGGATGCGGTAATCCAATCGCCTGAGCCACTGCAGCAAGTTTGTCCAGCTCAAAGCTGTCTGGTCCTCTAGGAAGATGATGAATTTGGCGTCGGGTTTCATATGGTAGGCCCTGTAGACCATTGGCAGCATTTTCCACTTGTCCAAGGCCAGCAGCTTCTCGGCATTGGGCGTGTGCGCGGCATCGGCACGGAGGATGCGGTACTCTTGAAACTCGTCGTGCGAAAACCTGACATCGTGGCTCACCAACTTGAGCGCATCGTGCACCTTGTGGCCGTGGAACTCGCCGTCGTGGTCGCTGAAGATGACAAAGGTGGGCACACAGGACATGAAAGCTTGCATGTGCGCGTCGAGCATGTGCATGTACACCTTGGACGTCTGCAGCACCACCATGACGTCGTGGGCCAGCGTGAGGTTTTTGCAGAAGTGCTCGACGGCGTGCGTCGAGGCAGGGGGAAAGGCGGCGGGTGTCGGGGTTGGGTTGGCGGCATTGGCTGCATTGGCTGCGTGGGTGAGGAGCGTAGAGGGCACAGCGCCCCCATGTGCGGTTCCCACGCCCCCGGCCTCCTCCTTGTCGTCCCCGCCTGGGCCGTGGCCATGGACTGTTGGGTGGGGAGTCTCGATGGCGGGGGCCGGGATAATGGGCTCGGTGTGGACGTTCTTGTAGTTATAGTGGTCGATGACGGGCACCTCGGGCTGGGCGGACTGGATGGGCAGGGCAAAGGTCCAGAAGAAGGTGATGACGGAGAAGGAGAAGACGACGACAATGGCAAGCCGCGAGGGCGTGAGGAGCGGCATGGCGATGGCGGCGGCGGCGGCGGCGGTGGCGAGGGCGACAGCGGCGAGAGGAGAGTCGGGGGATGGCACTGGCGGGCTCAGGGCATTCGACAACGGCGCTGGCTGCATCAGGGTGCGGGTGCGGGTGCAGGTCCTGACCAGGGCATCATGGCGGGCGTGATAATAGGCTCGACTTCGCAAAACGGCCGTCTGCGAGGATGAGGCCAATCGACCAGGTGTGAGGCGGTGCGCAGGCGTCGCGCGCGCCCCTTGGCTGTGGCGCTCGGTCACGATGGCGCGCCCGCCCTCGTCCTGTCAAAACACTATGCCGCCGTCATTGCTTATCGCGAGTAATATGCACGGCCAAACAACTAAACTCAGCCCAGTCCACCCAGGCCGACGAGCGGGCGAGTCGACATGCTTCTGACACCCGCCGGCGGCGTTTCACCGTCGGCGTTGACAGCTTGACACCCGCCTTATCCAGCAACGGTGACGACGAGGCTTGGACCGGCATCTGCCCTTGGCCTGTATTAGCTATGGAGTAGCCATAGCAGTAGCCATAGCAGTAGCAAGAGCAGTAGCAAGAGCAGTAGCAATATTAGCAATGGCGGCTACATATATACACATTACTACAGTACACCTACGTAGTACTACAGCCATGTTTCGTCTTGGCGTCGGGACCACCATCATCCATTCACTCCCGCGGCCCTGGCCATCACCATCCCCTCAATCCTCTTCCCATCCAAGCTCCCCCGCCATCCACAGCCTCATCACCCAGCATGCAACCAGGAGATCGCCTTTTCTCTCGTCCTTTCGCACGCCCTCTATAACATCCAGCACCCTGCTCTCATTTTCACCCCCTGCCCCCTTGTCCCTTAGCAGGGCCCCCAACCCCAGGCTGCCCAGACTCCCCCTCTCCTCCCGCCCAACCACCACCCCGTCGGCGTCCTCCCACACGCCCTTTTTCACGCAGAACAACAGGCGCTTCTCTGGCTCGCACGTTCCCCTGTAGTTGCAGCCGTGGTGTTGCGCCCTGCACTTGGTCACATGCCAGATGCGCGTCCACTGCCCGCCCCACAGCGTCTTCCCCGTCGTAAGCTGGATGCTGCCCTCGAGGGCACTTCCACCGCGGCCCTTCATGTCGAAATCGGACAAGGTATACAACGTCTCGTCCTCGTTGTACCGCATGCGTCTGCCCCGCCCTGCATGCAGGGCCGGCACCGAGCACGACCGCGTTTCGTGCGGCTGAACACGACGGATATTCAGGCTTGAGGGCCCGCCATCTCGGTCCAGAACTTGCTGTATGTGATATTGCGGCAGGTTGCGTGATTGGCTGGCGTATACAAAGGGTGCTTGCAGTCTGAACGTCTTTGCCTGCTCGTCGAGAGGCATCCATCCTGGAAGCGTCTTTCCGAGCCCCTCTGGCCCTGTTCCCGGAAATCGTGGTGAGCGCTCCTGGCTGGGAAACGTCTTTGCTTTGACAATTGGTCGACGCACCGGTGCTGCTATGTTGAACATGGGCGTCCCCGGGCTGAAAGGAGAAGGGCTGCTGCTTGGGCGCGTCGAGTTGGACCACGTGCTGCCAGGCGATAGGGCTCCATCTGAAAACACCTCTTCGCTCGTCTCACTCGCTCTCCGCAGAGCATCGAAAGGATCTTTCTCTTCGGCGTAAACATTGCGTTTGGCCGGCGTGCTGCATATCGACGGTGCAGTGCTTTCGCCACTCGGCGCAGAGTAGTCTGGCACGCGGAACATGTTCAAGCTGCTTCTTCACTGCGGTACTAAGTGTAGATGCCGACAGCAAGGCAAAGGACACATACATGTATAAACCCGTCGGCTTGCGTGTTTATCCCGCACCCACGCTGCCTCAGCCACCATGATGCTCTAAGTCAGCTACTGGCAGAACACGATTGCATCTCCGCGTGGACCACATCGCGGCCCAGCTCACAACTCCAACGACAAAAGCCTTGGGCTCTCACCAGAGTATCCGAGGCGATTGGACAATGTTTCGCGGAACCGGCGGGGTTGGGGATCACTAAGCCTATGAATAAGCACTGAGCATATGTGAGCTACGCGTGGCTAACAGCCAAGGCCTCTACACTATGGACCTTGGGACGCTAGAACTTCTTTGAGAACTACATTCGGATTGGCTGCCAGCATCGAACAACTGAGCACCGGCGTCTTGGACAAAGTAACAGCGTTACATTTTTCGCTCCACTCCACAGGCAACAACACCCTATATAGGCATATGCTTGGCGAATCGAACACTCATGGTTCCGCGTGAAACAAGAAAAATCGAACAATATATCGTACGAGTCTCGGTTATTCTAGTCGACTTGTCGTGATCTTCGCATGATACTCGAGTCTCTCTTTGCAATGCTCAATGCGATCGTCTCCAGCCAAGGGCTCAGGGGCCATACTTAAGCCACTTTAGAGTTTGTAACACGAAATACGGTTCCACCGCACGGGAACGGCGACAACATCGGAGGTATGCACAAGCCATGGAGGGCAAAGTCAGCAGCAAGTACAGTATGCAGGACGGTCCCAGAATACGTGGTCCATCATGTTGAGGATTTTGCTTCGATTTTTGCTTCGATTTTCGCATACATGGACTGGGCCAACCGGCTTCGTTCTCACTGCACCAATGTCAACAGTCCAAGTTGTACTATCAGAGGATGGGGGCAAAAAAGTTGAACCGCCCATGCGGATCGTACTCTGCCTTGAGCATTCTCAGTTTCTCCAACCTCCATTCTTCGTACCCATACATCTGCTCGGTCGACTCATCCCCTCTCGCATAGTTGACATAAGCCTCGTGCAGCTTGCCCGTCCCCTCAATCATGGCATCGCGTATCTTTCCTGCGTAGTCCCATGCTACAGCATCGAGACCGGGGTCCTTGTCATAGGCCATGGATGGTGAAAACAAAAGTTGCCCATCTCGGTCGGGGTAGGCGGTGCTATCACTCGGGATCTGACCGACTCGGTTGGTCGAGTAACTTTCGAGGAGCACGTTGGAGCCCCGGAACTCGGACGGGAAGGTGGTCATGATGCTGAGAACCTTACGTAGCGAGGGCGCATCGTATGTGTCTGCTGACACGGGAGCTAGGGAGCGAGAAAAGCCCTTTTCACACGCTGGCCCGTCCCGATCCGCACCAATGTATTTGCTCACTCCTGCGAGGTCTGTTACGCCAGAGTCGGTGGATATGGGGGACAGCGCCGAGAAGGGATCGGTATATTGGGCGGGGATGGTGGCGCCTTGGTAAACTATCCACATCATGACAAGCGGCTATTAGGTCAGCATCAGCGCGTCGGCTATCAAAGCATTGAGGGCAGCCTTACATGGACGGGGTCGACCTTTGGATTGAAGGCAAAGACGATATTATGTTCCAGCTCAACAGGTCTGTCGGCGCTTTGCAGCCAGCTGTTTGCAATGGCCGTGACCTGCTCCATCTTGTCATGGGTGAAGAAGAAGCCACTGACGGCCCACTGATCGAGGCTCGGTTTCCGGTCATAGATTTTGATCTCCGCCTGCGTCACGATGCCAAAGTTGTGGCCAGCACCACGAATCGCCCAGAACAATTCGGGATTGGTGTCCTGGTTCACGGTGATGGCTGTGCCATTGGCGAGGACCATACGCGCGGAAATGAGCTGGTCAGATGCGAGCCCATAACGACCCTGGTTCCAGCCATGTCCGCCACCGAGGATAGGGGAGATGTAGCCGACACAGGCACAGACGGTGCTCATGGTTTGCTTGTCGTGGGCCCACAGGAAATCAGTCACGCGGCCGTTAAGGATGCCGCCTTGAATCAGAGCACTGCCGCCACCATCGGCGATGGAAATGCCATCCATGCCACGCATCAAGATGCCGACCGCATGCTCAATATTGTTGAGATAGGTCGTCGTGCCATGCGCGCCCGAAATGGCATGGAAGGATTTGTTGTTGGCATTGGCGTATTTGATCTACTTGGCCGTCAGTTCCAGCATATGATATTAACCGAAGCGGATTCCCAACAGCCTCTTGCACATCGGCTTCGGTCGCAACCTTGACTACCATGTCGTACTGTGGGGTCTGCGCAGCACCCCACCGTAGAGTTGCATTGGCAAATCCTGCCGACCCGGAGTAGTAGACATGGGCAGCATCACTGAGCGAGGCTGCAAATGTGTCTTGGGTGTTGACGTAGGAAGAGGAAGACGAGATTGCCGTGGCGAGGCTAGACGCATAGGCAATCGGTGCCGACAACGATGTGTACAACATGTTTACACCCAACTGGAGAGAGGGCCCAAAACGGAGAGGGCAAATGCATCCAGGGCCACGCTTAATGAGCTTCCTTCAAGCATCTCCGGGGCGCGGATCTCCACTTGAGGCCTTGTACACGATATCGACCTACCGAGAGCAGTAACGAAGGGGGCGCCCTTGCTTTTGGCCGTGTCTTCGTACGAGGTCCGCGTCCAACACACCGGAACAAAGAAGCATTGGTCTGCTTCCCCAATCCCCCTCGGCTTTCGGAACAGCTGACGGGCAAGAAGAAGCGGACGACGACGACTACTACGACGACATGTTTGTTGGCTGTATGTAGTCACGGTGCAGCCAACGCATTTGCCGCTCCTTCGGCTGCCTGCATCCAACGCCGACTGAGCCCTGATGGCTAGGACTGCAGCATGTTGGAGTTTGGTTCTTGTGTCGATCAATTGGCTGCGGCCTTTGCTCTCTCTCTCTCTTTTTTTGTCTTTCCAGAAGATGCTTTTCTCCTGTGCGGCTGGAGCCCGAGAAGTCCGATGGCTTGCGGAACGAGTGGTCTGGGTGGCAAGCCCTCACAGGAAGCGCCTGAAGAAGTATGTTGCTTTTTTTTCTGGCCTATGTCATTGTGACCCGGACGAACCAGAAGACGTTGATCGTATTTCGCATTCGCATGGGACGCCCAAGCTGCGGTTCCACTGTCTTCTTAATACTACTGGGTGAAGCTGTAGCGGCCCGGTGCTGCCGCCGTGGTACACCATGGATTTTGCGACCGCCGACCGAGTATCCGCACTTGGGTAAGTACTATAGTCGATCGGGGGTGGCCATCGGACCAGAGACATTGATTGATTGCATACAACAAAGGAGCCGGCATGCGCGACAAGCACGAGCTGGTGTAGTGGAGGCGGGCTTGGAGCGCCCCACAGTCTGGGGTGAGTGAGTAAGTGCTTTTGCTTGTTTCGAGGAACGCGCCTTTGCCGCCACACCATAACCATGGCCGTTATAGTTGCTTCAGCCACGCAAAGACTGCTGTCACTGCTTGCTGCTACGGACGTCCAGGGCAAGATACATACGTACTAGTATGTAGTACTACGTACACTCGTCGGTCAGCCTTGATCCCGACTCTCCCCCCCATGCACTGGTTATCCCTGACATTCCTGCCAACGGTTCCGATTCGCCGCATGCCTGCATCCTCCGCTCTGGTCCATGTATGCCACCCTTAGTGTGTAACCCCCTCCTTGTATCGGGTCCCACGTGGTTGGGCGTTTTTCTCCGACTCTTGCTATCCACAAGCGGATACAGCTGCGTGGGTTGAAACTGGAGAAACTGTTTCGAATGTCCCCTGCATGCGCGAATATCCAGGGACCTTTGCCAAAAGGGACCCGTGAGGGGACCCGTTGTCGCGAGGTGCTGGTTCATGCTCCCAGTTGCTCCAAAGACTATTTGTTGTAACCACCAAGCCATTGGTTGGAGAAAAGTCAGACCACCGGGTGAGCACAGTCGTCTTTTGCATTCGGACCGAAGACACCCACACACACGCACGCATTCACGACAGGTACAATGCAAAGGTACATATGTATCTGGCACCTTGACCACCACCAAGCTCGGGCAAGCTTCTGGAGATGGTGTCCCATTCGCTACACGCTGGAAATTGGCCACTGTTTTGGGAGACATGGCTGGGGCACGAGGCGAGGGTGGGGGGAGCTGAATGCTGTCAGGGGAAACGTGTGTCCGATGAGCCCAAAGATAGACTGGATGCGTGCCAAAGAAAGTAGGAGGCATACGTATGTGCATGTTGGCCCTGGAAACTCTAATGTCTGTAGGGCATGGCGAGGACCAGAGGGACATGGATGGATGGATGGATGGATGTGGTGGTGTAGTGTAGTGTAGTGTAGTAGTAGTCGTAGTCTTCGCGTTACCTGGTCTATTGCCCCATGCCAGGCGTGTATGTATGCAGCCTTGCCCAGTGAGACTGTAGTGGGTAGCATGTAGTCGTGGTAGTAGTCGTAGTCGTAGTAGTAGTGGTGGTGGTAGTAGTACTACACCTACTCCACCGCCGTGATTACTTGCATCAGCTCTCCACACAGGCTTGTTCTCTCCGGACCGCGGCATACCTGCCTGCCACCTGCAAAGCGGCACACGACGGGCCGCTGTCAAACGTGATGGCAGTGCAAAGCCTCTCCCTGGCTGGCTGGCTGGCTGGCTGGCGGCGGCGGCGGCGGGGGGGGGGCAGAGACAGTGATCGTCCCGGCTCTAATTGCGATCTACCCACCTGAGGAACTATAGCACCAGGCGCCCCAAAGCGGTACGTGGGGACATTAGGTTCTCGTAGTGTGCCTGTAACATGGCGGCGGAGGCCTCCCCGTGTGTAGTCCAGGCCGTGGTCCGGCTGGCCCGCCATGCTGGATCGGGGATGCAGGACAGGGTGCTCGTAAACCTGGCTACACTACACCAGGGCGAGGGTGTCTTGCCGAGCAACACAGGCCCTCTCCTCCAGGATATCAAGTCAGGACTCTCGCGTCACAGCCGTCCGTGCTGTTATCATCGTCGACTGGCTTGGCAGCTGACCGCTGTTTGGACATTATCTGTCTTGTCCTGTTGCGTGGGCGGGCTGGCTTGCACGTCTTCACACCACTTTTTCATGCCCTCTCCGTCACCACTCGACGCGCAACACACACAGGCTTTTGTTTTTCCAGGGCGGAAACATGACGAGGATCGCGGCCATCTGGGCGGGGCTGGGCGACGACGCAGAGGCAAACGATTGGTATCGGGACAAGCAGATTCCCGCCGCCGTCAAGAAGATCGAGTCGACCGCCCGCAATGCCGAGCGGAAAGAAGAAAACGTCTTCCAGGAGGTCACACACGTCGAGGGCCGCCACATGACCATATACGACCTGCCCGACGGGCCCTCGGAGGAAGAGCTCGAGGCCCAGATCCGCCCGGCCCTGGAAGAAATCCCCGGCGACGCCCAGCTGAAAACGCGATGTTACCGCGAGTACGCCAATTGGTTTGGCGAGGATTGGAGAGGCGGTATGTCGACATGGCCCCGCCCAACGGCGCATGCACCGTCGAGGCTGATGACATTGCACCCACAGATTCCCGAGACGTCCAGATGTGGGCGGTAGTCCTGTGGCAGCCCGTGCCAGAGGCCCATGACGAGCTGCTGGACTGGTATGTTGATGAATTCATTCCCGGCATGTTTGAAAGCCCCGAACTGCTGCGCGCCCGCATCTTCAAGCTGGAGCGCGCCACCAATATCCGCGGCCAAAAGCACGGCCATGTCGACAAGGAGTCGCTATTGCAGTACATGACCATCTGGGAGTATGCCAGCGACGAACTGCCGTGGGAAGTCCTGGTCTACCTGGGGAGTTCGGAGCGATGGAGGCACTATGTTGAAGGGCACTACATGGTAAGCCCCCCCTGGACCTCTAGATGCCCAAACACTCACATGTCCCTGCAGAAGTGGGAAATTGCTCAATATCTGGTAACGAGAAAATACTCTAAGACAGGTGGCAATGACCCTGCGATCAGAAGTACTGCGTCACTCTGACCGTAGTCGCAGATGAGCCATGACGAATGTCTATGCGGAGGCTGATAATATATAGGAATGTCATGACCAGGATAGTCCCAGCAGCCGGCCACATTGGAGTGAGGACGAAGATGTAGACGGTGAAGGAGCCGACAAGGATTCATTCAAGCTGAGCTAACGAGCTGGCCTGCCTGCCATTTACTTTCCATGTACTGGTGCTTGACATGCGCGACCTCTGATGTCTTGCTTTTCCGTGCAAGTCTTCTGTTTTAATATACCCCGCGAGGTGAACGAATAGCGTTATAGCCTACTGATTAGTCTCCCAACAGATTCATCTTGGCTGGGGTACATCGATGAGTACCGGGTACGTTTGTTGTCCTCGTGAAGCAATCGTCACTGCCCTTGACTCGTTTGGATCCTTTTGTCGCTGTTCACATCTTGCCGGGCCAACTTCCAATCCCGATTGAGACGCGCCGTCTTGCATATCTGGTGCCGAACAATCACCCACAATCCTACCCACCATGTGGCTCCCCACTGTTCCCTTGAGAGCCCTCTCCAAAAACGAGATTCGCTGATTCTCGTGCCGTCAGGCCAGGCTGGATAAATTGTCTCCCGGAACATTCGGAAACCATCGAGACACCTGACTCTCGGCCTTGGATTTCACTCTGTTTTTTCATTTCAATCTCTTCAACGCCTGCTTCCAGTCCGCTGGTGGCTTTCATTTTCTTTCCAAGCTTCGGGTTTCTTCGCGCCTCGGGTCCTGCAAATCTTTCCCCGAGCAGTTCTTGCCAAGGTAGAACTCCGCTGGACATCCGTGTTTCTGGCTCTTGCACCAAATACTTTCTTCGCTGGGGCCCTGTGCGAGGACCAGCATTCTTACGTCGATCATGTTCTTGAGTCAGGAGTACGCGTGGCCCAGATGTTGTTACCACATTGCGGACGTCACTTGAACTATACGCCGCCGTCCGTGGACTCGTTCTTCTTGGACATGGAGACAACCCCCCGCTCGATGTTGCATCTAGGATCCCACTCTCCCTGGACGCTGCCCGGTCCATTCTGTGTTGGTTGCTCGAGTGCCTCTCAAGAACACCATTGCTGTTGCCTGCTGGATGCTCCATCTGGTGTTTTCGGACGGTTCGCCTAACACTGTGTCCCATGTCCGAGTCCGTCATCTTCATGATCCCAACGAAGCTCGCTCTTTCATTGTCATCAGAATCGATTGCCTCCACATTCTGGTAATAGCGCGCTTTGTGCCCCTCGTCGGTGGTGCCTTCGTGTACCACTTTGTAGACGGACAGTTGCCCTTTTCTTCGACTTTTGGTCTTCTTCCGCGCGCAAACGTATTCTGTGTTCACCCCATGAGTACCGTCGCGATCTTTGTGCTGTGGAGATAGAAGAGCCTGCAAAGAGCCCCGTACACCGTATTTTGCGAGAGCATCGAGGACTGCAGACATGTTGAGTGAATGCGAGTGATGGATAGAAATGCCGATGCTTGGGAAATATCCAACGTATTTTGATGGACCTCTGTGCCGTACAGGCTCATGGTTGCCGCAACCATGGTCGAGGATGCAATCATGTTGGCGATTGCTGGGAATACTATGTTGCTGTTCCAACCGCTCCTTCACAACTCACGTGTTCTTTGAATGGTTCTTTCTGCTCTCCAGCTCATTCGACAATAGTACTTACCTTCGGGGAACAACCACGTCGTTTACTTCACAACATACCGCCGTAGGTGAATCCTGCAAAGAAGGGTAGCCAGATCCAAGCAAAAGTCATGGAAGCAACACTTTCTGGAGTGGCTTCAGCTTAGTGCTTGTGCCACTTCTTATATGGCAGGGCAATAAGGTTTGATTAGCGATTGCAACCTTGTCATACTTCTCTCAGCCGCACAAGCGAGATCAAAGAGACGGCTACTGTACACGCCGAGGGGTCGAAAGAAATGCTTGCCTCATCCAGACGTCATGAACAGCCATACTTGACTAAGTAATCTCTTGGCACATGTTTTCCCTTTGCGCTTACCATGGAACTGACCTTGGTGCAAATACCACCAGTTTTGCCATATGCCGAGACGACCGCGGAACGAACATGATAGGCAAAAGAAGGAGAAAATCATTCGAAAGCTATGAAATCACGACCAATATACTCGACGAAATTCTGCCAGTCAGAATCTATCCCTCGTCTCGTCAGCGGCCACTGCCATTGTATGCTAGAAGATTGGGTCCACCTAGCGTATCAGTAAGTCGCCCAGTCGTAGCCAGCGCGAGGACCCTTGCCCTAGCAGCCTGGCCAATCGACGGGCCCTCAAGAGCACGCAGATACGATACCAGCCCAGCAACCAAAGGCGCGGCCATCGAAGTGCCGCTCTGGGTGACAATGGCCGTGTCAGACGTGTGCGAAGTCGTTATAATGCTGCTACCAGGAGCCCAGATATCGACAGCGGACCCGTAATTCGACCATGGGGATCGAGCATCATTAGCATCGACGCTACCAACACACAGCGCCGTAGGAGCACGTGCCGGAGAATAATAATCTGCGGGCGCGTTGTCATTGCCTGCCGCTACAACGATAAGCACGCCTTGGTTCGACACCGAGGCTACAGCATTATCCAATGCCGACGAGGCTGGCCCCCCAAGTGAAATGTTTATCACAGCTGTGGGTCGACGGTTCTGAGCAACGATGTCGCGTAGAGCCCAGTTGAGACCGTCCAGGAAGTATGAGAAATTGACTACTCCATCTCCCTTGACCACTTTTACAGCAATAAGATTCGTTTTTTTGGCGACGCCGTAGGTCCGGGACCCGATGATGCCTGCAACATAGGTGCCATGACCAAGGCTATCAGTGTTGATAGTATCGACTGCGTTGTAGCCCCAAGATGCTCTGCCTTCAAACTCAACGTGCGTTGTCCTTATTCCGCTATCGATCACGTACGAGTATGTGCCTAAGCCTGCGGTCGAATCATAAAAGTAGTCCGTTGCTCCTCTTGTCCTGGATGAGAGGCTGGCCAGGTCCCAAGGTGCGTTTTGCTCTATCAATTGTCAGTGTAAGGGACAACAAGCCATCAATTACTACTTCGATTCACACATACGCTGAGAGAGAGTGGTATGCATCTCAAAATCCTTTTCCACAAGCAAGACCTGAGGCAGAGTCTTCAACTCAGCAATAGTTGCCGAATCAAATAATCCAGAGTAGCCTTTGAAGTCACCAAGATCAAACTCGTTGATGCCAGCAGCTTCATCAGACCCGTCCCTGCGGCCCAAGTTACGAGCTTTGATGCTTCGAACCTGCTCATGATGAGCGGTAACTGATGCAATTTCGACGCCTGGTATCAACTGAACAATGTATTTCTCGGTAATTGAATGTTCAGTAGATCTTGTTGAGAGGGGTGCAGCTTGAGCGAAGAACGGGGCTGCCGCTAAAGTAAGGCCAAGAAAGCGTGTAAAATACTGCATAATTAAGATGAATGAAACCAAGAGCAAGTTGAACTGGTAGAAACATGCCCCAGCATACACAGGAAGCCTGCCTGTCTTTCAAAATACTTATAGGTCTGCGTGCACCACTGTGAGACAGATCCAACAAGGACTTAGGGCCGGAATCATCGCCTCTGATTTGGCTACAATCGAGTACGCCTCTCAGACTGAATAGAGATCCATATTTCTCACCGGAGGCGCTCCAGATCTAGACTAAGCAATACCGCTCCAAGTCAGCCGGTCAGATGCAGCTGTTATCAGCCAATTCAATTATTGATACTAACATCCTTCAGTAAGAATCTGCGTCTTTCCATGCCCTAAACGCTATGCATGCATACAATGACGTGTCGCAATGCATGTTTTGAGTCTTGTGTATTCAATATATGTTGTGCAAGTGGCAAAGCCTGTTAGGTTGTGGCTACAGCTATCTTGTTGAATACTCGTATGTAATATATACATCTGGCTATAAAGTGAATAGGGCCATTGTCAGTGCTTACACTGTTATAGAGAAGAACAGACATGGAGTTTTAATCTTTCAGCACAATCGTATTTTATGGCACTCGGCGGGGTATTCTCGATGGTGGGGCTATGTCTTGTCCGCGCCGCAATCCTTAGTCTACTCAAATGGGAAGGTCAGCATATCATTAGAAAAACTACTATCTGCAGTCCCGCTTTTTCTCAGCTCAACTGTCTCAATAGATGAAAAGCAGTCAACTTCGATGCACAGCTCATTACAAGATGCTATAGATTCACAAGCTTACTGGATCTGCAGTCGAGACAAGATGACTCTGTTGGAAACGCGGAATCAGTGTATAGGGTTGTGTTTATCGTATTGAATGGTATGGTGCATAGTACACACTTTCTGTATATCATGAGGGTTTACCCCACTCCTAAACTAAGGCTGTGTAACTGTCTCAGCGACGCCACATCCACATATGCTTACTATCCAGCCAGCATTACTGCTCACTCAGGAATACATCAAATGAACAGCAGCCCTGACTGGCTAGGGAGAATCTCTGGGATTCCTAAACGTATGACTATTCTTGCCAAACACCTTGGCTTGATGACTGCATTGCACATTACTCATCGGGATCACGACCTCCACGTTTCCTCATTTCTTCCAAGTACTCTTCATTTGTTTCAAGATCGAATGGCAGGGGCCTGGTGATAGGGTTGATCGACGCCCCGTGCTCCTCAAGCTGCTTGAGACGCCGGGCAGTTGCTGGCTTAGTGCTGTTGACGCTGTAAAGCTTGACGCGGCTATCGAAAGGAGTCAGTCTAGCCATCTTCCGACTTTACGACTTGGCTCTGCAAGGAAATGACTTACTGGCACGACGAGGTTACGTGAAGATCCCAGTTCCTAACAGTCTGTCAGAGCATTTCAATCGAGGCAGACTGAATAATGCTTACCATGCACTTCGTACGAATGTTGGTTGGGTCTAGATATCACGTCAGCAATCCTTCAATTGTGATGGCGCAGGCTAAGTATCACTTACATTCAAAGCATCATCCCAGCAGCGCACACAAAACTCGCTATGGGTTGTCAGTCCAGTGTATCACGAGTTTAACGATTGCACAACTCACAGCCATCCCTCTGCATCAACCGGAATATCAATCCACCAGGTGCGCCAGGCGTGATAATACTTCTTGCTCATATTTTCATGCGGCACTTCGTACCAAACTCCACCACCGTCATTGCTGACTTCGACTCGTTCTGGCCAACCACTCCCACTGTAGGCCCAACCAGTCATGCGGATTTTTCCATCGTGGATGATGACATCTTTGTCGACTGGTGTCATGATAGCACTAGACACTGGCATCTTCTGAATGCTAAACCCATTGCTGTACGTCACATTTTGCTTGCCCTTTTGCGGAGTATAATATAGGTATTCCTTCATCTGAACTGGCGCCATGGAAGGAGCGTCGATGACGTTGATGCGTGTCAGCCATTTGCAGCTCCTTGCTCCAATGTAGCCCATCACCACTACACGGAGCGGGAATCCGTGGATCGCAGGTAACGGCTCGCCATTCATCTCCCAGGCAAGGATGACTTCGTTCAGCTTAACCTTGCGTGTCGGCACTGACACGGCATAGTTATATACCTGTCCTTTCTTGAAATACGTGTCGGCACCGAAAAACTCCACATGCTTTCCCTCTGGCTTCATACCACAGTACTTGAGGACCTTCTTCAGACTGACGCCTGTGTACCTGGCGGTGCCAATGGCGCCCTCACCCCAGGGCGCATTGATGAGTTCGTCTCCATCTCCAGGGTAGTCATGGATTTGTTCAATACGGCGTGTGCCACTGCATTGTAGGGTAACGCAGGTATTCATGCGAGGGAATATGCTTTCATCCTGAAGTTCCTTCAAAGTAATCTTTTTGGGCGTATCGACAAGACCTTCAACCTCGAAGAAGTACTTATTAGCGTCAATCTCAGGGACACCACCGTGATTCCGGATGAAGTGATCTTTGTTGCTGGTAATCTCGTTCTCTACCAATCGCTTACGTGGTGGCTCGCCGTTGTAAGGGAACTGCAAGACGTGTATCATATCTTCACTCTTCTCCTTCTTGACGTAATCCCACGAGATGGCCGGTATGTCTTTCAGTGTCTTTCCCATGGCGTAATGGTAGTATTTCCAGCGTACACCTTCGAGCACAGGATTCGTGTCTGGGAGTGGCGCCAGTTGAAATTCGGGTGGTACGGGGAAGTCATATTGGGCCAGGATCTCTGCTGCTTTCTTCTTCTTCTCCGGATACCTCTCCCACTCAATGTACCCCTTCCATCCATCTCTCTCTTCTAGGAACTCGGGTTCATCGGCAGTCAAAAGCTCGAAAGGTTTTGCATTAGGTTCAGCGGGCGCCATTGTAGGGGCAGCAAAAGTGTGAGCAAAGCGACGATGACAGCTATCAGTAGTATTACATGGGGACAACCGCAACTAAGTAGCGCTGTTCTGATATTGGCGTCAGCTTGGGTGCGATATGTCATGATGCCGGGGTACTTGATCATTAAGCGTGGGTAATGCTGTTTTCACAGTGCATGCTGCATGTCATCCATGCACAGCACTCTGACATTGGCGAATCAAACATTCCGTGACGTTAATAGTGCGGCATTTGAAGCATAGTAGCAATAGAGTTCTGCGTCACTATGATTTCTATTGGGGTAGCTGTCGCACAGTGGTTGGCCCATTTGGACCAATGAAGCTGGCCCCCGAAACCTGATCAGAAGCCTGAAGATAATGGGAACCATGCGAGGCGCACACAAATGCTGAGTAAGTAACATGAGGGCTTGGTACGACTTCTTACACGCGGCAAGCATAGAGCTAACTGATGCGTAAGTAATGAGATGTATGATGTAATTGATCGGAGCAGCTCGGATAAAAGCAGAATCCCCAGCGAGAAGCGGCAGATATCCACAGATCATAGATTGGTGACCGAAGCAAACAAAACAAGAAAACATCAAGATGACCGTTGGGGCTGCCGAGCAGGGGAGCTGGAGGAGGATGGCGCGCCAACTATTCCACACATTGTCATCGGCGAACTGCATAAGGCTATCGCCAACATAGCTTGGCGTGGATTGGGACTTCGCCGAGCGTCGAGCACTTGCATTCTGACGTCCGTGAATCCTAATTTTCTAATAATTCTCCTTTAATCACATCTTGGATCATCGAACCCGCTTCATCATTATGTGTTGACCTCCCCGCACAGATCACCCACTTATTATATGACACATTCCCATACCACGGTAAGAGTGTGTTTTCTGCATGTGTACAGAGTCAAAGCAAAAATATTGTGATATTACCCATTCACCTCCGCCCAAGAAATCATTTGTATAATATTTCGCGCCTATTTTATGCCAATATCCTTCAAGGCACGACACGTCCTTGCCGGCTAACAACAATATCTATTGACCCACATTCACCGTTGCGAGATGGTGAACAATCGCAAAAACTGCCTGATCTAGAAGGCAGCCAAACAAAATCACGAAGATGCTTTTGAGGTTGCATTGAATGCATATTGGAGTATGGTGAGTGTTGAGCAATTCCAACACGTGGCGGCGCCACCAGGGGTATCCCTTACAGAAACGGGCCGCGTTTAGGTCCCTCCTGCAGTAACACATCCAGATTGGGTTCCGCGGATATAGCCCTTGGGTTCCTGAGGTTGATGAGCTGCATAACAGGATTGAGAACAGCAAGAGTTCCATGCGCACATTATCCTAGTAAGAAAAGTACGAGAGACCAGCCATTCAGCACAACATAGAATAGGATGGCCCAAAGATGGAATTGGTACTGGTGAATGGAAATAGTGTAGATACAGAATGCTTCAAGAACCCAAGTAATCTGGCTAAGAGAGATCATTACACCTGCATGTAACATGCGGAGGATCATGCATGCTCTTCACTGAGTGCACACCCCTACAATCCTGGTCAATCAGGGGCATGAGATATGGTTTTGGGCTTGTCACACAAAGGGCGGGCCTTTGATAGGCATAGTACGTAGTAACGGGTTCGCTGTGACTGGCAGATTGGAAGGGTTTTCAACCATGGTTGATATCCTGGAGGTCATGTCTTCCCACTCCAATCTTTACTTGCTGCTTCAAATCTGCATTCTTTTCCACGAATTTGAGAATTTTGTTTTACCTGAACACAAGTCAACATGGAAGATAGCCGGCAGGTTGTGCTGATGCGAGCAGCGAGGAACTCGGCCTCAATCAACACAGTAGAGCTCACATACTTGCTGTGGGGAGGGTATTTTGTATCCCACCTTTTTCTTTGCGCCGCCTAATAAAGTTTTGACCAGCGAACACATCGTTCTCGAGCGCCGCGGTGCTTTTGAACGTGTGGAAAAGGCACTGGATACTTTCGATATCACCAAATTGCCACGATGCTACTCCAACACCTCTCGAGAGGCCATGTTCGAGCAAGGCTTAGAAATGGGCAAAGTTTGTCTCCAGGAAATGCTCGAACATGGTCATGAGCACTTTGTTTGGGTCACGCCGCGTTACACTCTGATGAATGCCAGGTAGGTAGGCCTATGCAGTGATCAGGAAGAGGGGACTAAAGAGCATTTACCAGTCCTTTTGGTCATAAAGCAGTGCTTTTCGAACCTGCTATGGAGCATAATGGCACGCCGGAGCAACAAGCAAAGTGGCTTCCTCTCGCTCAGTCTGGCAAAATACTAGGTACCTATGCTCAGACAGAACTTGGCCATGGCTCCTTTGTGCGTGGTATCGAGACCACTGCTACTTTTGACAAGAATACAGATGAATTTGTCATTCACTCTCCAACAATCTCATCGACAAAGTTCTGGCCTGCGGGATTGGGTTTCTCAACTACGCACGGCGCGGTCATGGCTAGACTCATTGTCGATGACCAAGACCACGGACCGCACATCTTCCTCGTGCAGCTTAGATCTCTCGAGAATGGTGCGCCCATGGAAGGAATCAAAATGGGTGATATCGGGTTGAAGCTGGGGTGAGCAATCGGAGGTTGAAAGATATTAGAAACCCAGATACTAACGAGCGACACAGGTACAACGAAGCAGACAACGGTTTCGCGTCGTTTGACCACATACGCATCCCTCGATCGCACATGCTGATGGCTCACAGCCAACTCGCGCGTGACGGTACATTTTCCAAAGACCCGCTCCGCGCAAAGCTTTCCTACTCGGTGATGCTGCTCGTCCGCAGCAAGATGCCCGAAGTCTTCACTGTAAAACTTGCACAGGCATTGACAATCGCAACCCGATACTCTGTTGTACGACAACAAGGGCTCGGTCCTGCAGACGCATCGAACCACGAAGATACCATTATGCAGTATAAGCACCAGCACTTCCGCTTGCTCAGCCTCATCGCAAAGACATACGCCATGTTCTTTGCTTCGCGTGCGTGCGTGGCTCAGTACCAACGGCTCCGCGATATGCAGAGCAACAAAGATCATTCACTGCTGCCATCTTTGCATGCGCTTACGGCTGGGTTAAAAGCATACGTAACGTCGGAGGCGGTTGATGGTGCCGAAGATGCTCGCAAGATGTGTGGTGGGCATGGATACATGGCAATATCGGGCCTTCCAGACATCATTGGTGCGCTGGCGGGCGGAGCAACGTTCGAGGGCGAGAACTACGTGCTGTGGCAGCAGGTTGGTCGGCATGTACTCAAACAGCTAGATCGCTTGCAGGATGGCGACAAGATGGAGCCGCAGATGCAGTACTTGGCTGATGTGGACGATCCCAACGTAGCATGCATAGCACATGGCAAACAGTTTCTTGCGCAAGAGACACAGTTGGCTATGTTTCGCCATCGCGCACACCGTATGGTCGTCAAGGCACATGCAGCAATCCGCGCATCCTGTAAGACACCAGCAAAGGCTTGGAACGAACACATGATGTTGCTCATCTCGGCGTCGCGAGCACACATCGAGTACTTCACTCTAAGGTCTTTCGTCGATGTGATCTCAGAGTTGCCAAATGATACTTCGGTGGGCCTTCGCGAGGTTTTGAAACGAGTGTGTTCGCTCTTTGCTCTCACTGCAGTCATCAACCCGCGTTCTGTTGACGTGCTGTCTTTTGTTGAGACTGCCGCTAATGGACCGCCATACCTCTCGTCCGTTCAACTTGACACCATCCGCTCGCTCGTCAATGACCTACTTGACCAGCTCCTGCCAGAGAGCATCGCTCTGACTGATGCGTGGGACTTTTCGGATGCTAGCCTGTGCAGTGCCATTGGCATGTACGACGGCAACGTTTACGAGAACATTATGCGTTGGGTGGAACAGCTACCGATCAACCAGAATGCGTGGAAGAACAGCGGTGTTCAAGAGGGCTGGAACAAGTGGGTTGACCCGATCCTAAAAAAGGACATGCAAGTTCGGGCGAAGCTGTAGGTGTGTGGGGCCCAGACGGTGAAATGTAGGTTTAGCGCCCGGGATGGATATGTTGTTTGAACAGCGTGTTAAATGAGATGCTTTCTATATTCTGCAGTTTCGTTGTGATGCAAATTCACACATGAAGGTTGTGGAGAAAGTAGCATACCTGCATTAAATGAAAATAGGTGTTGTTGAAGCAGAAATATGATATGGTTCTCCAATACATGTTGCAACATGTTACAACCAGCTTGCTGTCGTCGACATCAAAAGAATGCAGTATGCCCTCAGCTCAAAGCCAATGCAATCTGATGATGACAGCCATCTAAAAACAGTGCCTCAAGCGCGGAGAGTGAGCAGTGCCACTGCATAGTCAGTAGCATGTCAGGACGGCGCAAACTGATCTGTGGTATCACGGAGACATTGGTCACCATTCGTTCTTAGACTACAGTGATAGCCATTCGTCCTAGAGCGAGAGAAAGGCAGACATCGCACCAAGTAACGCCTCAGTTCAAAACAAAAACACACACACACCAACTTTTAAGCAGAAATCTTTCATCAAAACTCGTCAATTTTCTATCAGATATAGGGGTAACACGTCGCGAGAAACCGATTTACGCCACCTCTAATGTGTGCAGCCCTCTCGTTGAGGTGCTAGAGGGGGTATTGTCGGTATTCTTGCGGACGTGTTCGAAA
>NW_007359981.1:815323-819009 GCF_000359705.1 Exserohilum turcica Et28A | reverse complement strand
AAAAGAGCCGCTGGAGGATTGCTTTGCTTTCTAACATCTCTTTCTGTTATCAAAATGCTCTTTAGCACTAGGCGTCTAGTAAGCGATAGCTATCGCTTACCTAGACAAAGGCCGAAGCACCACAGACACACTTCAAGCACAAACTCGTATTTGTAAATAAATCTAGTTAGAACGGCCTCGGCCAAAGTCTTACATAGCCTCGAGCTCACTAGACTCTAATGGAACAATAACAATAACGCCTCAGTTCATAACTGTTCATCGGTTTGTGCCAAGTTTATGTAAAAGAAGAGGCAGCGAGGTATGCATACGACGCAGACGGGAGCGCAACCGGGAGCACGCGCCTGGATGAGTTGAATCATTTGTCCAGGTGTAACCGCCCCGGAGCGTGTGAACATGTGCATGCATAAAGGGATGGAATACACCCAGATATTTGCTCATGTAGAAGCTCCAATCAAGGAGTCACGCTATTAGTCGTATTCGTTCACGTTGCGCCCACGCACTTTGGGGCCCGTTACCGGTTATTGGTATGATTAAGCCGTCCGAAGAATGGTCAGGATAATGGTGGCGTGACGAGTCCGCCACAATTTCCAGCTTGGGTATCGACATGCTGGACCCCCTCTTCTAAGCGTCTCGACTTTGCACCAATTGCACCACCAGGGTGATTCCGCTTGAAAACGGCCTTGGTATCGTCTTGGTGCAGCGCCTCAGCAACAGTCAGCGCAAGCATATCTCCGACAGCAATGGTCACTGTTGTGCTCGTAGTCGGTGCGCAAACTCCAAACGACACCTCTTCCAACTCGTGTATAGGCGCGGGTAGCAGTATGGAGCGTGGCCGACTCTGGAGAATGGGGCATTCCGAAGGTTTGGTGTGTGATGTAATGGCAAGGATGGGTGTGTTAGAGGGGATATGGTCCAGGACAGCCATGAGCTCTGCTGTCTTGCCAGAGTAGGATATGAACATGACGGCGTCATTCTGTGACGAGTCAGTCAGTACTGGTCGGGCGCTTTAGAATGATGGCCAAATCCCACCTTCCTGATGTCGCCGAGATCGCCATGCAGAGCCTCAGCAGCATGCAGAAAGGAACTCGCAATGCCCAGGCTTTTCATCGTGGCGACAATCTTGCGGCCTACAAGCCCGCTTTTGCCCACACCGCACACTATGAGCTTGCCTCCGGCGTCACTGTTGGTGGTAATGACGTCGACAGCCTGGAGTAGGCCATGGCGGGCTATGTGGTCAGACTGATATAAAAAGGTGACTTGTGACAGGGCAGTGGCAGCGGTGGAGAGGACGTCGACGGCGCGAGCAAGAAGACGCGCTCCGTTTGCGTCCTGTGCAGCCAATGGCGGGGTCAGTGGCTGTGTGTCCGAGACGGCGCGTTTGCGCTTGAGGGATACTGGAGCAGGCGACGAGGGCCGTGGTGGGGGGGTGTTGGCGAGGCCTTCAGCCATCATGGTTGGGAATATGTGAGGACTGCGCGAGATGCTGGCCGACGCAGGGTCGACGGCTGGTGTAAGTATATCATAATCACCGGGGCCCTGCTATCCAAGTTAGTTGGTCTCGGGCAGCCTCGGAGGCGAGGTGTAAAGCGCGTGTCGGAGAAACGACGCTGGGCCGAAGGGGGCCAATTGATGTGAGGCTCGCGATGGCCTCGGCCGGGTCGATGATGACATGACGCGCGACCCGCCATTTGCGGCGGACAAAAGGGCGCCTCATGACAGGCGTGGTCGGGACATAGAGGCAGGCCGGCGGCGCAGCGATAATGGAGCTTCATTTGCGGTGGTTGATAAAAAATCCATGGCGACATAGGCGCTAGGCCGCACTGTCCCGGCGCTAGGCCTGATGCAGCACTAGTCGCCTGCCGCCGCCCGCGGCCCAACCATCGTTGCACGCTTCTTCCACCGCAGCCTTCGATCGCCGCCCACAGTCGACTACGGACAAGTGTGGGGCCCTTGGTACATACACACATCCATCCACCATCCATCCACCATCCATCCACCATCTGTCCATCCATATGCACGCGGCCTTGTCCATGTCCATGTCCATGCCGTTGGCGGCTATGTCGTGCATCAACATCACGGCAAGCCCGCTGCCTGACAGAGCTGCCCCCGGCGCGCCCCCATGCTCGTCAGCCCCTCCACCTCGACGCCATTCAGCTTCGCCATGCCCAGTTCTCTCCGATACAAGGCCTGTGCCTGCTCGCTGGCCGTCAACAGCACCATGAACCGGAGGTTCTCCATGTCGATGCAGATCTCGCGACAGCACGCAATGAGCCACTTGCCCACCCCTTGGCCTTGGTGTTCAGCCGCAACGTAGACATCGGTTAGGTGCGCGAGCGTCACGTAGTCTGTAATCATGCGCGCCATGCCCATGGGCGTTTGGACGCCATTCGACACCAAAAAGAGGCCCAGGGTGAGGCTGTTGTCGAGCATGGTCGATAGGCTTGCAGGCGAAATGGGCTTTGCCCAGAACATGGCCTCCGTGGCGAAAGCCTCTTGAACAAAGGCATGCGGGAGAAGCAACCGATCAGACGAGATGAGGTACGTGTGCGTGCCGATTGTGCGCTCCCATTGGAATATCTTCTTGTCCATTGTGTCGAGATGTGATACCAAGGCCAACGAGGAGGCGCCCTCTGTACTCATGGGCTTCTAGTGTTGAGTCTGCTATTTTCTACTTGCGCGTGTTTTGCCTCGCCTAAGTATCCGTGGCTTACGCCCTAGACGCCGGCACGGTCATATCATTGCAGAATGCGGCTAAAAAGCCCATCCGACGACTCGATCGATAAGCCGATTGTCTAACACGCTGGTAAGCTCATGGGAAAGCATCAATAGCGTTATACCACTCATATTAAAGAGAGAAGATAACAAGACTTCAAGTTGGGGATATTCATACTACTAAAAGCCGTTCGGAATATCGTATGCCACGCTTACTATCACGTGGGGCGAGTAGGTTTGCTAGCGCCCACGTTGTTACGAAAGCTAGTCCTCTTCCATACAGTAAGCACGTTATGTTTTGCTGATCAGCTTTCCTTGATAAAGCACGGATAGCTGCTGTAAGTGAGAATTCGTATCTTGAAATGTGTATCGAAGTTATGCTAATTATCATTGCTACGAAAGATATGCAACAATCTGTGCATGTATAATAGGAAATCCTAGCCGTGTGATGATAATCAGAAATGTTACAGTGAAAAGTACTGCTCGTGTTCAGCTTCGGCGGTTCTTATGTTACAATTGTATAACGTATGTGGCAAGCGAGCGCCGCAGGTAAGCGAGCGCCGCACCCCACCAAACCTGCGCACCTCTCCTATCTCAACGAACAATGGCTCAACGTAGCGCTACTCAATTAGCTTTGAATAAAGCAGATATTTAGCTTGCTATTTCTTCTATTAATCTCTATTAAACACAAAGTAATTGTCGCGCTGCTGCTGTCTACAACGTGTCTAAACGAACAATCCGCCACCGACGCGCTGGTATACCTGCTCGACGCGATTGCCAGCCTAACTCAAAGAAGCTCACTAAGCTAGAAGAGGAGGTGATAGTTGATCATATACTTGATCTAGATCTACGTGGATTTGCGCCCACGTATGCTGCTGTGCGCGATATGGCTGATAAGCTGCTGGCTGCGCGCGGCGCTGGCCAGGTTGGGCAGAAGTGGCCAGCCAACTTTGTCAAGCGTACAGACAGTCTTA
>NW_007359981.1:797076-812945 GCF_000359705.1 Exserohilum turcica Et28A | reverse complement strand
TACCCGTCGCGGTGATTGATGTGGTGTCTGCACCACTACATCAAGCTTTAATAGCACAGCCTGTGGGTCGTGTGGGACTAAACCAGCGCCTCTAAAGCCAGCTTGGATATTCTCCTTCGTAATAGACTGCTCAAAAGCAGCCTTAAAGGCTGGCAGGAAGGTCTCCTTACTGATATAGCTGGTGCGGTTGCGTGCCAAGCCTGAGATCGAGTCGCCATACTTGCGCTTCAACGGCGAGAAGCAGGCGACATCAAGGGGCTGCAATAGGTGAGACGAGTGCGCAGGCATGCAGAGAAGAATGATATTCTTCTCCTTGCAAAGATCTTGAAAATCGACGGAGCAGTGGCTCTCATGGCCGTCGATAATGAGCAGTCGATACCCACCCACAGTCTGCCTCTTTGTATAGGTATCAAAGTGCTCTAACCACGCAAGAGCAAGCTGATTATTCGTCCAGCTATTAGGACTAACTTCAAGAACCTAGTTAGTAGGCAGGTCTTTAAACCAGACGTTGATAAGCACCTTGCCCGCAAAGATAACGAAGGGGGGTAGCCGGCGACCTAACGCGCCCACGCCTTGGATCACAGTAACCCACTCACGGATACCTGGCTGGATCCGCTTCTTTTTGCCATATCCCTCTGAGCCTGTGACAACTAACTGTGATAAAATCTTGCCTATCATAAAGCTAGTTTCGTTAAAGTTGTAGATATCGTCGTCCACAATACCCTACTTCTGCTTTGTCGCCTGAACTAAGTCGAACTAGCGCTGGATAGCCGCTGGGTCCTCGCAGGTAGCTCGCTGGTGATTGTAGGGACGGCTCTAGCGCGTGCGGAGCTTAGGAGTCCTCTTAACAAAGTTATTAATCTAGTTCTTGCTAACAGGGTTGCTCCTACGCTTATGTAGTAGTTTATTAGCTATTGCTTGAACGTTAGGCTTTGTAGGCGCAAATCCTCGCGTAGACTCCTCAAGAATACGCTTAACTATAGCCTCCTCTTCCAGCTTATTTAGGCGCTTCGAATTCGCTTCGCAGTCGCGTCAAGAGCGCTTTCTAGCGCGTTAGTTAGATAGGGTTCTTTAAGGCACGTTATAGATAGAGGCAGCACGTCTTTAGCTTTAAACACGTTGTGATTGGATATTAAAAAGAGCAAGCTAAAGATCTAATTTAGGATAGGCTAATAAATGTTGATGTTGTTAAGACATGACGTGTTGCAGTCTCGACGTCGACGCGCTGGTGGGGCGTGAGCGACTCGCTTGGGTGAGCGACTCGCTTGTGAACCACGTTAGTAATAGTACTATAATTATACAGATCTCTTCTTATTATAAGCTAGATCTTTTTACCTCAATCTTACATAATAGACAAAGTATCAAAAAGGTAGTTTTTTTATCTTCGCTATCAGCTTTATAGTGTTATATGAATTATTTATATATAACTCTTGATAATATCCTAAAATTCAAGCTATATGAGTTTTCTTAATAAATTCTATGAAGCTATATATATAGAGAATAGAAAGTAATAAAACGTTTCACAATCTAAACTTTTGAGGTCTAAAGTAATAAAAAATATAAATGACGTGATTCATAAGCGAGTTAGTCACCTAAGCAAGTCAGTCACTCCCTACTAGCGCGTTAACGTTAACACGTTATTATAGCTTTTGATTATAGTTGATAAATTATCATAATATACTAAATTAATCATTAGAATCGCTACTATTACTTAAACTAGCTATTATAACTACGTCAGTACAAGCGTTGTATCTAGTCTGCTTATAACGCCTACACTACTACTCTTCTTCCACCCTCTTCAACGCACTCTTACTATTACTACAACTACTACCTACCTATTTAGCTAATACTTCTTGTACTTTGCCTATAGTAAGAGTCTCTTCTATCTATATATAATACCACTTATAGCTCTTACGCTTATTTACTATATCTAAAGCCTCTTAAAGAGTAGCTACTTCCTCTCCTATAAGCGTTATCTTATATGCTATTTACTAAGCTTCTTTACTTAGCTTTATTACCTTCTTGTTAAGAGGATTTATAGAAGATCTAGAGTGGTTTCTCACTCTCTATTAAATAAGAGTACTTTAAGCCTTAACCTCGCGCGCGTTGCGTAGTGTCTGCGCCTGCTAGGTAGCTATCTATTGTGGTGATTATACAGGTGTCTGCACTACTATATTAAGCTTAGATAGCATAGCCTATAGGTTGTGTAGGACTAGACTAGCGCCTCTAAAGCTAGCTTAGATATTCTCATTTATAATAGACTACTTAAAAGTAGTCTTGAAGGCTAGTAGGAAGGTCTCTTTGCTGATATAGTAGGTGTAGTTGCGTGCTAAGCCTAGAATAGCGTTGCTATACTTACGCTTCAATAGCGAGAAGTAGGCAACGTTAAGAGGCTATAATAGGTAAGATAAGTGCGCTAGTATATGAATAAGCATAATATTCTTGTCTTTACAAAAATCCTAGAATTTAATAAAGTAGTAGCTCTTATAGCTATTAATAATGAGTAGTTAATACCTACCTATAGTAGAGCTCTTTGTATGGCTATTGAAGTACTCTGACTAGGCAAGACTAAGCTAATTATTTATCTAGCTATTAGGACTACCTTTAAGAACCTAGTTAGTAGGTAAATCCTTAAACTAGACGTTAATAAGCACCTTGCCTGCAAAGATAACAAAGAGTGGTATTTAGCAACCTAACGCGCCCTCGCCTTAGATTATAGTAACCCACTGATAGTTACCTAGCTATATTTACTTCTTTTTTTTATATCTTTCTAATACTACCATTAATCACTGCAATAAAATCTTGCCTATTATAAAGCTAGTTTTATTAAAGTTATTGATATTATTGTCTACAACACCCTACTTCTACCTTATTATCTCGACTAAGTTAAACTAGCGCTAGATAGCTACTAGGTACTTATAGGCGGCTTGCTAGTAATTATAGAACTAGCTCTAGCGCGTATAGAGCTTAGTAGTCTGCCTAATAAAGTTATTAACCTAATTCTTACTAATAGGGTTGCTACTACACTTTTCTAATAGTTTATTAGCTATTGCTTAAACCTTAGCCTTTATAGGGGCAAATCCACGCGTAGACTCTTTAACAATATGTCTAATAATAGCCTCCCCTTCTAACTTATTTAGGCACTTTGAATCTAGTTTATAGTCGCGTTAGGGGCGCTTTCTAGCTTATTGATTAGATATTATACTTTAAAGCACGTTATAGATAAAGGTAGCGCGTCTTTAGCTATAAACACGTTATAATTAGATATTAAAAAGGGCAAGGTAAAGATCTAATTTAGGATAAGTTGATTGATAGTTATATTATTAAGACATAACGCGTTGTAGTGTTAACGTTAACGCGCCAGTGGGGAGTGACTAACGCGCTTGGGTGACTAACTCGCTTATGAACCACGTTATTAATAATAGCTAATATCTAATATACTCATGAATAGCTTACTTTTGGAGATATAGGAGCCATAGTCTAAGAGCCCCTATTTAGAATTTACTAATAAAAGAATTCATATTTCAAGTCTATATATTACTTATTTTTACCTAAAAGAGTAATTCATATAAAATTTATACAACAGAATTTCCTTTTAGTTTAGATAGTCTATATAGTTTTAGAAATCTTAAAACTACTATTTCTTTATTTTTGGATTATGGAACTCTGTATAACAAAGATATATTATCTACTCTCTATAGATATTAAAATAAGAAAGGATGTAGGAAAAAAGATACTTCAAATAAGAAGTTATAACAACCTATATTTCTTAGCATTTCTTCCTATATATTCTTATCCATATATCTCTATATAGCTACTTACTAGGTAAAGATTAGAGTAACTACACTAAACTACTTATTCTCTACTTTCTAAATCTATACCTTACTGATTAATGACGTGGTTCACAAGTGAGTCGCTAACCCAAGCAAGTCGCTAACGCCCTACTAGCCTATCAACTTTATTACTATAACGCGTGATGTCTTAACGCCACAAGTATCTGTCAACATATTCTAAATATAATCTTTTACTTACTTTTTTGTAATATTTAGTGATAAAATATTTAGAGTGTAATCTATAATACTACTATCTACAACATCCCATAAAGAACTCTATTGATTAACACTCTAGAAAGCGCCCTTAACGCGACTATAAGCTAAAATTAAAGCGTCTAGATAAGCTAGAAGAGGAGACTATAGTTAAGCGTATTTTTAAAGAGTCTACGCGTGGATTTGTCCCTATAAAGACTAGGGTTTAAGCAATAGCTAATAAAATATTAGAAGAGCGTAGTAGCAACCTTATTATTAAGAACTAAGTTAATACCTTTATTAAGCACACTTATAAGCTCTATACGCGCTAGAGCTATCCTTATAATTACTAGTAAGCTGCCTATAAGAATCTAATAGCCATCTAGCGTAAGTTCAGCATAGTCTAGGTCATAAGGTGAAAACTGGGTATTATGGATAATAATATCTATAACCTAAACAAGACTAGCTTTATAATAGGCAAGATTTTATTATAGTTGGTTATTATAGTATTAAAAGGATATAAGAGAAAGATGTAGATATAGCTAGGCAACTATAAGTAAGTTACTATGATCTAAGGCGTAGGCGCGTTAGGCTACTAATTACTACCTTTTGTTATCTTCGTTAGTAAGGTGCTTATTAATATCTAGTTTAAGAATTTACTTACTAACTGAGTTCTTCAAGTTAGTTCTAATAGCTATATAAATAATCAGCTTAGTCTTGCCTAGTTAGAGCACTTTGATACCTATATAAAGAGGTATACTATAGGTAGGTATTAACTACTTATTATTAATAGCTATGAAAGCCACTACTCTATCAATTTTCAAGATCTTTATAAGGAGAAAAATATTATCCTTCTCTGCATACATCTACACTTGTCTTACCTATTATAGCCCTTTAACGTCGCCTGCTTCTCGCCGTTAAAGCGCAAGTATAGCGACGCTGTTTTAGGCTTAGCACACAACTACACTTACTATATTAGCAAAAAGACCTTCCTACTAGCCTTTAAGACTGCTTTTAAGTAGTCTATCACGAAGGAGAATATCTAAGCTAGCTTTAGAGGCGCTAGTCTAGTCCTACACAACCTATAGGCTATGCTATCTAAGCTTCATATAGTAGTGCAGACACCTGTATAATCACCACAATAGATAGCTACCTAGCAGTCGCAGACACCACACAACGCGCGCAAAGTTAAGTCTTAAATTAGTCTTATTTAAGAGAGTATAAGAAAACGCTATAGGTCTTCTACTAATTTACTTACAAAGTAGATTGCATAGCTAAGTACAGAGGCCTAGTAAATAGCATATAAAATAAAGCTTATAATAGAGGAAATAGGTACGCTTTGAATAGCTCTTAATAAGTTAAATAAGCGTAAAAGCTATAAGTAGCGATACGTATAGATAGAACAGACTCTTACTATAGGCAAAGTACAAGAAGTATTAGCTAAACAAGTAGGTAGCAATTATAGTGATAGTGAGAGTGCGTTAAAGAGGGTGCAAGGAGAGTAGTAGTGCGGGCGTTGCAAGCAGACTAGATATAACGCTTGTACTTACGTAGTTAAGATAGATAGTATAAGTAATAATAGCGATTCTAATAATTAATTTAGTATATTGTAATATTTCATTAACTATAATAAAAGACTATAATAACGTGTTAAAGTTAACGCGCTAGTATAGTGGTGTCCGCTCGCTTAGGATGTCCGCTTGCTTATGAACTACGTTACTTAATTTTATTTATTTATTCATATAAGTTCTTAATCATTCTATAGTAGTGAGAATAGTAGCTTAGCTCTACATATAAAATAGAAAACCTAGTATTTATAGTATATTCAAATGCTAAAAAAGCCTTGAACTTTTTTGATATTATAGTATAGTAGCTAGTCCAGTATCTTTACTACTTTTATTTAGCTTAAGTATTTACTTTATAAGTTAATTTTATAACTCATAACTTTTAATTAAACGATAAAAAACTAGTACCTTTTTCAAAACACTATACTACCAGCTTTTTTAAATTTACCAACATCTTATTAATTTTCATTATATACTCCATAATATAGCGGTGGACTTCTTTTATAAACTTTTTTTAATTATCCTTTATTTTCGGCCTACTAAATATAATAATTATCTATATAGTTAAAGTTGTATTTTTAGCTAATCATTTTCAAGTATCTTTACTATAACGTGCTAGAAAGTAGCTACTAAGTTAGTAGCTCTTATAACTATAATATAAAACTATACTAGCTGATTAGTATTTAAAATATAGTTAAGTATATACTTCTGAAATAGAGTATTATCTAATCATATCTTAAAAATTAATCTATCAAACATATAATTTTATATGTAGCAAAATGTTTAATGCCTTAGTTATAGTTAGTAGTAGGTTTATATCTTTAATCAATACTTTATGAATTATTTATATATCATTAATCAAGTCGTATTCTCTATCTCTCTTAGAGACTAGATACTATATCTTATAGTATTAGCTAATATATCATTTGAGTATCTTTTAATCTAGGGACTTCTCAATTATTTAAACTACTTTATTTGACAAAGATTATAACTTAATAAACTTATTTACTTACTAAGCCTTATATATTATTATTTTAATTTCATAAGGTAAGTATACATCTATAGTTATTCATATAGCTTCTTAAACGTTTATAATAGTACTTTTTCCTAATAAAAATTACTTTTATCATTAATTCCAATTTCTATAGTATCAATTTTTCTTTTATATATAAGTTTCTAAGTTTTCTCCAACGAATTGTAAGTATTTCTTATTAATTATGTATATCTTAATTTAAAGATATAAGAATAAAGGCCTGAATCTAGTCTCCAAGTTTTGAATTATTACTACTACTACTCATTTATAATTCTTCCTTAATCTCGTTTTAGGAATTCCATTAATACCTTTTTTTTAGACTAGTTATAATCTTTATTCTCTTAGTAGTACACTGATATCCTATATATGAGTTATATAGCTACCAAGGTAGTTAAAATACTTCCTTTATTGCTATTACTAGTAAATCTTATATATTATGAAGCATTACCTGAGGTTTTACTATTCTACTAGTTCTTTGAACTAGTCTATAGTATAAGTGAAGACTTAAGCTTTCAATTGAAAATGTTAGCCTTAGTTATCTTAGATAAATACTACTCTATCCTCCTTTAAGCTTACTATATCTTTAATATAAGTGGATTTTTGAACATGCATTATAAATACTTGATCGTAGTTTCTACAGCTTAAGCTTAGCGTATTAATTTCTATAAAGGCTATCAATTATAAACTTAGTCTTTTACTTTGTAAGTCTACTACTTATTTTCTAAGTCTATGTTATGTTTATTATATAGAGTCATTTATATTAAACAGTTTAGTATAAGATTACAAGTAATAAATAAGATATTTCTACAGCTATATTTGAATAAAACTTGGTACATAACTTAATTAGTAGCTCTTTACTAAATATAAATTTCTACTTTAGTCTAGTAAAGTCTACTGAAAATTGTGGATCTTATAATATGAGCTATAATATAAAATGATATATTTATAGTTATCACTTTAATATGAAGTAAGATATTCTATACTATACTAATAAACGTATTCTATACAATATGAAAAAATATTACGTTCTATAGAGGTTCTTTGAATTTTTATCTTGATACTTTATATAAGATTTTTAACACTCGAATAGTACTTAGGTATAAAATGTTTGATTATACTCTAGTATTAATTAAAGAATTTAAAGGATATCTATTTGCTATAACTCAGTATATTAGTAATTGAGTTTATATAAAAGCTAGGCTAGTACGTTTTTACTATACTTTAACTAAGGTAGTAGAGAGATAATGTGGAGGTGTTGTGTGGAACTGCGATGTCTTCTTAGTAGAGGGAATAGAACTATAGGCTATTCCCCTTCCTATAGGCTATAGGAGAGGGGAGAGAGTAAAATATAAGTATTTAGGCTTTTAAGCAAAAGATTTTTTAAAAGATATTGCTAATTAATCTTTATTATAAACTTAACTACTAACTTATATATCTTTTTAAAAGTAAGTAACACTAAGTTAGTATAAAAGTTATAGTAAGCTTATACCTTAGTATAAACTTTTTTAACTTAAAAGCTTAGCTTTATCAAGCTTATCTCTACTATATAAACTAAATACTCTTTTCTAGAGTACTCTTTAGTTCCTTTTTAGTCATGATTTATTTACTACTTTTATTTATTCTATTTTTTACCTTTAGCTATCCTATCTTTGTTACAGGCTTTTATATAGATACTATGTTCTTGATTCTTAACTTAGTGTTTATACCTTACTTTTATACTTTTTATTTCTTAACTACTACGCCTTAGTTATATACTTAAGGTAGTAACTTAGCGCAATAAGATAAAAGTAAAGTAATTATAGTAGTAATAACAATCTACAACTAATACTAAAGCTATAAAAGCGCTAAGCTAGTATACCAAAAAGTAAATTCTCAGTTAAAAAAAACAACCTTTTAGACTAGGATATTAGAAGGCCTATAGCCTACGCAGGTCATTTTTTTGAAGTTCTAGCGTAAGTTATATCTACAGATAGTTCACAATTCTAGCTTTAGAAAGGTTCTTATCTTATTTAACTTGGTTTTTTCACTTTATTTAGATATAGTCTATTATTTATAAACAATAGTTGATCTAGTATACCTTCTTTAGAGTTAGCATACAAAGTATCTTATTCTAGCTTTATAATTAATAGTAGTAGGCGTTTGAGCTATTTAATCTTGGCATCTCTAGTATCTTAGATAAAGTCTTGGATTAACTCTACTATTCTATCTATAACCTTCTCTTAGAACTCTTTCCATATTAATAGATCATTCTAATAAGCTTGTCCAACTAAACGTTTTTAGATATAAGAATTGAAGTCAAACTTAACGTTGGCAAAAAAAAGCCTAAATAATTCTACTATATTTATTTAGGTAGCTAGATAGAGAGCTTAGAGGTGCTATAAGCGTCTAATAAGCCTTATAGATATCTTTATAGGTTCCTATAGCTAGTACCTCTATCACACTATCACGTATAGTAATCTACTAAGGTAGAATTATATAATAGTTCTTAGTAGCTAGCCCTATACAGCTATATAGGCGTAGAGGTTTAGTAATGTAGGCTTTTTCATTCTTGTAAGGTGTACGTTCCTATTATACATTAAAAAACTATTTCTTAAGCTCTTTAGGCTAGTTAACTACATCCTTCAAACTCTAGATTTCTATACTAGCTTCCTTTATACCCTTATCCTTCCTCTACTTTATATACTCTTAAATATGCTTATGGAAGCCTTCTATTACTAAGGTGTAGTTCTTATAATCTTTATCATTCACTAAGACGCTTCCTTAGATTATATCTACTCCTAAATCTTCCTATATAGCCTAGGTCAGGTTTAAGTTAATGTAAGTGAATGCTGTCTTATCACTAGGCTTTACAAACTTAGTATAGGATAGGTATAAGACTAGAGTGTGCTTATAACGAAGTACTATGTACAAGAGCTAGTACTTAATGTCAGCGTGGATATTGAATTAGACTAGCGAGTAGTATATCACATAAGACTATCCTCAGTTCTCTTATTCTTAGATGCGCTGTTAGTGGTAGTTACATGTCACCAAGCTTTTATTAATTAATAGCCTAATACCTTTTTCCTTTAGCTATATAAAGCTTTTTACTATAATAGAACCTCTCTTCTTATATTACCTATAGAGTAAGTTCTATCCTGTCATCTTACTAATTTTCTTCTAGTCTAGCTTATCAAAACATACGCAAGGCTTAGGATAGTAGTAGTAGCTAGCTAAGTTATTGTCTTATTAGTATTAGTAGTAGTGCTTAAGGAAGAGACTACCTATAAGAGGATCTAACTTAATTTGTCCCTATTGCGGCTTAAGTATATAGAGAGCTAAGAGGGTCTAGACTATTAAATCTTAGTTAAAGTTATTAGTAATAAGGCCTATATCCCTAGCAGCAGCGATGGTGTGGGTGTAGCATATGCGGACCGTCTAGACCTTCCCTCCTTAAGCGCAGCATTCTCAGTACCACGCATCACAGAGGATAACTCTCTCTTCTATGCTACTAGGGTACTAGCGCGGACGGTCTCTATCTCTGATATTGCTAGAGTAGTCTGCCAAGACAGTGTCTAAGGTGCGCTTAGTAATCTAGTAAGTAGCTAAAAAGGTCTAAGGCTAATATAGATTTAGGCTTTGTGTAGAATAATTAAGCGCCACTTTAGGTAACGCTTTATACCTTAGCTCTAGAGTTTCTTATTACTAACATTCTCTACTATGCGTAGTAAAGTAATATTGCCTATAGTTAAGAAGTTATTAGTAATCTCTATCTAGAAGTTGCGGTGTTAATTTTAGCTTCTGTCCTTATTACAAGTCTTATAGTTTAGGACTATCTTCTTAGGGTTATATGCAAGGTTATTTAGTCCAATGCCTACGTTAGCCGCTATCTTTTTTAGCTCTACTACTTATTCTTGTAATATACTTGCTGGCTTTACGTTAATAACGTTCTATTAAGTAAAGTTATATAGTTCTTCATACATTATTTCAATCTTAGACTAGTTACCTATATTAATAGAATAATCTTTCTTAACGTTAGGCTATATAGCTTAGAGATAGGAGTTAAAATCAACTACTTCCACTATATCCTTTAAGTGTATATATTCAAGGGTAATTGCTATATTTATATTTTCTTGGTAGCTAAGAGTAACACTTAAGGTGTATAGAGCGAAATATTCTTCTATAAAACCTAGTTGTTATTTTTTAATTTTCTCTAGGGCGCTGAAGATTTTCTAAACGTACTTTTCTTACATATCCTTAGTAGTGCTTAGAATTAGGTATTGTTCTTTAGACCTAGCTTTGCTTCTATACTTAGCTATTACCTCTAGCATATCTTTAAAAATAGCCTTAGCCTTTACGATTGTAGCTAGAACTTAGTTAAAGTAGATAGTGGCGTTACCTATCTAGCTATCTATTATTACCTTCTTCCATAGTAGACTTATATTCCTTAGTTGCTATATCTATCACCCTTGTTATTATAGGCTGCTAAATAGAGCAGGTCCTGTTGCTAAGAGCTTAATGTTATTATTAGTAAAGTTAGAGAAACGCGTGTAGAGTTTAGCAGGAGATATAGGTAATGTGTATAGTACTATTGCTACTAAAGATCTACTTATCTCTATGTTGCTTATTGCCTTTAATAGTTCTAGTGTCTTTAATGCTTCTAGATCCACTAACTACGCCCGCTAAAAGTTCAGAGTTTATAGGTCCTTATCAATTAATCACAAAGGCGTTAGGGCTTGCTCTTTACATTTAGCACTACTTATAGTATTTATATTCCTTAGGTAGTTCTTAATAATATTCTTAATAAAGTAGGATACGAGATTAATTATAGGGTGGCAAAGAAGAGAGCAAAGGTGGCGTATCTTTCTATATTTACACTAGCTTAGCGGTAAGTGTTTACTTTTACTTTTACCTCTACCCGCCCTAACCTACTTCTCTTATTTTAATCCTTCTTCTATTTATATTGTCTAACGATTTTAGTTAATTATTTACTACTTAAGTACCTACTTCTACAGCCTATTCTGCTATTATTGTTAGAGCAAGTTAGTAGGACGTAGATGCTAAGCTCTTAGGTGCTAACCTAGCGTCTAAACTCTAGCTAACTTGCTTTATATTCTCTTTTTAATAACCTTATTTTTCTCCTTCCTGATTATTCTAACTTCTTAATTGTTACTATGCTATCTTCTACTTTCTATATTTATTAATTTAGTTATCTAGTAGCTACGTTTAACTACTACTTACTCTTTTTTGCTAAAACACTATAGCCTGTCCTATAGGCCCCTTTATTATATAGTAAGCTATGTGTTTCTTTGGAATTTGTTTTTTTCGCTTTTTTATTCTAAGCCTAACAATTGTCTCTTATTATATAGTGGATAGGTTCTTAGGAGCAAACTTAGTGTTTACTATTATTACTATTATTACTCTAAATCTAATATGCTAGAATCTAGATTTCTAAAGTCTTGCTTATATGCTCTTCTTTCTTGCTCTATTAGCTTCCTTATAATTACAACTCTAGGGTTTCCTATCCGTAGTTAGTTGTTCTATCTTAACCCCCTTTTCTCTACTTCTAGGGGCGCCTCTAGTAGTAGCTAAGTAACCTTATTCTAGAGTTCTAGGTCCTATAGCTTAGCTATTTCTCTATCCTCTTCCTATACATCTTCTTAGCTTCTTTAATAGAATATTTTTAGCCTTTATCTAGGCGTTGTGTAAGGCAAAAGTGTGCTATCTAGAGCTTTAAGCTAGTACGTTCCTTTTTCCTATCCTACGCTTACAACTCTATATAGCCCTAACCACCTATAGTTAAGCTTCTTATTTGTTAACATGTTAATTTCCCTTAGAGAGTTCTATAGGAGCACTAAGCTCCCTAGTTAGATTTCCTCCCTTCTCACTTCTTTCGTGTTATCCTAATACTCCTTCTTTCCTACTTGTATCTAGTTTATTTTTACTACCAAATTCTCTTATAAACTAGTTCTCCAAGTCAAGCTACATTGCCCTAACTACTAATAGTTATTCTTAGTTTTTTCCTTCCCTAAATAGTAGCGTTTGCTATGTAGGTAGTGCTAGGTTTATTAAGAGCATAGGGTTCTAGCCAATTACTAATTAGAATAGTAAGTAACCTATCTATTCTTCTGTTAGAATTTAGTCTACCTATAGTACTATTACTAAGCTTAGCACATATAGGCCTAGTAGTTTCGCTAGTGCATTTATAATTAGTTTATAGCCTCTTTCTATCTTCTCTATCCCTTATAAGTTATACCTAGAAGCTTACACTCTTTTAATGTAGTAAATAGAGTATAGGGCCTTGATTACCTTAGCAAAATCTAAGCTACCTTCTTAAGCTTTCCTAGATAAAGGCTACTAAGTAAGGGCACTTGCCTATCAGGACTAAGGTGTCTTAGTCTTTCTAGTGTTCCTTTATACTAGACTTAAGCTTCTCCTAGTTCTTATCTACGTATCTAAGAAGCCTCTTTAAAGTTCTTAAAAATAACTCATCCTTACGTAATAGGTAGTTGGAAATAATAAAGACTCTTATTATTGTAGAGATGCTACTATTAGTAGCCTACCTATTAAATTCCTCTAAGAATTCCATTATATTAGTACTATTGAAGGATAAGGTACTATGCTTTAGGTAAGCTATAGCTACTACAAACATAGTGTTTGCTATTTCTATTTAGTTAAAAATTATAGTGTAGATATCATCCTTCGCTATTATTAGAGGAACCTCTTCCACAGAAGTTGTATTGCTAATAGTAAAGTCACTTATTTAGATAAATTTACTAACTAATAAGTAACTTCTCTACTATAATACTATTGCCTTATACAGAGAACTATACTTAGATAAACTTACTAACGAATATAGTCTCTTATTTAGATAGATCGCTAACTAACAAGAATTCCCTATTCTTCAAACATAATGCTATAAGACCTGGCTTCCTTAGATAGCTAGAGCATGCTAGAGCTTCTCTTACTTCTGCCTATCCAAAAGTCTCTTTTTCTCTTCTATTTCCTTAGTAAAATACTTTATCATTAGCCTCTTTAGCTTAGCATTTCCTAAATAAGTACTACCTTAGCCTATTTAGATTAGCATTTTTTTTCTAATAAACTTCATTTTAAATTTCTTAACTTTTACTTGTTCTTCTCTTCTTGAGGTAGTTTAGTTATTATACTAATAATAGATATCTACTTACTTAGAATAAATTAGGTAAACCTTATTCTATTCTTTCCTAACAAGTTCTAGTTCTTCTTCTTAGAGTTAGAGGCACTCCTACTGCTGCCCTAAGTAGTGTTGCTATCTTCTTTATCTTTGCTATTAGTGTGTATTGGCTATTTTATCTACTAAGGAGTTAAAAGCAGCCCCTTGGGCTTCGCTATTTGTGGGGGGTGTAATGTAGAACTGCGATGTTTTCTTAGTAGAGGGAACAGGACTATAGGCTCTTCCCCTTCCTATACGTTATAAGAGAGGGGAGAGGGAGTAAAATATAAGTAGTTAGTTCTTTAAGCAAGAGATTTTTCTAAGAGATATTGTTTATTAATTTTTTCTATAGACTTAAGTAACTACTAATATATATATTCCTCCTTAAAAGTAAGCAGTGCTTAGTTAGCATAAGGGTTATAGTGACCCTGTGCCTCGGCATAGTATAGATACAAGAAAAAGTCAAACCAAGTGCGCGTACTCTCAGAAGATGCGTAGTCTAATCTCTAGAACACCTATAAATAAATAAAAATAAGTATAATTACTAATTACGTTTATATAGTAGTAATAATAAGATATAATAAATAAAAGAAAATACGTATTAGAGCGCTTTTAAGTAAGTAATAAAGTATAGTTCTAATATATAATATGAAGATAGTGCACGCTAGTAAAAAACTTAACTAGCTATAAGTAAGATTTATAGTTATAGTAATATTAATACAATTAATAGTAATACTAGACTTACTTAGAAGCTTATATAAAACTACATATATTCACTGAGTAAAACGCCTAGCTAAAGACTTACTTTTAAGCTAAAAACTAGTAGATATAAAACTAAGACTAGCACTAAAAATAATAGCAAAAGATAACGCACTAGAAGAATAGAAGGTAAAACAAATTTTAGCTTAAAAGCGTGCGCGTAGCTAACAAAAATAGTGAGTACTAGTTAAATAAAAAAGCTAGCTATAGCTAGTGTAGCACCTAAAAAAGAATTTTATAAAAATACTAGCATTCAAAAATTCTTTATAATGATAAATGAAAAAATAAAAATAAGTAGGTAAAGAAATATCTTATTTTGATACAGCTACTTCTAAGTAGCTATCATAATACTCGAAAAGTACTAGCTTAAGTATATAAGAAAATGTTACTATAGTTAATAATACTTTCAGTAGCATATATAGCTTTTATTAAAGAAGCTGGCCTACAACTAATATAAGATTACAATGAAAGATTTATATTAGTAACACTAATTTACTATAGTTTAGTGGAGAGTGCTTTAAGCAGCACCTTATAGCTACTATATAGCGTTAGGGAGAATATATAGTAATCCACTGCTACTAGCTTAAATAAGAAAGTCAGTAGATAGAGGTAAAAGTAAAAGTAACTAACTAATAGCAGTATATATTATTACGCATCACGCGCTCTTCATAAAACTGGTAAAGCCATGTTTTATCCTTAGTATTCTTGAAGCTATAATAGAGAAATATACTTTAACATGACTATAAAAGTACAAAGTAAATAAGGTTAGAGTAGTATAGCTAAAAAGAAAGTTTGATTAAAAAGTTAGTAAGAAATACTAAGAAATAAAATAAAAGTAGTGTTTACTTAAGTAGTAGTAAGCTAATAAGCTACTTTACGATATAAGTTAAGCATTTTTTAAATGCTATTAATAATACTATCTAGAGTAAAAGCTAGTTACTATAACACGTAAAATTAACGAAAAGTTAAAAAAGCGTAAAGAATAAAGGTAGATAAAGCTATAATAATATAAGATAGAGTAGAGAGTGTAACGATGTTACAACTTCGCCAAGTATTGAGCCAATCCCAGAGCTGGATCGGAGGAAGTACCTGCCGCCCTTCATCAGCCATTCGCCCGAGGTCGGATCCGAATTCGGACCCGACTAGGATAGGTATATATTGAGACACTCCCTGTAGCTAGCTCTGTAGACTTTTGATATCCTTTCGTACAAGGCCTATAGGTGGCTTGTTGAATCTAGGCTCTTTGTGATCCCACGCACTCCCATATGCCTCTGAGTGATCCTACGACCGAAACAGATCCGACCTGCCTTACCTGCGCC
>NW_007359981.1:789473-796360 GCF_000359705.1 Exserohilum turcica Et28A | reverse complement strand
TATAGGTGTCTTGTTGAATCTAGGCTCTTTGTGATCCCACGCACTCCCATATGCCTCTGAGTGATCCTACGACCGAAACAGATCCGACCTGCCTTACCTGCGCCGTTACAAGAAGTAGTCTTAAAGGCTATTAGAAAGGTCTCTTTGCTAATATAGTAGGTGTAGTTATATGCTAAGCCTAAAATAGCGTTACTATACTTACGCTTTGATAGCGAGAAGCAGGCGACGTTAAAGAGCTATAATAGGTAAGACAAGTGCGCAGGTATGTAGAGAAGCATAATATTCTTCTCCTTGCAAAGATCTTAGAAATTAATAGAGTAGTGGCTCTTATAGCTATTACTAATAAGTAGTTAATACCTACCTATAGTAGAGCTCTTTGTATAGGTATTAAAGTGCTCTAACTAGGCAAGACTAGGCTGATTATTTATATAGCTATTAGAACTAACTTTAAGAACTTAGTTAACGTGTTTTACAAGCGAGCGCCGCGTACAAGCGAGCGCCGCACCCCACTAACTTTGTGCACCTCTCTCATCTCAATACATAATGGCTCAACGCAACGCTAGTTAGTTAGCTTTAAATAAAGCAGATATCCAGCTCGCTATATCCTCTATTGAATCTGGTCAGATACAGAGTAATCGCAGTGCTGCTGCTATCTATAACGTGTCAGAACGAACAATCCGCCGCCGACGCGTCGGCAAGCCTGCCCGACGCGATTGCCAGCCTAACTCAAAGAAGCTTACCAAGCTAGAAGAGCAGGTGATAATTGATCATGTACTTAATCTGGATCTACGTGGATTTTCGCCTACCTATGCAGCTGTGCGAGATATGGCTGATAGACTGCTGGCTGCGCGCGGCGCTGGCCAGGTTGGCGTCCACTGGCCGCGCAACTTTGTCAAGCGTACTGACAGTCTTACAACGCGTTTTAATCGAGCGTACGATAGGCAGAGAGCCTTGTGTGAAGATCCAGTCTTAATCAAGAGCTGGTTTGAGCTTGTGGAGAAGACAAAGGCCAAGTACGGCATCTGTGACGAAGACGTCTACAACTTCGACGAAGCGGGCTTTATGATGGGCAAGATCGCGACTCAGCTAGTCGTTACAGCGTCAGAGAGAAGAGGCCGGCCAAAGGCTGTTCAACCAGGTGGCCGAGAGTGGGTAACGTTTATCGCTGGGATCAATGCAGCTGGCTGGTCTATCCCACCGTTCCTTATCTTTACTGGCAAGCATCACCTATCTGCCTGGTATGAGGAGACAGAGATCCCACGCGACTGGGCGATCGCAGTTAGCGACAACGGCTGGACGACTAATGAGCTAGGAGTTGAGTGGCTAAAGCACTTTGTCAAGCATACGGATGGCAAGGTTGTTGGGGTACGCCAGCTGCTTATTCTTGACGGCCATAAGAGCCACCAGTTACTTGAGTTCCAAGAGCTCTGTAAGGCAAACAATATCTATACGCTCTGTATGCCGCCTCACTCATCTCACCTACTCCAGCCTCTTGACGTTGGCTGCTTCTCGCCATTAAAGCGCGCGTACAGCCGTGAGGTGGAGAGCCTAATACGCAACCACATCAACCATATCACCAAGCTTGAGTTTCTGCCAGCGTTCAAGGTAGCCTTCGATCGATCCTTCACGGCAGCCAATATCTGCTCAGCCTTTCAAGGCGCAGGCCTTGTTCCTTTCCAGCCAGACACTGTTCTATCAAAGCTTGACGTACAGCTGCGTACGCCTACTCCAGTGGCTGCTCTTGCAGAGGCCGTCTGGCAGGCTCGTACCCCAAGCAACGTACGCGAGCTTGAAGCCCAATCAACGCTAATACGTGATCGGGTCCAGCTGCATAAGAGCTCGTCACCAGCGTCAATTATTGCGGCGATTGGCTAGCTTAAGAAGGGGGCAGAGAGAATAATGCTCTCGGCTGAGCTAATGCGCGATCAGATCGCCAGCCTTAAGAGGGCTAACGAGGTAGCAACAAAGCGTAGGCAGCATAAAAGGAAGCGGATATAGAAGCATAGAGTGCTAACAAAGGGAGCTAGAGAGGATCTACTTGCTTAGCGTGAGGCTAATCAGCAGATTGCTCATGAAGAGCGTCAGGGAGGAGAGCGATCAGGTGTCAGCCGCCAGGCTTTGGCGCGCTGCAGTAGGTGTAGAGAAACTGGCCACAACTCGCGTACGTGCAAGAAAGATACTCTAGGTACTGCTTAATCTATTATATTAATATACAGTAAAACTACTATATTATAGTAGAACTACAGGCTTATAGAGGTGCGCAGGTTTGGTGGGGTGCGGCGCTCGCTTGTACGCGGCGCTCGCTTGTAAAACACGTTAGTAAGTAAATTCTTAAACTAGATATTAATAAGCACCTTACTAACAAAGACAACAAAAGGTAGTATTTAGTAGCCTAACGCGCCTACGCCTTAGATTATAGTAACTTACTTATAGTTGCCTAGCTATATCTACATCTTTTTCTTATATCCTTTTAATACTATGATAACTAACTATAATAAAATCTTGCCTATTATAAAGCTAGTCTTATTTAGGTTATAGATATTCTTATCTATAATACCCTATTCTCACCTCATCGCCTAGACTAAATTAAACTAGCGCTAGATAGCTACTAGATCCTTATAGGCGGCTTACTAGTAATTATAGAAATGGCTCTAGCGCGTATACAGCTTAGGAGTCTACTTAATAAAGTTATTAACTTAGTTTTTACTAATAGGGGTACTACTACGCTTTTCTAATAGTTTCTTAGCCAATACTTGAATATTAAGTTTTATAGGCGTAAATTCTTGCGTAGACTCTGTAAGAATATGCTTAACTATAGCCTCCTCTTCTAGCTTAGCTAGACGCTTTAATTGTAGCTTATAGTTGCGTTAAGGGCGTTTTTTACCGCGTTAATTAGATGAAGTTCTTTATAGCATGTTATAGATAGTAGTAGCATAGTTTATACTTTAAACACGTTGCAACTAGACATTAAAAAGAGTAAGTTAAAGATTAGATTTAAAATATATCGATAGATAGTTGCGTTGTTAAAATATCACGCATCATAGTGATAAAGTTGATGGGCTAGTGGGGCGTTAGCGACTCGCTTGGGTTAGCGACTCACTTGTGAACCACCCCATTCAAAGTAGACCTACTTAGCCTGAAAAGCGTTTATTTAGTACTCTATATATCACTACTAAATCTATACTATAAAGAACAAAAAATGAAGCACTTATAAGAATAATTATGATACTAGTTAAGCAAATATAGTAATAACCTATACTATAAAAAAGAAATACTAAACTATATATAAATACTCAGTATGATATATAGAAATATCTTTTTACCTAGAAAATCTATAAAAAAGCAAATCATACATAAGAGCTAGTAGCTAATTTTATATAAGATATTTTAAATCAAGTTAACTAAAAAGTAAAATAGCTTTCATAGTATAGAAAAAATAAAAGCAAATATTGAAAACTTAAAAAAGTCGTATGTAAGCTATAAAGACTACGCTTAACGTATTCCATCACTAAGCAGACCACATTACCGAGTGTGCTACTTTTTCTTAGCATCACGAACTTCACGTATAAAAGATAATGCCCTAATAATAGAACACGATATCAACTTAGTAAGAAAGTAGGCTTAATCTAGCTATTTATGTCTATTATATAGGCTAGTTTAAGATCATTTAACGCGCTGTGGCAGCCTATAACGTCTATTATCAGTAGATCTCTTAGCGGCTTTAAAGAATTACCTTTCAACCTACAACATAGCTAAATTGCTAAAAGCTAACTAATTATAAAGAGCAAACTATTATATAATATATTCTTAAACTAGACTCGCAAGGATTTGCCTTCTATCTATATAAAGTAGTAAATATAGTAGAGAAACTACTACGCGAATAAGATAGCGAGCTATTAAGTAAATGCTAAGCAGAGTAGTTTATTACTTATATAGACAAGCTTAGAATAGCCTTCAGCTAAGTAAAGAATTATTAAAGAACTTAATAAGAGAATCTAGAGATTATCAACGCGTAGTTTAAGCTTGTACAAAAGATAGTTAAGAAGTATAGAGTTTATTTAATTAATATCTATAACTCTAATAAAACTAGCTTTTAGATAGGCGTAATTAGCTTAATAAAGGTAGTCATAGGCGTAGAGCGTTATATAAGGCCTACTCTCACGCAGCTAGGCAATCGCGAGTAGGTTATAGTTATCTAGAGCATTTACGCTGTAGGATACACTACCCCGCTATTTGTTATCTATAAAGGACGCGTCCACATCTCTGCATAGTACAAAGAAGCAGATATACTATACAACTAGAAGCTTTTACTATTAGAGAACAGCTAGACAAACAATAAGCTTAGTCTCGCGTAGTTAAAGCACTTTAATAAGCATATAAAGACGCGTTAGGTAGGGTTATATAGGCTACTTATCCTTCATAGCTATAAGAGCTACCTTAACTAAGAATTTATGAATTACTACCCTATATAAAAGATTCTGCCTATCTATATGCCTACTTATTTATTGTATATACTTTAGCTACTTAATAACATCTACTTTTTATCTTATAAGTAGAAGTGCTTTTAATATATATAAGACTTAGTACGCTACTATATCTAGTATATTAATAAGAAGCGCTTTCTTCTAGCCTTTTAAGACGTGTTTCTTAACGTATTTACATCTAATAACTATAAGAATGGCTCTAAAGTAGTAAGGCTTGTAACGGGCTAAACGCCCTTCGCCTCCCATACTCGTCTACGACCTCGTTTACTCCACCTGCCCGGCCCGATTGTTACCCTAGCAACCAGCATTGTATATAGATAGCTACGTAGCCGAGAGCTTAGCTCTCTATCGAATACAATCTTGTTACCTTGGCCTGTCCGATCGTGCTCCCGAGCTTAAGACTACCCTCCGGGGTCGAGCCCCTTACAAGGCTAGTCCCTATTAAAGCGTAGAGAGTTATTGATTACCTTAATATATGCCTTTATACTCTACTATAAGAAGCTTAACTAGCTAGAAAGACCCTAAACGTTAAGAACACTAAGTAATTTGTATAAATTTAGGTTATAATTAAAGCTTATGAAGGAGTCTTTTATATAAATGCTAAATACTATATAAGAAGGCTTTTTAAAGCTTATTAAAGAGGCTAAGAAGATACTATATAAAATTATGCTTATAAAGGCCTACGTAAGAGAGCTTAAAGAGTGAGTAGTAGTAGTAGCAAAGCGCTAAGGGCGCAAAAAAAGCAAATTTAGATAGGTTAGACACTAGAATTTGGTGTAGAGGCATTATAGGTAGCTAAAAGTAGTTCTGCTAGTTGTATAACATTAAAGAAGGCACATGGTAAGGGTAGTTAAGAAAGGGCCCTACTAGGTTAATAGCACTATAGAACCTATAGGAAGATAGGCTATAACTCTTATACGTGCTAGAAAGACATAATAGAAAATTCTCTTTTAGATATAAGTAAGTTATACAAAGCGTTTATTGCTAGTGTAGAGTAATCTAAGTTCTTATATATAAAGTTTATAATGCTAAGAAAAAGTAGCACACTTGGTGATGTGGCCCGTTTAATAATGCAATACGTTATACTTTATATGTTAAATATAAGCACTTATAAAAGGGCTAGGCGTTTAATACTAGTAAATAAGCTAACTAAGCTTAGTCTGGACTAAATTAGGCTAATCTAGCTCTACTAAGCTGAATACAAGCTACTATACGCTACTTATAATACTTAAAAGAAACTCAATAAGATAACCAAAAAAAAGAAGAAAAAATTATATGGATAAAGCTATAATTATAAACTATAAAAGTTCCAAGAATTTCTTGGAAGATAAAAAAAGCTATTAAAGGCTAGTCTACTTTGACCCACCTTAATCTAGCTTAATTTAGCCTAGTATAAGCTATATCAATACTACTAAAACTAGACTATGAATATTTTACTACTTACTACTTTATTTATACCGAAAGTATTTAGATCAGTAAGAGTTAACTTTAGCTAGCTACTACATTGTAATTGAATCTTTTTCATTCATTAACCTTTAGTAGCAATTTTGGAACTAGCTTAAAATATAGCTAAAGTAATAACTTTTAATTTAAAGGTTTTGATTTTTTTACAAAGACAAGCTAATATAGTATTAACTTAAATATCTTATAGAGAAGTTAGTATAGCTGAAATTAGCTTAGATAAGTTTGGAAAAGGCTAACGTGTTTCACCAGTAAGCGGGCCACCCCAGTATGTGGGCCACTTCCCTATGATATCCCACCTTTGCAACAACAACGCGTAATGTCTTAACAACGCAACGCGTTAAAAACTTATACTAAAGCAGATCTATTTCTTGCTATTACTAATCTTGATTTTAAACAAATTTAGAGTGAACGACGCGCTGCTGCCGCCTATAGCGTCCCACGAACAACAATCTAGCGTCGACAAGCTGGACAGCGCCCTTGAAGCGATTGGGAGCCACTAGCAAGGCGCCTAACAAAACTAGAAGAGGAGGCTATTACTATGCGTGTAATAGTCAAGGCTGAGCGAGGACTACCCTGTGGGAAAGACGACGTGCGAGATATGGCCAACAGACTGCTCTGAGAGCGTGGCGGGAAGGAGGTGGGCAAGAACTGGGTTGATAGGTTTGTCTAGCGCAATCCTGAGCTGCGTACGCGCTAGAGCCGTCCATACGATCACCAGCGAGCTCTCTGCGAAGACCTAGCGCTTATTAAGGGCTAGTTTAAGCTAGTTTAGAATATAAAGGCAAAGTATGGTATCGTGGACGAAGATATCTATAACTTTGATGAGACTGGCTTTATTATAGGCAAGATTTTATCATAGTTAGTTATCACAGGCTTAGACAAACTAGGGAGAACAAAGAAGATCCGGCTAGGCAATTGTGAGTAGGTTACGCTGATACA
>NW_007359981.1:785747-789453 GCF_000359705.1 Exserohilum turcica Et28A | reverse complement strand
AAAACTAGAAGAGGAGGCTATTACTATGCGTGTAATAGTCAAGGCTGAGCGAGGACTACCCTGTGGGAAAGACGACGTGCGAGATATGGCCAACAGACTGCTCTGAGAGCGTGGCGGGAAGGAGGTGGGCAAGAACTGGGTTGATAGGTTTGTCTAGCGCAATCCTGAGCTGCGTACGCGCTAGAGCCGTCCATACGATCACCAGCGAGCTCTCTGCGAAGACCTAGCGCTTATTAAGGGCTAGTTTAAGCTAGTTTAGAATATAAAGGCAAAGTATGGTATCGTGGACGAAGATATCTATAACTTTGATGAGACTGGCTTTATTATAGGCAAGATTTTATCATAGTTAGTTATCACAGGCTTAGACAAACTAGGGAGAACAAAGAAGATCCGGCTAGGCAATTGTGAGTAGGTTACGCTGATACAAGGCGTTGGCGCAACAGGCACGCGTATCCTAGCGTTTCTTATCTTCGCTAGCAAGGTTCTAATCTCTACCTAGTTTACAGAGGATCTGCCACGCGACTAGGTAATCCAAGTTAGTCCTACTAGCTGGACGAACAACGATCTAGCGCTTGACTAGCTTCGTCACTTTAATTCCTATGCGCGGCCTGTGGGGACGCATAGGCTGCTTATTATTAACGGCCATAAGAGCCACTGCTTGGTGGATTTCCGAGATCTCTGCGAAGAGATGAAGATAATCCTCCTCTGTATGCCTCCCCACTCGTCGCACCTCTTACAGCCTCTTAATGTGGGCTGCTTCTCGCCGTTAAAGCGCGCGTATGGTGATGCTATCTCGGTCTTAGCACGCAATCGCATCTACTATATTAGCAAAGAAACCTTCCTACTAGCGTTTAAAAAGGCCTATTATAAGGCTATTACACCAGAAAATATCCGCGGAGGGTTCTAAGGTGCTGGACTTTCACCGCACGATTATAACGTTGTTTTATCACAGCTTAACGTCATGCTGCGTACGCCAACTCCACTAGCGCAAGAGACTACTGCTTGGGAGCCAAAAACGCCGCGCAACGCGCGCGAAATAGAGGCGCAGGCTACGCTGATTCAAAACCATATGCAAATCTAGCAAGGGTCTCCTACAAGTTCTCTTAAGGAGCAGATACAGTAGTTAAGTAAGAGAGCTTAGCAGATAGCTTATAATATAGTGTTAATATAGAAGAAACTTGATCGCCTTAAAGCTACGATTACTAAAGTAACGAAGCGAAAAACTCGTAAGAGGCGCTACGTACAGGCAGAGGGGTCCCAGACAGTTAGCTAGATAGCTAATTAGATCGATAAGGCAGAGGGTGGTAGCTATAATGATGGTGCAACGTCTACGAAGAGGGTGCGTAGTTAACGGCGCTGCGGGCGTTGCAGCTAAATTAGACACAACTCTCGCACTTATTAAGTGGAATTAGAGGATACAGAGGATAGCAATGCGTCTAAAGAATAATATCTTATTCTACTTAATAAAAAATATTGTAGTGGTGTTGCGCAATACTATTACAAAGATGTAATAGTTTAGAGAGGTGGCCCACATACTGGGGTGGCCCGCTTACTGGTGAAACACGTTATAGATCTTAGTTAAAGAGGAGAGTATTGTAATAGCTTGTAAGTCGTTGTTGTCGCTGATATATAGGTTAACCTCTGGATCTAGGTCTTTTCTAATATAGAAGAGCGTTCTTGGCCTTAACCCCTTATAAGTAGGGAGTATTTGAGTAAAGTCTTGGTGGGCGATTGATCTAGTATTCTCGTAGGTATGTCCCTTTAGTAGCCAGGGTTCCTGTATAGCGATAATCTTGGCGTTTACTTGAATAGCTAGATTTAGAGCGCTCTCTATAGCAGGGCTACTTCTATTAACATATATTTGTAGGACTTTTAACATTCTAGTTAGAAGAGGTAGTAGTCCTAGATGTCCTAGCTTACAGGATTTCGCAGTTTTGGCTGTTAGCTGCGTAGGGCTTGCTACAATTTACACACTTAAAGATAGTGTGAACGTAAGGCTTGCCTCTGCTTGAATAAGAATTACACTTGTGGAGGCTAGTGTGGTGGGCTTCGCTGCAGATTTGGCAGGCTACTTTAGAGCATTTAGCCTCTAGGTGCCCAAAACCTTGGCATTTAGAGCACTGTTTAGAGTTATTGATAACTCTTAGTTTCTCCGCTCTAAGGCTCTGCCCTAGAATATAGAGCTTTCCTCTAATAGCTCTTTAGGCTTCTTGTTCTGTAGCAAAAGCTACGCAGGCGGATCTAAAGTTTTAGTTTCCTCTTCTAGATTCTAGTGTTAGCCAGAAGGGGTTGCCTACTACCTTTAGGCCTTTATTAAAGATTTTAATTTCCTCCTTTAGGACCTCTAGGCTATGGTTTGTTAGTAGTTTATGGATAACTACTTTGAACCAAGGGGTGATTGGTTGGGCTGCTTTGAACTCTGTGATATCCTTCTAGATCTCTTGGTTTTCTAGAAGGTATTTTGCTAAAAAAGCTAGGGTGGTAGTAACTATTTTATTGCCTTTTGCTAAAGGTGTTACTAAGGCTACTACTAGGGATTGTACTCCTCCCTTTGTTGTAAAGGCTTTGTTAAAGGCGTTTCTAATTTTTAGAGCGTCAAATGCAGTAGGTATATCGCTAACTAGAACAATTTGGCTATCTAATAGGCTAGTAGTCTTTTTTTAGTTGTCTTTTTAGGTGTTTTTTTCTATGTATTTTTAGTTTTGTTTTTTTTAGATATATGTCCAAAGTTGTTCTTAATTACTAGCTGCTACTATTGCGTAGGAGCTAGGGGGCTGAGCTTAAGGTTGGGTGGGCGGGGTATTTGGTTTTTCAAGGTGTCTAACTTTCTCTCTTAGTTCTTTAGAGACGTTAGATAGAGAGGAGATACAGTCTCCTAGAATTGTAGAGTTTTTCTTATTTACTCTACCATTCTCTAAAAAGTCTCTAAAGACTTCTACAAGGTCTAGTAAACTAGTTTGCCTAGTAGGGTTGTTTTTAGCTAGGTTAGCTGCTTAGATTATTAGGTTTCTAGCAATCTCTGAGGCCTCCTCAATAGAGGTTGCCTTTGGTGTTTTCCCTACTGTAGGGTATCTTGGCACTGCTCTAATAAATGGAGAAAAATTGCTCCTTGTCCTAGTATGAGTAGGCCTAGGCGGTTCTTCTAGTTGCCTGTTAGGGCAAGGCGTAGAGGCCTCCTTAGCCATCTCAATTTCTAGATTATTATCTATTAGTCGTTTGCTTATGCTTCTAAGGTCCTTTAAGGCTAACGTATGTGGCAAGCGAGCGCCGCAGGCAAGCGAGCGCCGCACCCCACCAAACCTGCGCACCTCTCCTATCTCAACGAACAATGGCTCAACGTAGCGCTACTCAATTAGCTTTGAATAAAGCAGATATTTAGCTTGCTATTTCTTCTATTAATCTCTATTAAACACAAAGTAATTGTCGCGCTGCTGCTGTCTACAACGTGTCTAAACGAACAATCCGCCACCGACGCGCTGGTATACCTGCTCGACGCGATTGCCAGCCTAACTCAAAGAAGCTCACTAAGCTAGAAGAGGAGGTGATAGTTGATCATATACTTGATCTAGATCTACGTGGATTTGCGCCCACGTATGCTGCTGTGCGCGATATGGCTGATAAGCTGCTGGCTGCGCGCGGCGCTGGCCAGGTTGGGCAGAAGTGGCCAGCCAACTTTGTCAAGCGTACAGACAGTCTTACGACGTCG
>NW_007359981.1:714454-784266 GCF_000359705.1 Exserohilum turcica Et28A | reverse complement strand
CGTAGGCAGCGTAAGAAAAGCGGATATAGAAGCGAGGAGTACTTACAAAGGGAGCTGGAGAGGATCTACTCGCTCAGCGCGAGGCTGATTAGCAGATTGCTCATGAAGAGCGTCAGAGAGGAGAGCGATCAGGTGTTAGCCGCCAGGCTTTGGCGCGCTGTAGTAGGTGCAGAGAGACTGGCCATAACTCGCGTACGTGCAAGAAAGATACTCTAGGTACTGCTTAATCTATTATGTTAATATGTAGTAAAACAACTATATTGTGGTGGAACTACAGGCTTATAGAGGTGCGCAGATTTGGTGGGGTGCGGCGCTCGCTTGCCTGCGGCGCTCGCTTGCCACATACGTTAGTTCAAGTAGTTATGTAAGAGAATACTAGAATATTCAGAGACTATAGAAATAGGGACTCCAGAAATCGTACAGAAACTCAGCGCCGGATAGTGCATAATTAATATGATATCTAGTTATTCTAGGGCGATTCAAAGTCTTAGCGGGCGATACTACATAACCCTTTTCTCCTTCATTATCTTGAACAGATTGACTAATAGCTTCCTATTTGCAGTGCAACATGCACGTGTTGTCATGCATACTTAATCTTGCAACTACTAAAATGTTTCACTAACTATCAAGCATATAAATAAGCCTTCTTTCATCAGTTGAAAGTGTTAGACTTTTCAAACTGTAAGGAATACTAAGCGATGTATACATGATTACTCATTGATACGCGTCTTATCTACCAGACCACTCAATTCACAGCTTCATATAGTGACTTGATTAGAATACAATCAAGACTTAATTGGTATTTGCACAAGCTTCAAATTCAAATAGACATGGAACCAGCAAAATACTAATAGGAAAAATCTTCCGAGACGACATTCTGACCTGTAAGCCAGCTTAGAACCTCCCTGCTCAAGCCCTTTCCTGCGCATAGATACCAAGTCTCCGCCTCTATCTTATCCAAATCACTTTTGGTTAACCGTCTGCGCGAAACGCTTGCTCCTGCACTCTCCATTTCCTCCAAGCTATTTGTACCATCTTGTGCTCCCGTAAGATACACATTGGTACATACAGCCAGCTCATGATGACGTTCAAACGTGTCCTCCATAAAACCCTTATCCTCAACACGCAGCGCCCAAAACAGTCTGAACCGATCAGGGGCAAGCTTTAGACGAGGTAGCAGAGCAAGAAGAGGCGTTATACCCACACCGCCAGCCACAAAGGGCGCAATGACTTGCTCTTTCTCTTGTCGAACAGCGAATTCTCCGCCTATTCCCAGAATTGGGACCTCGAGGCCGGCACGCTCATTTTGGTTGAAGAGGAAGCTTGTGACTGGTCCCACCTTTCTGATTGTAATATCAAATTCTTGTTCTCTGTCCGTGTTTGATGAGGAAGAGGGCATGGAAGAAATCGTAAACGTCCTCACAAAATCATCATTCAAACTCGAGGGGTCCTCGTCTCGCATATGCTCATACCCAACATCGAGTTCTGCTTTGAAGTCGAGGGCTACCCACTGCCCAGCATTATAGTTGACACCAGGACCTGACACCGAAAACGTGAAGCGCGCTATTGTCGGTGAGAGCAGCGTCTTCTGCATTAGCCTCGCAAAGATTTGGCTACTTGGCCACGTGGTAGAGTTGAAAATTCCAGCCCGCACATTCCCTTCAGACGCCAAAGGCCAGACACGAGGGTTGTAAGGACTCTGTTCCTTCTTCTCTCCACGGAATGCCAGACCTCCCCTGACAAATCTGGATTGTTGGATGCTAATCTTCACAGCCAGATTACTTCCCGGTAGTAGCTCTGCTGCCTTCTTCCCAGCAAGTATTTCCGCCGTGCCCGTTACGTACAGTACTTCTCCTGTGGCGTAATCAGGAAATGCCAGTCCAATTTTCGGGTTTAACTGCAAATTTCCCAGGGACTGATACAGGCGGTTGCCCGAGTACTCGGGATATGCGATTTCGCTGGCGGAAATGATGCGGACGAATCCTAAGGGGCCACCGCGGTGGTTCACATCCATGTCGTCTTCTGTGCTGGTGGAGAGGAAAAACATGTCAGATTTTGCGATGAGATCTTGTCCCTCAACAGATAGCGATGGACCGTCTGCGACGAGCTGTGGCGCGACGAGCGCAGGCCGAATGACATATTGATTGAGGTATTTGGGACAGTTTCCCAAGCTTTGCTCGATTTTAGTTACGATTTGAAGTTGGTCTTGTGTCTGGACCAATTCGTTTTCTCCCTGGCCTTGTACTTCTTGCAGCATTGCCGCTACTAGACGTCCAGCTGTTTTTACTCTCTTGCGCGTCATAAGGTCTATTGCTAGCCCCGCGATGAGCTTTCCGTCCGCTCCATGTGTGAGAGGTGCTACAGCGCTCTTCTCCGCATCGCCAACCAATGCCCGCACAACGGGATCGTACTTGCTGTCTACGAGCGTCCGCGTGCCTACCATGCCTTGGCCTAATGGCTCGGAGAAGCCAGAGGACCCACCCCAAAGCGTAACCCAAGGCCGACTTTGAGTATCCAGTGTGCCGAATGCCTGGAGGGGAGCTCGCTGAAACATGAACGAAGCTTGTGGCGTGAGCATGGCGGAAGTCGGGTTATCTTGTGGCGGGACACGCAGGAGACGGTGCATTTTTGCTTCGCCGTCGTGCCATGGCATGCCTATTGAGAACGACATGCTCTCGCTGTGTGATATTGGTGTCCAATTGTCGGTTTGATATGGTGTTTTGGTGTTACAAACTTCTCTGGTGTATCAGAACTTGTGCAGTGTCCATGGCACGATGATGATAGATGATAAAAGAGATGGACATTGTTGAGTGGGAATCCAGATATCCAGACGGGCTTCAATCTAACATGTGCTGCTTACTCAACTGTGCTTACTGTACATGCAGAGCCTGATAGGCGAACGTGCCGACAGTGTGAGGAGTCGTCGGCAGGACGTGATGATGACCAAGCCCGATGCCGCCATCGGCAGTGGCTAGCCGCTCCAAGAATGCGGGGGTAGTGCGAATCTGACGGGGACTATTGCTATCACTATAAAGCAGGAGCTGACAAAGGCTGCACTAGGTGCCAAGAGTGGGCTAGCTTCATGAATGTGGAGTCAATCACGTAGTACGCTGCATGCGGGGCATCGTTTGGTACAGCTTCCAAGCTTGTCAAGGTACTATTAGCTATTACTTGTACTCACGTATGATTATTTCCGCCCCCCGCTCAGCAATGCCGTAAACAAGAGTTTGAATATGCGCGCTCGGCAGCAAGGGAATAACGCTCGCATCAACCACCCTCAAGCCCTTTGTGCCGTAGACGTTCAGCTCCGAGTCGACAACACCACCATCCTTCTCTGGAAGTAGTGCAGCAGTCCCTACAGGGTGATAGATACTGAACGTATTTGCTCGTGCAAAATTCGCCCAGTCCTCATCGGTCTGTACTGAACTGCCGGGTTCGTACTCCTCAGTCCAGATATCCCTCATTGGTGCAGACGAAGCGATCTTGCGCATGTACTTGGCGAGGCTCGTGATGGCCTCAACGTCGTAAGGGTGCGAAAGATAATTCGGGTTGATGAGCGGTTTGTCAGTAATGTTGCGCGAGGTGATGTGAACGTAGCCTTTGCTGAGGGGATGCTGCACAGCGCCAATCAGCGAAAAGGTGTTGATGCCAAATTGAGAAGAGTTGACTGCAGGATAGCCCTTATATCCAGTGTAGCCGTCGGAAAAGATGACCTCGAGTTGAGGAATCCTGTCACTGAGAACTGGAGACGAGTAACTTTTCTTTAGTTTGTCGGTCGTAGAAGTCAAACTTTTGTCGCTTTCGACAAGAGAACGCAGTCTTGAGGCAGTCTTATTGGATATCAGACTCCAGGAAAAGTATGCATAGCCGCTTCCCGTGTAGTCATAAAGGGAGCGTTGCCCAGCATTATACAAGGCCAACTCCGCAGCTGCACGTGTAGCGTTCTTGAGGACGTCAAACGAAGTGTATTCAGGCTTCAATTGAAAAGATATTTGGGTACGAATGTGATCCTGGAGATTTTCGCCGACAGAAGGTAGGTGCTTGATGACTTGAATTCCGATCTTGCTTAGGAGAGCCGAATCTCCAATTCCAAAGAGCTCGAGGACTCCGGGCGTCAGAAACGATCCAGCGGACAAGATTACTTCTTTTCGCGCATGAATAACGGTGCCATCTTCCAAAGTAACGCCGGTAGCAGTTGTACCCTTGAAATTGACTTTTGCTACGCGAGTGTCTAGCTTCAGCTGCAGATTGTGTCCTGCTAGTTTCAGATAGTCTGGAGCATACGAGCGAGTATAGTTGGGTCGGATGTTGCTTGGTTGGGTTGATACGCCTACGGGCTGGCCATTGAGCGACTCATGATTGTGAGGTAGTCCCAGATTGTTCATGGTGGGGATCCAAGTTGCTTGATGACGTGGGATGATTCTGTTAATGAGAGTTCGTATAGGGCCCGTCTTGCCAACACCGTCGATGCCATATTCAGGCGATGGCAAGAATGTCTCAACCTTGAGCATGGCTGCGTATAAGCTTTTCCAGTTCCATCCAACATTGCCGAGTTGTTCCCAGGCATCCAACTCGTGTTCAGAAGTGCGGTCCCATGTCATGAGGTTCAGTGCCGAACTACCACCAAGCACTTTGCCACGGTTTTGCGAAAAAACGCGATTGTTAGCGTTAGGCTGTGGAATCGTGGTCAAGTTCCAGTCATATTTTCCGCCTAGTGTGGAGCCTTTTCTTCCTGGAATGAAGATTGCTGGGTCTTGACGACCGTCAGGCCCAGCCTCTACAACGAGTACGCTAAGGTCTGGGAGTCCGATGCTGATACGCGATGCGACTGCGAGACCGGCAGTACCGCCTCCTACAACAATCTAACTTGTGTATTAGAATGACGAGATGAGTAGAGTAGTCCAACTGCGACTCACAAAGTCGTAGGAGCTTGAATCACCAGATTGGCTCTCTTCCCACTTCACGGTGGCTGCACCGCCGTGCCGCACCAGTCCGTGGATAGCCAGTGCTAACGCTAGAAACTTCATGTTGTTGTGGTGTTGGAAAGAACAGCTCTTGGGAGCAATTTGCTCGCCACTGCGAGTGCTGGAGCGGAGGGTATTATAACCGTCATTCTCAGGCGTCCAGTTCTGCTCGACTTGTATAGATTGGACAATGTATCCGCGCTATTGAATGAAATCGGGGAGGTGCATGCAGCAAAAGGGACGAATGAGCCTAGATTCGCTGGAGGCATTTATCCGATGCATGGACGGCGCCACGCCGACAGGGGACCGACCTTGAAGAAACACGCATTTCGTGAACATAGTCGCAGAAGACTGGTCGTGCGAGCCAGGAACATGGAAAGATGCGCCACACGCGAGCTGGCCGATCTGGGTGTCCGTCTGGGGTCGTGGACACCTAGTCGATGCATTTCACGGCGGCCGCTGCGTCAACCATGACCTTTCTAGGCAGATGTGGGACTGCAGCTTGGCACCATGGTAATGGGCCAAGTGTTGACTCGAATATCCAGGGGACAGGTGATTGTCCAGGCCGGTAGGGTTCATTTCTCCGAAGGACCCGAAGTACACAGCGCCGGTTCGTGTGCGAGCGGCAAGTTGGATGCATTGACGTGACGAGACACGACATGGGTCAGGCCCGATTGCGGATCGAGGATGGCATCTTGTATGGACAGTCCAGCTCGTACAAGTGGAGCAATGGTGTATCTGTATGGGGGTGTTGGTGACTGCGGAGCGATGAAATGGAGGATCGAGGGGTAGCCGCCATGGTGCTGCCACTGCCGTGGGGAGGTGGGGAGGTAGGTATGTAGGTAGGTAGGTAGGTAGGTAGGCAGGGCTGGGCGCGAAGGGCGCCCAGCAACCGCGTGCGCTAGTACACATTTATGGTCGGGTATCCTTCTGCATTGCAATGAGCAGGCATGGCACCAGAAACACTTCCCCATGGGCTGCATGCTATCTTTAACGTGTCTAGAAACTGTCCTTGTGCGATTTTGCGTGACGTCGGTAGGTACGGCACGCTTCGGTATCAGGGCCCGCAACACGAGGGCAGCCCAAGCAGCTGAACCCCTAAGTATTCCCGAGCCTCTCGACTCCCTCACCCTTGCTCCCCTCCTTCAGCACATGGCCCATCCGGATATGTCTTGACCATCCACGACCATCCCGCATCTGCCGCATCAGTCTCGTCCTAGTCACTCTTTTGGTTCCGTTTGTTGCAGCCGTTGTCTTGTCTTGTCCATCCCCTATTCCATCCGCGTGCTCGAGCAGCGCCAACCCCCCCACCATGGCTCTGCAGAAGAAACGCGTAAAACCTACACAGTATCCATTTTTGCCTTTCCATCTCGTGCGAAGTACACAGCTGCTCTCGTCGCTTGTCGTAGCAGGCATCATCTCCTACTTTCTCCACGAACTTGCGCGTGATGGGTACAGGCTGCCGTGGACGTTCATTTTGGTACGCGAGACCTGCATTGTTGCCACCATGCATCCAAGCGACAAGAGGAACGCTAATGTCCGAACAGCTTTTGGTGGCGTCCCTGCTGACCATTGTGGCCCTCGTGGCTACCATGCTCCTGCATGTATACCACGGTCTTAACCCTTCTGTGAATATCGTCGTAAACGCCTCGCTCGCCGTCGTCTGGACCGTGTCGTTTGCCATGCTCGCAAGGTGGTGTTCAGGCACACTATCGCACGTCTGCGACACGTCCGGCTGGGGCTCGGACACGGGCGTGAGCATCTGTAGGCAGTACAAGGCGCTATTCAGCTTTGCCTTGTTGGGCTTGCTTGTGACGCTGCTGGCCTTGGGGGTAGATGCCAAGGTGCTCAAGGGCTCGACAAGGAGGGGCCTTTTCCAGCCCGTGGATGGACGGGCAGCTGAGGACAAATTTGCCTGCAATGGCCTACAAGAGCTCGACATCAATCCCAATCCCGTTGCCGTGCGGGCAAGCCAGGCGAGAGGTGGGCAGGGCTACGCGGTGCCCGATGAGCAATTCGGATATGACGATTTGGCATATCACGGGGCAGCAGGTCACATTGGTCCGCCGAGCATGGAGCCAAGGTAGGGACATGGGCGAGGATTTCAGTGTTATTATTGTTAGTTGCATTCAAAACACCCCTATCGCAATCCTGATGTACATAGTCTCACATGCCTATGCGCCAATTCTCGCAAACGCCGCCCAATGTTGGCATGGTGCCGGGTATCATAATACAAGTAGGCTAGAAGAGGTCGTCCATGTTTGCATCCTGCCCGCTCATGGCAGCCGTCGCCGCATGGTCGGTGCCAACCTCGGCGTCCATGGACATGGCCGTGGACGGCGCGTCTCTTGCGGCTATCTCATCTTCGATAAAGACTCCAAAGCCCCCAAAGGCTTCGCGCAACGCCCGATTGCAGTAGTCGTGCAAGCTGTGCCCCCCAACCAAATGTGCGGCATCCTTCTTCATGCGCGCATACCAGTCAACGTCGTAATTGTCTTGCAGCACGTAATACTGAGGTGCAATGTCGTATCCTCCCCATGGGTCGAAGGGTGGCTCCTTGGGTGGTGGCACATACTTCTTGAGTCCACGAAACATGACTTCGGGCCCGCCGTCGTCCTGGCCAGCGCCTTTGTTGGGGCCCGCCGTCTTCGCAGCATCGCGCTTGGTAGCGGCCATGTTCGCATCGGCTTTTTGGAGGGCTTCGAATCGATGCAGCTTGTTCCACGTTGCTTCCACGTCCATGTTAAGGATGAGATTCCAAGTCATTTCCTCCACCTGTTCAAGGTAATCATTGTAGTCTCGCAGCGTCTCGAAATCGTCCTCCGTCTTGTTCATACTGTACGCTTGTCAGCCCAGCCACAGTGACTGCGCCATCACACTTACATCTTCATGACCTTCTTGCGCAAGTCAACCTCCCGCTCTACCTTCAGATCTTCAAACGTTGCCCTTCGAAAGTTCCTGTAGGCCAGTGTTTTGGCGCATCCCGCCACCGGGCAGATGTTGTTGCCTTTGTTGCCTCCAAACAGCCGCTCGACACAGGTATCGCACATGGAATGATAGCATGTGGGATTGATTTTGAACTGCATGTTGGGGTCGAGGTACCCCGACGCTTTGCAGACGGGGCATACGCCTGCGACACCGTCAGCGAGGGCATCGCGTAGCGATTGCAGCAGAGACAAATTATATAGCGACCGAGAAAGAGTAAACGCACCGCTATCTTGCTTTGACGCGCCTGTAGCGCGCCCGGATCTCGACATGACGGGGGTGAGGCGAAAGCGAGTGGGAGCTTGACGGGCCACCAACTTGACTCGGCCTGATGACTCAGCGGCAGGATTTCGCTTGTTGCTCTACTGAGTTCAGAACATGGCTTCGTATTCCAACAGATATGGATAAGATGGCGTGAGGGCGAGCTATTCCAATCACCATGAAGTTGGTTGCGACATTCCGGCAAGGCGACGATCTGGATGCGTCGACGCGCGCGCCCGAGGTTCCCACGCTGCGGGGCGCGCTAAGTGCCAAGACTGGCCTTTTTTCACCACTAAATTCCTGCCACCATTCTCCCTCCTTCTTCCTCCACATCCTTCACTCCAGGACAACATCGACAAAATGGCAGCCTCGACACAAAATGCCCTAGAAGATATTGAGCGCCGCCGCGTGCAGCTACAGCAGACTGTAGACCAACTCCGCAAGTCGTTGTCGCACTGGACAACTTGGGAGGCTGAGTATGAGGCGCTCAAAGAAGAAATCCAAGCTGCCGGCGACCCCTCGCCCTCGCAGATACGTGACATGGCACGCGGCCTCGAGCTCGAGCTGCTGGATGAGAAGCAGGTCGAGGAGCTCCTCTGCAAGAAGTCGCCAACAGAACGCACTGCTAACCAAGTTGTTGACATGATCTCTAGACGCCTTGACTATGTCCGGACGAGTAGTGCTACGATCGAAAAGAACCTCGATTCTGCCGAGAAGAGGCTTGCTGGTGTCGATGTCTTGTTGGAGCCCGGCATGGACAACGAAGACGGGGAGCCGATGATGGATATCGAAGAAGAACTAGACGAGCAAGGCAATGAAATATCGAGCTCGGTCAATCAGACTGGAAAGGCTGCAGCCGAGCTAGTCGAAGTTCTACGCAAGGCTGGAATTCAAAAGGCCGAGTTGGAGAAGAAGAGCGCAGCGCAAGCGAAGGAGCAGTCACCAGAGGCTCCGCCCACCTCTCCACCAGCTTCGGGTGCTACAGAGGACCCCACATCCACATCATCCTCAGAATCAGCGTCTGCTCCACCCGACGACCGCGCTAGCACAGCACAGTCACCTGCAAAAAAAGCCGTGTCCTTCGCCGAGACGGTCGACGTGCAGTCAGATCCAGGACTGACCTCTACGTCTAGTGGAAACAAGGGTCTTGCATCTGTTCAGTTTCCAGAGGGCGTCAGGGCAGTCGAGCTCGATGACGATGACGACATGTTGTCGTTGCCCGTCATTCCCGAAGACGAATCACCGGAGGATGCAGAGCTGAGAAGACAAATGCTGCGGTACGGCATGTCTGAAGTTGGGCAAGTTGTTGCGGAGCTCAATCTTGACAAGCCTACTGCATCATTCTCTGATGATGATGATGATGACGAGGACGATGACTACGATTATGACTATGACACCGAGGACGAGGAAGAGGAAGACGAATATGGCCGAAGCACACGTCCTGTCATCACTGAGGAATACCGCAAGCAGATGATGGAACTGGAGAAGAAGCTGAACGCCCGCATGATGGAAAATGTCGGACCACGGCCGGCTGATGGCCCTCTAGATGAACATATTGGCGACATTCGCACAATGCGTGTACAGAAGGACGATCAGTTCGAGCAGGCCCTGGGTTCGTCAAAGGCGACTACGCAGTCAGCAGACGAGGACAGCGAAAAGCCAAAGAAGAAGGGAGTGCGGTTTGCCAACGATATTGATATCTCTGAAGCCCCGAAGCCAATCGCAGAGCCAAAGGACACGGCACAGCCGGCAGCTAAAGCAGCCCCGACAATGTCGGACACGATTGTGGAGAGATCGGCTCCTGTTGCTCCATCTCCAGTAGAGCCGCCCAAGCGGGGCAAGACGTCGAGATTCAAGAGTGCCCGCGCTGCTGCGAGCGCACCGCAGGTGCTGCCAACGCCTCATGTGCCCGAAGCACCCCCTGTGCCAACAGGTCCTGCAGGCCGAACACTAGCGGCTACCGTCACAGAGCATGTGCCGTCGCCGTCTGAGCCGCAAGCGCCTGATGAGTTTGATGCCGTCATGTTGAAACGCGAGATCCAAGCAGAATACCACAAGGCGCGGAATCGATTCATTCAGCGGCAGGGCGGATTCAAGGCGACGGAAGAGGATGAAGAGGAGGTGATAATGGAAGAGCGCGACGGCAAGGCGAAGAAGGTAAGTAGGTTCATGGCGGCCAGGCTCAAGGCCGAGGGTGTGTAGCCCAGCACGCGGCTTTGGCGACGCGACCAACGGAACAATTCATGTCCGTGAGAGATACTTCACCATGTGTCCAGACTCACATTACATTGCTTCCAAGATCAAACCCGATGGGGCCACTAGACGCGCTTGGCCACTTGTGCCTGTGCGCGGTTCATTTACTCCCACACATAGATAGTTGTTGTAGTCCAAGTCGCCCTTGTCGGCGCTGCTGAAATGCCATGCCACTGTCGAAGAATGCAAGCTGCCCGGACGTGGTGATGCTGCCTATTGTGCCCCGGGTCTCTCTTTGCGTAATTTGTGTCGGTGTCAGGGCGAGTCGCGAACAAGGCGGGGCAGCCATGGTGGTGATGGTGGTGATGGTGGTAATGGTGGGGTCGTCGTTTGCGCCCGTCATCCTAATTTTTCCACGCCTCCAACTGTTCCCTACTTATGACTTCGGACTCGAGCTTCTCCACGCACTCCGATTCGCTGCCTCGTGCCCTTGATCTTCCGTCGCCGTTTGCAGACGCATCCAAAAACCCTGCCCACCTTGCCTTCGCGCCCATAGCGCTGGCGCAATACCACAACATTGCGCAAGAGCTGGCCTCCAACAACCTCTATCGCATCTTGCGCGCACCAGGCCCCATTCGTGTCTGGGTCTACCGCTCGCTGCTCGCCCAACATCGGCTGTGGAATGACTGGGACCGCCGCGCCACTGCCACTGCCACGCATTCGAGAGACAAGATGGGCGAGTCTGAGCGACCCTACAGTTCAAACGGCAGAGTGGCGAGGCCATACCTCACGCGCCTCCGCCTCGCACTCGCACCGTATACGGTCCACTTCCACAACCCAGGATACATCAGAGACGACACCCTGCGCATGCTGGAGCGGGACGTTGTGAAGAAGACATTGGAGGAGTCGCGCAAGAGCCTGGAGCTGCGCGAAGAACTCGGCCTTTCGTGCGAGTTCTGGGACGAGCTTGCAGGCGTGCTCAAGGCCGCCATCCCCTCGCTCGAGCGGCGTTGCTTTGCCGCGCCAGACCCGGCGGCACCAGAATACGAGGGCTTGTCGGGCCCGCTCATAGCCAGCTACTCGCCGAGCCTGTTGCGGGACCTGGAGCGGTTGAATCAGCTCGTGTGTATTGCGCGCAATGTGCTGGTGCACGGAGAGCGGGTGCAAAATCTGAGTGCAGATAGGCTGTTCGACAAGGACATCTTCGCCCTCATCAGCGTGTGCGTTCGTGTCACGGCGAGGGGCTATGACGGCGAAGCGGGAACACAAGACGAGGACAAATGGCAGGGTGTCATCAATGCCTATAAGAAGCTCCTCATTACCTGCCTGCAATTCCTCAATAACCTGATTGCCAAGAATGAACAGCGCAAGCTCATGCTCTGGATTGAGCTGTTCGACAGCCACCTAGACAACGAGCTGCCCAACTTCGCCGACATGAAATACAAAATGGACGAGTTTCCACAGCAGGACCAGGGTCCGCCCCCGGAAGAGCAGCCTCACAGTCATGCAGCGCGAAGCCTGGATACCTTCAAGATACCCCAGCAGCCGGCCTCGTCTCCCTTCCTGCTTTATATTGGCGAGACGGGAAACGACGCCAAGAAGGCGCTCATACAACACGGTGTCAAGGCGGGTGCAAATGAAATCGCCGCCGAGTGCAGAAGGCGGTGGCAGACCATGAGTGAAGAAGAGAAAAACGTAAGTCACGACGGATATCCCGGTCTATTCGTCCTACTAACACGCACAGAAATGGAACATGCTGTATGCAGACGTTGTCGCTCGGTACCGGGACCAAATCACGCAGTCCAGCACCTACCGCAAAGTCGTTGACCAGCATGCCAAGAATGAGGAGAGCGTGCAAGCACTCGCCAAAAGTATCAACCAACTCCAAGTTGAGGTCGACCGAATGCGCTCATCCATCACCGTGCTACCGGGGGACGAGTCCGGGCCACACCGACAATCATCGCCCTCTGAAGGGGAGACACAGTCCCCAAGACCAGCAACGGATGACTCGTTACTAGATCCCAGCATCAAACGGTCTCCCCCGGCAGGTGAGATCGATTTCCGTGTGACATACCCGCCATCCTTCGGAGCAGAGATTCTCCAAAATGGAAAAGAAGATTTGCTCAAGCGTCTGGAGCCAGACCCCGACCGACCATCAGGGCTAATCAGTGACGTAGCCTCTCCAACATCTCCTCCACCCGAGGAAGACGATGACAATGATGACGACTACGACGACATCCCCGGGGATGAGGGCCGAGGCTTGCTCACAGATGTTCCGCTTATTCTGGGTCCTACTGAAATCGAGGTTCTGCCCATGATCATCATGGCTGGCATTGTCGAGCCGCACGAGGGACAACCTGGCTATCATGCCGACCCGACTATATTTAGCAGTGTGAGGAGCATGCATGGTGTGCGGTGTCACCTGCTCCTGGCACAAGATAATGGACGAAATCTGCTTCGTGAATTGTTGATCTTCGTCGCCGCTTGGGACCTTCGAGAGGAGGAACTCTATTTCAAATTCATGGTGAAGATTATGGAAGCCATACTCGCAAACCAGCTACTGCCGTTTGCTTACCATGCCTTCCGAGAATCAGAGTAGGTGAAGCAATGACATGTGCAGAGGATTCGCTGACGTTTGACCAGATCCAAGGACATTATATCGCCAGCCCAAGCTGTCATCATGAAGCTTCTCACCAATATCTTCCGCGCCAGACAAGTCCGCACTCAACCCAACAAGGGACATGTCAAGTCGAATCATGCGCAGGTTGACCAGGGCGATGTTCATATGGTGAATTTTCTGCTTACCGAGTTTCGACGGCATATCATCCCACAAACCTGTGCACTCATTTTCCTGCAGGGCCAGATTCGAGCCGGACATGCGCAGCCTGAAGACTTTCCTCTCAATCTCTGGGACATGGAGCGCATGTACGAGGGCGTGTACCAGTACCTAGAGTTTTTCGCTATCCTCACAGAACACGAAACATGGAAAAGGATGCTGAGCAACTGGGAAATCTCGCACGAACTAGTCACTCTTCTCAAAGAACTTGATGCCGCGATACCCAAGGGTCAGCTGTCACCGCCACCTCTGAGAAATGCACAACATGCACCACCAACCCCCACACCAGCAGAGGGGGACGCACCACCACCACCACCACCACCACAACAACAACAACAACAACAGCCGCCACAGCCACAACCAGTCGCGGTTGAGCGACCTTATGACACAACAGCAGGATCCTCCGAGTCCTATGTTCCTCCGCCAACATCACCATCACCTCGGCCGTACATGGATGAAGCTGCAGACGAGCCGTCAGACTTTGAGTGGCGTAATCTCAAGAAGCTCGCTATCCTTGTGCTAAGCTCATTAGTATGGAAGAACAAACATGTCCAAGACCAGGTTCGTCCTCTAGGCGGCATCGAGGCAGTGTTGAATTGCTGCTCGTACGACGAGCACAACCCGTATATCCGCGAGCACGCCATCATGTGTCTCCGCTTCCTCATGGAAGGCAACAAGGATAATCAGGAACGCATCCATGTGCTGGAAAAATTCAGCCAGAGAGCAATGGCCAAAGCCAAGAATGCCGCAAATGCACCAGGCGACGCAGCAGACGAGATCCTCGACAGCCCCGTCAACGTCCGTGTACCTGACGAAGTGCTCGATCAACAAGGGTACGAAACCTACATGGACAAACAAGGGCAGGTCATGTTGCGGAAACGCCAGGCCCCACCTCCAGCCCAACAACCACTGACATGTCGCTCAGATCTAGGAGCCAAGGGTAAAGGAAAACTCGATGCTGCTACGCTTGGCAGCATGAGAGACCCCAAAGCACTCGAGGACTTGGTGCAGCAAGTCATGCGCGACCTGCCGCGGGTGCAGGGCCTGAGGGGTGGGGAGGAGAGAGCAATCGAGGTTGAAGAGGCGTTGAAGAAGCTGGATAAGGGGTTTGATGGCGGGAACTCGCAAGGCTGATTTGCAGTCTTGAGTCACAGGCGCTCTGGAGTACGGCAAGTCCGGAACGAGGCTGTGGCACGGACACGTAGCTGAGCGACAGGTTGGAATCGGGTTGGTACTCGTGAGGGAGTGCGAGGGTCAGGACACGATCTATGTGAAAGGGTTTCTACGTCCAGTACTATTACTAGTAGATTGATGGTACTTGGATGTCATGTCGGAAATCAAAGAGGTTCCCATACGAGGGATTGGCGCACCCAAGCCCGGTCTGGGGGAAGATGATTGCCTGATAGGGACTGGGAGCTCGCGACACCTGCCATGGGGCTAGCAGGCATGATTCCGATGAGCAAGGCGTCGGCTTTTGAACAAGGCCCGGTGAAGGGTACCGCCGCTGATAAAGAAGTCGAGTCGCGACACTGTCGTCGGCACAATGCATGCCCGGCGGCCGAATGCAGCAGGTCCCAAGACTTGAGCGCGGTGTATATGTGCTTGGGACGGGAGCCGGTGTGGGGAAATACATGTATGTATATATGAAAGCGGATAGTGGAGTGGGCCGACTTCGGAGCAGAATGCCATGTGTTGGGGGGATATTCCTTGGTATGAAAATATCTGGCCATGTACCGTACTAATAAGACCATGTGTCGAGCGCAGGTGGACGCATGGACTGCAGGCGCTTTGGGCCATTTTTGCAATCTTGGTAGCTACGCCGGCGTCATGGCTCGAGTGAAGGCGGTGCAGCAAACCATTGCGACTCTAGCATGGCTGAGTAGTGGCGTGGCCGCCGCTGCTGCTGCTGCTGCTGCTTCGCACGGCGCATCCCAAGTCAGCCTACCGGGCTATGGAAGCTTCGTCGGCACCACCATTTTCGAGACGCTGACACAGAAACGTCTGGCCCGGCCCGTCGACGCCTGGCTCGGAATCGACTATGTCTCGCAGCCCGTGGGAGAGGCCCGGTTTGCGCCTGTCGGACCCCCAGCGGCCTTTGACGGCACCAAGAATGCAACGCACTATGGCTTCTCGTGTCATCAGGATCCCAAGGATATCACCTACGCCGTCAACGAGGCATGTCTGAACATGAATGTGTTTCGGCCGCAGAATGTATCGGCGCATGATAAACTTCCCGTACTGGTCTGGATCCATGGCGTAAGTTTGGCCGTCAACCTTTTTTTTCGTTATTATTATTATTATTATTTTATTTTATTTGTTCAAAGATCAACGTTTTTGCTGACAGCTTAGGGCGGGTTTGTTGCGGGCAGCGCAAGAAGCTTCGATGGGCCGTCATTCGTGGCCAACTCGAGAGAGCCGCTGATTGTGGTCAACTTCAACTACAGAGTAAGACATTGCCATCCATGTAGAAGCCCATTGGCGGCAACTTATGCATGGCTAATCCAGTCCCCAATGTAGATCAATTCCCTGGGCTTTCTTCCCTCGCCCGTATTTGAGCGCTTGGGCCTTTTGAATCTGGGTCTGCGGGATCAGCAGATGCTATTTGAATTTGTGCAAAAGTACATTTCTGCTTTTGGGGGAGATGGCTCGCGCGTGACGATTGGGGGACGCTCTGCAGGTGCACACTCGGTCGGCATTCACCTCTTCCACAACTACAACTTGACCCAAGGCCCGTCGCCGCTCTTTTCCCAAGCCATCTTGCAGTCGGGAAGCGTGACTGCGCGAGCATTCCCCAACGCTTCGTACCCACTGTACCAAGAGCAATTTGCGCGGTACCTAGACCTTACGGGATGTAGTTCCGTCGCCAACAGCAGCGACACGGCGATTCTGGCTTGCCTGCGGGCGGCGCCCATATCCGCGATTGAGGCGGCCAGCACAGCGCTCTGGCGGGCATCCGAGTATCCCATTGCATGGCCATTCCAGCCCACGCGAGGCGGGCCTCTCCTTGAGCAAGCGGGCTCCGTTTCAGGAGTCAAAGGCCAATTCTACCGCATCCCGACCATTACCACCAACGTGCCCAACGAGGCAAAGTACTACGCTCCGGGCAACATCACGAGCAACGAGCAGTTTGTGGGCTTCTTGAAAAACCTCATGCCAGGCCTGAGCTCCGAGGACATGGCCGATGTCGAGTCGCTGTACCCCGATGCGACGGACCAAGTCAACGGGCCGTATGTGTTTAGTCCCAACTCGACGCAGTATGAGCGGCTCTCGGCAGCGCTGACGGATTACATGTACGTATGTCCTGGACAGGAGACGGCAGTGCGCATGGGCGGGGCGGGGGTGCGCGTTTACAAGGGCGTGTTTGCGGTGAACAATACGTTTCCGGCGTGGAAGGGGATAGCGCATACAGCCGACACAAAGTACACGTGGGCTGAGCCAGGTGGGCGAGGCGGGGTGCAGTATCCGGATGTAGGCAAGCAAGTGCTGAATGCGTACTTTAGCGATTTTGTGGCACTGGGAGATCCCAACATGGGGCGCAGAAAGGGACTGCCGGTTTGGCCGAGCTATGTCGACGAGCAGGAAAAGGGGCTGCCTGGGTTGCAGATGCGCATCAGACCATTTGGCGAGAGTGGCGTCGAGGGCGATGCCATTAGGAGGGTGCCATGTGAGTGGTGGAGGGACGAGAAGCGTGCCGCTAGATTGGACAAGTGAAATTACAAGTAAGTATACCCGTGGTAGGTCGAGGGCAAAAACAAGCGTCTAAGCGCCATCCAACGGTTCGTCATGGGTAAAAGAGTCGAGGTAACGAAAATAGAGGCTTAGTTTCCAGCTAGTCAAGTTTGTATTGATGAGTGTCTGGCCAAAGGAAAAATCGCCCTCGAGGCTGTTCTATGGCATTCCTTGGCTGACACAAGCTGGATATGTATGGTTTCTTTCTCTGTGTGACTCGTCAATCCAATCCTTCTCCCAATCACCGTATTCGTTCAAAAACAAGGGGTATAAATCTCCAAACACCAGCCTCCTCGGCCAAAGAAGAATAAGAACAAGAGTCATGTCCCCTCCCCACCACATTCCTTCCTTCCTTCTTTCTTTTCTCATCGTTTGTCGATTGCAATACGAGGACGTGGGGGAGAAGTACGAGCGAGATATATGTGTTGGGTATGTTGCAGGCAAAATAGTTGGTTTCTTTCTTTTTCTCAATGCATATTCTCAGCTCGTACTTGGCCCCCCATCTTCGGTCGCATAGCAGCGGCAGCCGGGGGATAGCGTGTATTATGCGCGCGCGTTGGACAAGGCGGATGTGAAAGGCAAGACAGAGAAGAAGAGCGGTGTGAAGAAGAGGTAAGGTGGGTATAAAGGTAACAAAAAAGCAAGCAAGTAAAAGAGCGGGGGGGTTACACCACCTGGTACCCAGAATCAAAAAAGAAAAGACAGAAACGGTGGTGAACCAAATGAAAGTATCTCTGGCGCATAAGCGCGAGAATGACATGATAAGCGAAAGTGGTTATGGGAAGTCGAGCCCCAAGCATTAACATATTACCCCAAAAAATAACCGTGCAATCCCATACAAGAATTCTCTCTCCATCTCTTAATTGTGATGCTCATCAGTCGTGTCTGGCAGTTTCCCAAAAGCGAGGAAGTTGGGAAATGCGATTACAAGGTAAAAAAGGGGGGGTATATGAAGAGGGGATTCCCAAAGTTTGAAGATGCGAAACAAACAGACAAAAAAAGGTGTGGGTGTTGGGCAAGCAACGCTGGGTTGCTACCGGGCAAGAAAGGAAGACAAGAGTTGTTCACATGGTGAGCAACCAGGCTAGGCGAAGGGTATAAGGCAAGGACATCAAAGGCGGGGGCAGAATAGTAGTTGGTTGGGCATTGTCGTAGACAGCATGAAACAAAGCTTTGAGCGGCCTAGGCCAAGGGCGCTTCCGGAAATATGAGGGGGTGAATCAAAGACGAGCACCAGTCGATGATGCGAGAAGCAGGAGGCTTCGGGGTGGGTGGCTCATAGCAGTGTCTCAGAGGACGAGGTAGCCGAGACCGGCGGCAGCAATGGCGAGGTAGGCGTTGGCGTGGAGGGAAGCAGCAGCGCCGGGGAACTCGGGAGCCTTGGAAGCGGCTGGCTTGGACACGGCCGGGGAGGAAGCGCCGGGGAGGGAGGCGGAGGGGGCAGAGGCGGTGGGGGCGGCGAGGGCGGTTGCGTTGCCAGCGTTGTACGAAGGCGCAAAGGTAGGGTGGATGGCCGAGATGGTCGAGGTGACGTTGATGGCCGGAGCGCCGGTGGGGTAGCTGCTGGCGGTGATGGTGTTGACGCGAGTAATGGTCGAGGTGATGTAGACGGTGGCGTCGTAAGAAATAGTGTCCTGGGCGTCGGCAGCAAAGGCGCACGCGGCAAGCGCGGCGAGGGCGAAGGACATGGTGTGGAAAGAGCGCATCTTGGAAGCCGCGGCAGTAATAGCGAATGGGCCGGGTGTGTGTGTGTGTGTGTGTGTGAGTGAGTGAGTGAGTGAGTGAGTGAGTGAGAGGGTGATAGAGAGAGTGAGTGAGTGGAAGGATGGATGGATGGTGTGAGGTATGCGACTGAGGCGCAAAAGAGCGACGAAGCGGACAGAGAGCGACAGTGAGAGCGAGCGAGCAAGCAGGCAGGCAGATGGACAGACAGTCAAGGCGGCGGCGGAGAGCCGCGATGCTTTAAGAGTGGGTGTAGTGCGAGGGGCGCAATTTCGAGTGCATGTGCCCTTGTGCCTGGTGCCTGGCGCAATTTCGGCCCCCGGCGTCGGCGCTAGCGCAGGTGCAGGGCCCTGATTGGCGGCGGCTGGCGCAAAGGCGGCTAGCGCTAACGGCTGCCCGGGAGTACCTGAAGCTGGACATGGAGCTGACGGCCATTGTCGCTGTCATGCCCGCCCCGCCCGTGCTAGTCAACGCACGTAGTAAGAGTAAGAGTACGAGTAAGAGGACGAGTAAGAGTAAGAGTAAGGCCAAGTAACAGTAAGAGGACATGCATGCGACTACGAGCGCTGCTGTGTCGTCTCTCGCCCCCATGTGCCCGTGTAAAGGCCCCCATGCCTCGATGCAAACACACAAACACAGGCACGACAGCCCGCCCTGCCAAGCCCGGCTGTAGTTGGCGCCCAGTTTCATGCGCGTCTGACGTAGAAACCTTAACATCACACCCCAATCGTTGCATGCAACAAACACTCGCTCGCTCTCTCTGCTCTGCTGGCCCTCTTTGTCGTGGCACACGCTACACCATACACCTACGCCTAGTGCGCGCCAGCCGAGCACGGGCCCTTTCACCGCTGAGTGCCCTCTCTTCCGACTGGCGCATGCAGCCAGCGAGCGAGCCGGCCAGAGAGCGACATACAGCAGACGAGAGAGAGAAATTTCTGCAAAGACTCTTCTTCTTACTCGCCGCCTCTTGACCCGTCAGCCCACCCCAACAAAAAACAACAACACACACACACACACATGTCGTCCTGCCCCGCCCGTCGTGGGTTGGCACATGGGCACAGCGAACAAGTCCAAGAATGAAATTACCATTACCCTCGACATGCACGCGCCCGCCCTCTGATTGGCTGCCATCCCTGCTATCACTACCCGGCCCTCATTTCACCCTCGCCTTGTTCAAATCGTCGCATCCGAGCTATTGGCACACTCACACTCACACTCACACTCACATCACACTCACACCCCATTGCAAATCCAGCTCGTGCTCCTTGCCGCTAGTCACCATCCGTCCCAGCCAAGCATTCCTCGCTGCCACATGGCTGTCACCCACCCGCCTCCCCACACTGCTCTGCTCACCACTCACTACCACTACTGTGCTCCCCTCGGCCAAATCATCGTGCAAAAAGCCCTCTCTCCATCCCTCTCTCCCTCCCCATCCCCTCGTATCCCTTCTCGTGTGCCCGGCTCTACCCTCATCACACCGCCCCCCGAGCCCGCTGACTTGCTCTCTCTCTGTATCCGCGCCCGTTAGCCTTGCTCTCAGTGCGCCACCTTCTCCCTCCCTCCAGTCCCACCTGGGCTGTCACTCCCGCCCCTAGTGAAAACAATAAAACAATCCACTCACACTCGTCCAAACACCTTCCCCCAACACTACGGCAAAAGTCGGGGGATAAAGGGAAAAAAAATCCACGCACGAACCTTGAACATGGTCTTGGCTCCTTCACCATGGTTGCAAACTCCTCCCCCCCCCCTCGTTTGCGACTCACGCCGCTACCATCGGCACCTACCAACAACCCTCAGTCCGCTTCGACCACTTCGGCACTTTCCCACAGCCTTCGACACATCTCCTCGGCTTCGTTTCGACTGCGCCCATGTTCGCTCTCAAAGCTTGGACGCCCTTCGTGCTCAAAACTGACTCGTGATCTCCGCGAGCTCGCTCCGTCCGTTTCACTCACGCCCTCATTGAAACTCGTGCTCACGCTGCTGCTGCCCCCCATCCCCATCCCCGTCCCCGTCCCCGTCCCTGTCCCCGTTCCCACCCCGTTGCTCGCCTTTTGCGTCCTGGCCATCCGCCCTTTGCGCGACATGCCCGGCATCTGGTAGATGCGCCCCAGCGCATCCGCCACCGGATTGCGGTATCGTCGCACCACATTGTACTCGACCGCAACATGGTTGAACTGCTGCTGCAGCCGCGGGTCCAGTCGCCCCTCGCCGTTCGCATGGTAGTGCATGCTCGACTGCAAGTACGTCGGCCCGCCTGTGCGCGGCAGCGTCACCGGCACCAGCTTCTGCGGCTCCACATTCGACGACGCCCGTTGCAACATGAGCTTCTGCTGTGTGCGCGACGGCGGCAGGCTCGTCGTCGGTGTCGTTGTCCCTGACCGCTGCGGCGTCTTGGATGGCGTCTCTGCCCCGCCGCTGAAGTTGGGCATCGACTTGTTCCGCTTGCTCTTGTCCAGCCCGCCTCCCTCTCCGCCGCCTCCCCCTCCCCCTCCCCCGTCCTTGCCCCCGCCGTGTGCTGCCATGTATTCGCCGTCGTGTGGCGTCCCCGCCGACCCATCGCCGTCCATAAAGCGCGACACAAGATCGCGCCCAGGCGTGTCTACTAGTGTCGACCCCACAGACCCAGCTGTGTGACTAAGGAGGTTGTGCCGATCCGACGACGACACCACCGTCGCGGCAACCGACGTGGTTTTGGGAGGGACGTGGTGCGAGGCGCTGCGCTGCAGCAGACGCGACGTTATCATATCTGCGTCAGGAGGCCGCGAGTGCTGGTAAGAGCTCGCGCCGTTGATTTGCGTGCTGTTGCGCGCGCCATCGCTCACCGCCGGCGCTGGCTGGCTGGGCGGCTGCCGACTCGCCACTGCTTGCTGTGATGGTTCGCCCCGGTTCCTCTCCATGTTGATCTCAGCCGCCCGGTGTTGTGCCTCGAGTATGACCGAGTTGGAGCGCGTGTTGGATCGCGTCGTCGTCGGTGATTGCGAGGCGCTCTCTTCCGTCCACCCGCCCTCGTCGCCCTCGTCGCCCTCGTCGGCCAGGTCGAAATGCACTCCAGCGCCCGGCTCGGGCGATGCCTGGCGAGATCGATTGGGCGTGGCGAGTGCGCGCCGCGACACACCATGGTCGCCCTTGGACTTGACCGCGTGTTTGCCGTGGCCCTGTCGCGGCGGCAGGTGGCCGCTCGAGTGGTTGCGGCGCAGGTTCGCATTCACCTGCGCCTGGTTTGCCCGCACAATCGCCCCCGACGATGCGTGGCGCTTGAAGCCCGGCCGCCCGTGGGGGCTGCTGGGCGCAGACACCGAGTTGCCAGACTGCGAGCGACGGTGGTGTCGCCCCCCGTGCTCTGCGCCCTGCTGCGCCTGCTTCTCGGCCTTGCTGAGCTTGTTGAGGTTCTTCCCAAACGACGTGTTCCGCTGCACGCGCTGGCCCACGACGTGATGGCGCTGCCCTTTGTGGTGAGCCGCTCGCTGGTGGCCGCCCTCGGATGGCGACTGCGAAATGTGCGACTGCGACGACGACTGTCGTGTCATTGGCGTGGGTCTCTTGGACCGCGAATGCCCTTCGTCGTCCGACGCCATGCTCGCTCACGGCTGGCGGTACGGGCTGCTGCGTTCGGAGGGTGCGTCGAGGGAAAGCCTGGGCTGCGGTTGGGCCGTCGATGTTGCTGCTGCTGCTGCTGCTACTGCTGCTGTTGCTGCTGTTGCTGCTGTTGCTGCTGTTGCTGCTGTTGCTGTGGCTGTGGCTGCGTGCAATGAGGGTGCGTCGTTCTGCGCGTGGCAGGAGCAAAGTGGAGCAGCCAGCGGAGAGTCTGGTGGCAGTGGTGCTGGCGGCCAAGATGATGTGCTTTAGCGGGCGGCCATGGACGCTCTCAATTGCCAGTCTTGGAGCGTTGGGACGTCGTGCAGCGTGCCACGTCGGATCCAATGATAATTCATCAAGCTGGCCGAGTGCATGCCCGCCCGTCAAATGAGCAGGCGGTGAATCAGCCCCGGCCGCTTTCGGTTCACCGCGGCCCGGCCCAACGTCATATGACACCCTACCCTGCCACTGCTGCTGAACATCCACCTATACATGTACTTACTTACATAGCAAGCCATGCAACATGTGCCCAGGCAACACCACACCTATTGCTTGCATAACTCTATCTGCCTCTATATCATACACTCTCCATACCTGCTTCAAGCTGTGTCCCATGGTTATGCTGCATCGCTCCACTCACTCGTCCTTTCTCAATAGCACTACAGTAGGTACTTATACTTACACCTCATGCGCCGTCATAAACCTACTCTTCGAGCAGCGCATCCACGCTATGAAGAAGCCCGCTCTCCACACGGTGCATGGCACGTATTCTAACCATGTTGTTGCCATATCATCATCATACTCACTCTCCTCTCACGCCCGCCAATATATCTATCCATGTCGTTGACCTTGGCCTTCCCAACCTGCCCGTCTTGGCTTGTCACATGACAAAGTTCTTTGCAAACCTCTTCAGCTTGCATCGCATCCCCCGTTGCAGTGCCGCTCGCTGTGGGCTGATTTGTCGCTGTGCTGGATTCATACCGTCGATGCAACCAAACGATGAAGTTGTGAGCATCGACTCGGGGCGCGAGCGATACGACGGCGGAGGTGGCCCAGAGAAGTAAGTCGGGACGTCAGACAAATCACCCATCGAGTCCTCACGACCCACGCCTGCACCTGCTGTTGACGGCCTTGTGCCATCTGCACTCCGTCCTGTGCCCATCAACATTGTGTAAATACGTCGTTCCGAGCCACTGTCGGAATCTCCAACCCTGGTGCTGACTGGCGTGCCGTACCGGGGAGTACCGCATTCGCGAGACTGCTGATGGACCGCTAGTAACCCACCATCCTGCGCCGCCATGGTCCACTTCGATGGCCGTATGGCACCATTTGGCGCCGACGTGGATCGCTTCATCATCACAGGAACCTCGCCTCGTCCCATGCTCCTGTAGGAAAGAGTCAAGACCGGCGCAGATGCAGACTGTTTGTTTGCATGATCCTTGTCCAGACGGTGCTGAGATTTGGTACGAAATAGTGTGGGCATTTGGACTCGCATTTTCCACCGACGACAGCACCTTCTTGGTTGGCCAGCCGATGATGCTGCTGACCTGGCTACGAACAGTGGAACAACATGCTGGGCGGCCGCCGAGTCTTTGACACCAGGACCTGTCGCCTCTTTCCAGTATGAGATGCCAGACATCAGTGCAGGCGAGGGTGTGTTCATGCTAGCTTCCAGCCATGCATGGACATCTCGAATGACGCTCGAGTCCGGTCGTGCCGGGCGTATGGGAGGAAGTGGAGGTGTGATACGCTCAGTGGTGATGGGCTTGGTCGGCAATACTGCAATAGTGTCCAAGCTGGACGCATTTGTACCTGTTGGCGCTGTGTGTGGCCGCTGTAGAGACACCTTTGCCCACATGTCTGTGTCTTCGCTTGTGTCCTTCCCGGCCTGTCGTGATACCACTTTTTGCATGCGTCGCTGTAGCCACTTTTTTGCTGTCCCGCCGTATTTGTGATGAGGTGCAGAAAGGGTGTTGTCGGTATTGGTAACGGCCATGCTAACTATCTGTAAAGGAGCTGCTTGCGAGAATGTCGTACGCTGAGTGATGCGCCGTGGTATGATGCATGTGGAAAAGGCAGAGGAGAGGGCTGCTCGCCCCAAGTGCCATTGTACAACACAGACGTCATGAGCGTAATGGGAAAGAGCCGTGTTGGGCTGGCTTGCGTTGCAGTCACCTCACTTACTCTGGGCAGGCACGCCCAGCGCTCATCCTTTGTCCAAGCCATCTTCACTGATGAGTGATGCACCACCCATTGCCTTGCCAGTCATCACGATTTGTCAGGGCACCTTGGTTGCAGAGTCACCATCTATCTTGTCGACTCGTCTGAAGTTTCCAGTTTTATATTGAGTTTGCAGCCTGACCAATTCTTTCCGCCGGGCACCGCCAATGTATCTAATATCTACAGAGATGAAATTTTGTGGATGGGTATATATAGCTAAACAAGATGGCCTCCCAAGTGTTTGCCAGTGAAGGCAGATGGATTCTACAAAGGAAAGAAACATTCTTGGTGTTGGTGTGGGTTATTAGGTAGTAGGTGAACAAATGATAGAGACGGGTATCAAGTGACGAGGCCGGGTATATGGTGATGCGCACGAGAGGGCCAAGCTAAGAAATCGAGAAAAGAGACGGGAAATGTCGACAAAGGAAAAATGACAAAGAAGGGCCAACATTGCAACGTAGCCATGATCGTCTCTCACGCTACGCCTTTTGGAGGAAAAAACATCTCTTTTTCATATAGGCGTTGTGGGTGCGGCGCAAAAAAGCAGTCGGCTGGCAGCCAGGGCTCATGACCCCATGGATACGCTACCGTCGTTGGAGCCGACGAAGCCTGACTGCATGCCCATGTCGAGACGCAGGAACTGGTCTTGGTGGTTTTCAAGGCCGTCCATGCTGCCCGACATGCCCATGGCACCGCCCATGCCGCCCATGTTGCTCTGGCTGAGATTGTGCGGATCCATCATGGCTAGCGACTCGCGTCGGCTGCTGTCCGCTGAGCTGACATGCTGGAGGTGAGGCGAGAGCTGGTGTTGCTGATGCTGGTGAAAGTCTTGGTTGCGCGACTGGTTCATGTGCTGGCGAGCGGCCGCCCACGCTTGCGCTTGCGCTTGAGCCTGTGCTTGAGCCTGCGCCATGTGGGCCTGCGTCATGTGCTGGGGCGTTTGCATATGCGGCGGAAACTGTTGCTGGTGGTGTGGCGGTGTTGGCTGCAGAGGGGTGCTGTGGTGGTGCTGCGGCTGCGGCTGGTGCAGCGATGGCCCATGTGCCTGGTGCTGCATGTGATGCATTGCCTCTTCCTCGTCATTCGTGTGCGGGGTAAGATCAATTCCATCATCGTCGTCGCCCTCGGCATCGACCTGATCGCTGCCCACGTCGCCGTTGACCGTTGCCGGTGCGCTAAAGGGCATGCTCGTCTCAACCTTGACCGGGCTCCCCTGCCGGGGCTGGCTAGCAGAGGTATACGTCTGTGGTGGCTGGCTCGCCATGGAGCAATTGCTCGAATTGGCGTCACCAGGCAGTTGCTTTTGGGCAGCCAGACCCGAGACGGATACTCTGTTTTCCCGTATGGCTGTCCGCCACTTGTCAATCAGGCGGTCGTAGTCCCAATTGCGGTAGTCCATGCCGTGCTTTGCAAGCTCCTTGGTTGTGTCGGTGCTCAGATTGATGGTGATGGGCGACACGTCGGAGGCGCCCGACGTCCAGCGGTTGGCCTTGAGGTAGTCAATCTCTTTCCGGGCATTGTCGAGCTGGACGTCGGCCTCGCGTCGGCGGTCGTCGGCACGGGCATAGCAGCGCAGAATCTCAATCTGCCAGTACTCCTGCTTGGTCTTGTCGGAATACTGGGTCCAGTGGTGGTAGGCGTCCGCAATGTGGCCAAAGAGGCGCTGGGGGTCGTGGTCAAAGAGGGGCGGGGTGGGCAGCGGCGAGGTGGTCGTGGCCGACGAGGGGGCATTGGGGTGCGAGGTGGTGGCGGGGAAGACTTGGTTGAGATGTCGCTGGCGCTGGTAGGCAAGGAGGCGCTCGCGCACCTGCTTATTCAGCGCCTCGAACTGCTTCTGCCCCGGCGGGGCGATGGACCATGACTCGGCGGTCGGGAAGGGCGTGGGGGAGAAGAGCGTCGAGGGGGCGGGGAGGATGTGCAGGCACAGCGAGGGGAAGTTCTGGGCATAGGGGTCGAAGTCGAAGAGGCCGGTGCCCGAGGCTTTGGCACTGCGTGGGGGGGTTAGCCGGGGAGGCGTCGTGGTGGGAGGGGCGCGACTCTGCGACTTACTTTGCTTCTCGCACGCTCTTCAGCAGCTCGCGCAGGGCCATCTCGGTGGCGGCGGCAATCTCCATGTCGTCGCTCGTCTTGTGCCGCTGGTCGAGGTCGGCCTTGCGCAGCTGGCGCGAGGCATCGCGGCGGGCGTCGGGCGTCTTGGTGATGAGGCGTGGGGGCCGGTTGGCGCCGCCCCAGGTGACGTCCTTGAAGTGGCCGCGCGACTTGGCCACGTGCAGCGAGTCGTCGTCGTCGTCGTCGGGGCTCTGCAGCAGCATGGCCGAGTCCTCGCTGGCCACGCGCTTCTTGGTGGCCGGGGTGCTGGCGCCGCTGTCGTCGCGGCGCGGCGTCGACACACTGCCCTTGGCCTGGCGCCTGGTGATGCCGCCGCGCAGCTTGCGGATCTCGTCGACAATGTGGATGCCATCGGGGGCCTTTGGGTTCTTGGCGCGGATGTAGAGGTCGAGGTGGCGGCCCAGGCTGGACGAGGTGAAGGCCTGGCCGCAGAAGGGGCAGTTCTTGTCCTTTGCCGCCTTGAGCTGCGGCTCCGTCGTGGAACGGGGGGTCGACTCGGGCTCGGCTTCGCCCATGGTGGTGAGACTGTGTATATATATTGTTCAGGGTTCCCAGGCTCGGGCGGGCGGAGGTGGAAACAGAGCGTCCTTCATGCACGCCAGGTCGTCGGGGTCAGGGCTGTGGGCATTATTATGATTACGGATACTCGAGAGGGTGCAGGCAAGGAAAGATGGGCATAGTGCACGCCAATGGCAAATGAGTGAAGACCAATTGGACGCTGGCAGGCAAAAGGAGCGACGCGCTAGAGCAATATTACTTTGCTCTGCCAGCTTGGCGTGCAAAGCTGCCCCTAAACCTCCTCGCGCACACCATGATGCGCGCGCCCCGCCGCCCCGCGGCCCGTGCGCCAGACTCTGCAGCGGGAAGCAAGCCCGCCCGAAGCTGCTGGCCCGTGCACCCAGTCGGCCCATGAGTCGCGCGCCAAACGCCCACCACCACCACTTCTCCTTCCACCCACTGCTCTCTCTCTCTCTTCCCCCCCCCCGTCGTCGACCAAAGCTGCCCGCCCGCCGGTGCCGGTGCCTGTGCCTGTGCCGGTGCGTCTGTGCCAGTGCCAGCCTGCCCGCCAGCCTGCCAGGCCTGCTTCAATCATCCACCCAATCGCGTCCCCCCGCCCGGAGCTGCGCCTCCTCACGTGCTCACCGCCGCACCCGCCCGCGCGCTGCCCTTCGCGCTGCAATCTCTTCGTACTCGTCCATGCCGCCCGCCAGCCTATCCACCTGCCCTTTGCTCACCCGAAAAACGGTCGCGGGCCCCATCCCTGCCGCCCCCTCGTCCGAGTCGTTGTCCTCGTCGTCAGCCTCGCCCTCGCCGCCACGAACCCCTGGCGCTAGCTTGTACGGCCACTCTCCTTCCACGGCGGTTCTGTGGGGCTGTCAATAGCTGAACCTTATTACCACCATGGCTCTTCCAGCCTCGACGCCCTGCGAGCCACACAGCGCGGCGAGCCATGGCCCCCACGTTATGGCATCGCTCGTCTACTCGTAGCACTGCTACTGCTCACGGTACGTACCTCATGAAGAACCTGTCGTGCGTCACCACCACCACCGCCCCCTCGCACTTGCGCAGGGCGAGCACCAGACCCATGATTGTGTCCGTGTCCAGGTGCGTCGTCACCTCGTCGAGAATGAGCAGCTGTGGAGGCGGCCACAACAACCTAGCGAGCGCCACCCTGACCATCTGCCCTCCCGAGAGCAGCATTAGCGGCACGTCCGACACTGTCTGGCCGTGCAGACCCAGGCCGCTCAGCAGCCCTCGCGCGTCCTTCTCCTGTACACCATCGCCAACCGACTTCATTACATGCCCCAGGGCGGTCAGTTTGGCGTCCTCGGACGCCATTGCGGCAAGTTCTTCCACAGCCTGCTGCGAGAAGCGACCTATCCTTGCTCTTGGATGCCGGATGATATTCCCCGACGTCGCTGTCAGGCCGTCTCCACCATGGCTGCCAATGATCAGGGACACTAGCGTCGACTTGCCTGACCCGTTCAAACCTGCCAGCCCAATCCGTGCGCCCGGCTGGATGCTAAAACTAACGCCCTTCAGCACTGGCTCCTGGCTCTTGGGGTACCCAAACGACACATTCTCCAGGCTCACCAGCGCGCCCGGGAATCTCAGCTCGGGCGGCTGGAGCGGGAATGACAGCTCAACCGGGGGATCAAAGTCTGGTATCTCAATCTCACCCCGACGAGACGTGTGATAGCCAGCGAGGTCGCGATTCAGCTTGAAGCGCCCGCCCTTGGCATTGACCTGCATGCCCATGCGATCATCGAGCTTCTTCTTCCGTGACGCGGCTTGCTTAAGCTTCTTGTCATCTCCCTTGTCTTTGGCTGCTTTGATGTTGCTTGCAATGCTCTTCTCAATATGCTTTCTCTGCTTATCTTGGGCCTCCTTCATCTTGGTCAGGTACCTGAACTTCTTCCATCTTTCGCGCTCGTACAGAGACAGGTTGCCGCGGAACGTTTCCAGCTTCTGGTTGCGGAGCATGATCAGCTCGTCAGCCACGGCATCCCCAAAATCGCGATCGTGGGTGGTAATCAGGACCGTCGGGCCTTTTAGGTCGCAAATATAGCCTTGCAGCCATATGATGGATGGTAAGTCGAGAAAGTTGGTGGGCTCATCCAACAGCAGTACGTCAGCATATTGTGTCAGCGCACAGGCGAGTTCGCAGCGCGTTCTCCAGCCCCCAGAGAGCTCTGATACTGGGCTATCGATGCGATCGTCCTTGAAGCCAAGACCCGACAAAACCATACGAGCCTTCATTTCCGCTCCACCGGCGTCCATCAGATCCAGCGACGCCTGCACATCAGAAAGCATATCCAAGGCAGCCTGAGTTTCTTCGCTCAGCTTGGTTGGATCAATATCGCCTTCGCTTTCTGCTAAACGCTTCCCAGACTCCTGGAAGCGCTCCTCCAGCTTGACGAGCTCCTGTCTGGCCTTTTTTCCTCGCAGCCCGCTCCTCCTCTCCGCCAGACGATGTGCTTCTCTTAACTGCAATGATAGTCTAGCATGGCCAATGCGCCTATAAGCCCGGACTGGCGCAATGGGATCGTTCGCATTGTCGACCGCGTCGCTAAGCGTCTTCGCTTCTTGCATATAGCGCTCCCGAACCCGGTCGCTTCGGATGACATGGTGTAAGACAGTTTCCTCCTCTAGCTTCAGTCCGGTCACGCCCTCCGTGAGATCGGCACGTCTAGTCTGGCCTAGGAGTAGGATACGCGTGCTCCACGGGATGCCGGGCACCAGTCCATCAGCCATGGCCTGAAGCAGTGTCGACTTCCCGGTCCCGTTCCGCCCGACTAGCACGTAGTGCCGCGCTTCTACCAAGTGCAGAGTCGTTCGTGAAACTAATTCTCGGTTTCCGACCGTGATGGAAAGGTCCTTGATGAGTACCTGGATACATGAGCAGCGAATCCATTTTTGATACCATGAATGTATACCTCTTTCGAAGCAGGCGCGTCAACAGCATCCAAGGCATACCGTGACTGCTGCGCTGTAACTGCAATGTGCCCACCACCTACATGTTCCTCCGCCGCTTGTGGGGCCACATCCTTGGTCGTTTTTACCATTGTGCTTTGGGAAACGTCCGTGTGGTACTTATCTCGTATCGTGATGATGGCTCAACTCGGAGTAGTCGTTGAGGTGTCTCTTGTGTCCGAATCAGAACGTGTGCTTTGGCAATTATGGCCTTTATAACCACATGGCATTAGCGCAAGGTTGAGTGGGTATGTTGGTGATGCCAAGTTGGGACATTGATATCAGGATGAGTCGATTTGGAGAGCTCTGATTGGACAGGATGACGTGTGGCTGAGACGGGAGAGAGCGAGGAAAGCGACTGTGGCGACGTTGGCACTTTCTCCTTTTCTCCATCAGCCATTGGATGTTTACAAGCACATGTGTCGCTTTCACATTTCATCCGCGTTTGCCCATTGCTCCTGACGTGCAAAATTATGGTCACGTGAATTGATCGTATTGCTTTTTTTATCAACTTCAATTCCATGAAGAAATTGAAGATACTTTGATTCGATACAATTGATTCAGCCTACTTGGCAGCAGATGATAATGTAAGCACCATAATAAGTGGTCGATTTTGGCGATTTTAAGCATAGATGAGGATAGAGTTCTTGATGTTTTGTAATACGAGTAGCTTGGCTCGGCATACTGGCACTCTGACCTCTGTTTGGTCCCACGACGATATGCAAGGTATGAATGTACCTATTCATGTTCTGGATATGTTAAACTGTGTGAAATCCTATTTTCTGCGCTTCCATCTGCACACCACCGTCACTGTTCTAGAACATGGAGCCAAGGTACCTCTTGCTACAACATCATTACGTGCTTTTTCTAACCAAAAAACCTGGCGTTTGGTCCTGCATGCAACATTCTCCGGGCTGTGTACTAAGTTGATATACGCAGATGGGATATTCGAGTTTCTTTTTTTGGACTTTCCAGTAATTGAGCATATTGCTAATCTGCGTTTTCTAACCACAGTCAGCTGCAGTTGTTCATTAACGTTCAAAGTGCGTTTCAAGTTGTATTTTCCTAATATCTAGAGCAACATAGCAAAATGTAACAAACCGCCATTCAGTACTAATTGTCAGCGAATGAGATCGCTCCCATAACAGCCATTTTGCCATAAAGACATTTAGTTTCCACCAGTTGCATCGGGTAGTAATAGGAAACCGGTACGCAGCTAGAAATCAAAAATGGAAGCTAAAATGTAGTCTCAACCATGGCAAAGCATCAGGTGTAAATCAGTAGTGTTGGTTAGATATATGGTGTTTCATCAATAGATTAAGTGCTCCAAAATAAATCTCATTGAGAGATATCAGGTCAATCTACTCGACATGACGGACGCTGTCATTTAATTGTGTAGGTGTAATCTAATGCTGTAGAGTCGCGACAAACAGAAGCTATCCATCAAAAACAAGAAACTCAACCAGGAAAATGCATTTGTGCAGCGCCCCATGGTAATAGAGGTGTTGCATAAAAAGCGGAAAAACTTGGTGTTCGACCAAAAGGTTGGATTTCACTGTTGTCTTTGGTAAAGCACTGGGATTATGAAGCAAAGGCCCATCATTCAACTGGCGATGGGGAATGTATTTCAGACCAGTCATGACTGAAAAATATGATGATACTGTAAATCTCGAGTTGATCCACATGCTTGATTCAGCCAATCTCTTTGTGCTGCCTGTGCTGACCATCGTGGGGCATGAGAACAGCTGTTGGATGTATCTTCCTCTGGGTAGAAGCGGTGCAATATCTTCTGCCGCAGACTGAGTTCTCATCAAAAAAAATCCAAGTCTTAGCGTAACGCCAGTCAACGCCCTTGTTTCGTAATGAAATGCAATATTGATATTGTTTAATCGTGCAATAGTGCGGCATTCGGTCATGACGTTTTACCATGAGATGACACTAAAGGAGAAGGATATCCACCAGTGCTACTAGAGGAGATGGCCTACAGAATGGCAATTAGTCGTATCGATATTGTACAACGCGTATGGCTGGCCACAAATCTGTGAAAGCCGGTATTGCCCCTTGGACACTTGACTGGCAGCGTAAAACATCAGATGTAGCCTGGAAACAAACCTCCAATTGAGAAACGAGTGGTTTTGAATGACAATCGAGGAATGGTGACTATGAATAGTCATTTTGGCATCAACGACAAGGGAAGGTTTCTTACTTTTGCTGTTCACGGGAATTTAACATGGCAGTGGAAGTCGCAGTTTCACATTGACCAACGAACGATGTGAGAAGTTTGTGTGCCTAGGATATCAATCTACACCAGCTTGCAACTATCCCTATGAATTTATGATAACCCCAAAGATTGGAAGGTCAATGGGTCATTTCAGTAGAGATACCCAAGATGGAACAAGTAGAGACAGCCGTCGTAAAAGAGGATTCATAAAATAATGTATATTGAATCTTCCGATTATTATCGCGCCATGACGTCTGCTCCAGGTGGAACTCAAGACACATAACGATGCAACAGATTGTAGCATGCAAAAAATTGCATCGTTGGTTGCAAATAGTGTTGAATCTTCAAAGCGCATTGGATACGACAAGTACACGTTCCTGTAGAGTATGCGTGACGTCTACAGTGTGTAGTCTAAACTTGTACCATGGTGGTGCTCGTCGCATTAACGCATCAACATGTCGGCTGTCTACATGAACGGGCCGCATCTTGCAGTGATCGTTGCAGGCTTTGATGCAGGCCAATCCCCACAGCGGGAGTTGGGGAGATGATTGGCCCAGGGGGGCGTAAGCTCGGTGGCAGTGCAGAGGAGAACCATGACGACGGGTCCAGGAAGGATGGATGGGTGATCTCGCTCCGGGTGATGGTCGGGCTTACTATTGGTACTGTGCCGCTAAGCTTTGGCAATCATGATCTGACGCACTAACGGACGTCACGAATGCTTATTTGGCCGACCCTGCGCAGTAAATTTCTGGTAGCAGCACAGCGATCTGGGCAAGTGTACAGCCATCGTATTTGCGAGCTGGCTGCATGATTGTTGGGCTAGTTGTTGGTGTTAGTGGCTGTACTCTTGCTCTCCGGTATGACTGCACAAGCAGTGCTAATTTTAGCACCGACTATTTTAAGCGGTACCGTATTTGTGCTCTAGACTAGAGACTTAGTACGTGTATGTATTCCCCGAGTAGAGCCGGTTCTTAAGGAGAAGTGGGGCAACACTTTTACGAGTTTTTAGCACATGTAATAATCGAGAAGAGATATAGAAAATCGTATCTGCATATTCACTGCGTAGGGCGAATGGCTAGAGGTGTCTGGCCTAAAACGCTTGGCTTTGAAGGCTGGCGCGTAAGCACAAGAGATGATTTAGGTTCGGAGTGCATGTAGGGTGGACGTCCGCAGTGGTGACAGGGTTCGATGGGCGACGTAAGACGTTTTTGTCGCTAGTTCTCACGCTGCCTCTGAAGATGTGGAAACGGACAGGGTGAAATGTCGGGGGTGAGGATTGGGCTATACATAGTTTTGTAGCTCGCTGTGTTGGAGAAGAACTGACCCTCTCAGCAGTCCTTGCTACAACGTGGTTTGTCAACATGACAAGGAGGAGAGTGGAGAGTTGAGTGTGTCTCTTCAACAATCTCTCCAGCGCCAGATGAGGCTATATGCCTGTAATACCCCTGCGATATCGTAAGCTCAAATCATTCCACCACCATCAGCCACTTCACGGACGCAAGCCCTACCAGTCTGTCCGGCACAAGGCCGCTCAGAAACTTGGCATTGCAATCAAGTCCCAGACCTGCTGAAGAGATGCTGATACACACGTCAAAACCGTGCATGTCAGACAGTGTGTTGAGACGCATGCAAACCATGGCATTGCCACAACGACACATGTGACGATAACGAATCAGGAGCCCGCACGAGCGGCTAAGGATACTGTCCAAAAAGCAAGGGTGCAGGAGCCCGGAAGTAGTACGGCTTACTTCCGACTTGGCCCAACTCAGGCAGTGGCAGCGTGGTCGCCTAGGCACCGAAAGCTGGAGAAAAATCCGTTCGTGTCGTTGAGGTGAAAGCGACAAGGGACGCAAACGGGGAGTGCCGGCCTCGGTCTTGTTGTCTGGCGTGAATCCAAACTCTGTGGTGCTGGGCGTGCGGGCAATACACATGTCAGCCGGGGCAGATCCATGACGGTAAGTGGGTGGTGCTAGTGGCTTGGCCTGAAGATGGGCTGCCTTTGTATGGCCAGTTGTGAGGGGAAAGGCGCCATGTGCTTGACTAATCAGTGGTACGCTTAAGCCACGGACAAGGAGAGCCAAGCCATGGCAGCAATGGGAAGGTGACAAGGGGTCCGGGTGTCACGGCATTGGCATATGACCCGTGATGCCTGGATGCCATGGACACTGGCGATGATGTGCACTTGGGCCCGACTTGGACAGGAAACAATGCTGAAAATCATCAGCAAAAGGCAACAAGTGGAACGTCGTGTTTGTGAAAAGAAATTTGAAGCTGATTTGAAGACCCGTCTTGGGGGTATCATCGCGCCAGAAAACCCGGGTCGGAAACGAATACGCGAGGAACACTATTTGACCGTCGTGAGCCAATCAACCCCCAGCCCAGAACCAAAAGTAAAGCCCAGAGCCCAATGAACGCCTCGTCGATGCAACGCTATGCTATGCAATAAATACCCTCTTCCATGTCATTACCATTTCTTCTTGTTTCGCCTTCATTCTGGCCTAAAGGGGCGGAAATAATGATCATTGTATTATGTTTTCCTTCTGCTCTTGTATTATACCGCCAATGTTTTCGGCAAAGACTTTTTGGATGGGAAGCGTGAGCGCATTCATAATGTTCTCTCGGAAGTCAATCTTGACGTTGCTCTTGTCGAACCAGTAATGGCGGATGAACTTGCCCTGGCAGTTGCTGATTTCGACGCCGGGAAAGCCGTTTGCTTCTGCGCATTCGAGCTCCTTGATGTTGTTCTCGTAGTCGTACCGGATGTATTCGCCAAAAGCAGATTGCTCGTGAAAGCGGGGCTGCTTCCACTGGGAGCAGTTTGCGTAGCGGGTATCGTCGGGGCACTCGTGCCATGCTTTGAGGATGGGCATAGTGTCCTTGTTGTTCTGCACAATCATGAAGCCCGTGTTGGTGTAGGTGCGGTTGAAGCGATCAGAGTTGTATTGCGGCTCCTTTGCGGTCCAGGGGTCCTTTGCCATGACAAAAGAATGGTGTGGTTGGATGTCCCAGTAGTTGAGCAGCCACTCAATGGGCACGTGGAGGAAGCGGAATGCGGCGTCTGCGTCGAGGAAGACAATAAACTTGTAGTTTTTGATGTGGTTTGCGAGCGCAGACGGCTTGATCCAGGTCGCGTGGCGGTCTTCGAATTCGCTTGCGTGGATGAACTTGTAGTCGTAACCGTGGACGAGGGCGTACGTGTAGTGATTGAAGACACCGCCGGAAACGTGGTTGATTTCTCTCCAGTCGTACTCGCCCTTGCGGTACGCCTCGGTAGAGGGGAGCGGCCGTGTTTCCAGATCCAAAACCAAGATGTCGCTGCCCATGGTCTTTTTGTAGCGCGGGTTCGGCGGCAGTGTGATGTGGCTGCCATTTGGCTCGCGGATAAAAGGCTCCGTGGGCGCCGTCTTGAGATCCTTGTACAGCAAGCGGATCACATCACTGATGGACACATCGGCCTGCGCATTGGCTGCGGCCCTGTTGCGACGAGTGTTAGCTGGGGCAGAGGAGAGAGGGCGGAGACTGGTGGCGCTTTCGTCCCATGTGTGTCCAGACGATAGTAACATACATTCCCGTGTTGGGCCCGCCGTGGAACACCATGCGAGGCGGGCTCTGCCATGCCAGGAAGGCAAACATGAAGACGAGCACACAGGCAGCGCTCACCGAGAGGGTGAACAGCGGGCTGCGGCCGCCAACCGACGGGAGCATCATGGCGAAGGGCGGAGGTCCAGGAACGGGAGGTCGGTCGGCCTGGACGAGCGACACAGTGCGGAGGGCAGACGTGTCTGTTCGGTTGTTGCAGGCGATAGGGGGAGCAGCGGCGTCCTTGGGGGGGGGGGTGGCGAGCGGTGGGGATCAGCAAGTTTATGTAAAAAGACGACGGCCCATTAGGCACAGAGCCAAGGCGCGCAGGGAGGTGGCATGGGCCGCCAACGAGATTGCGCTTGGCGGGCCATGGGCCTTTTCCGGCGAGCGTGCAGCCAAACGGGCCCCAAGCCGTTCCCATCTTGGTGTACAGCCTCCAGGGCCTCGAGTCCCGTCATGGCCATGGTCCTGGTCCTGGTGGCGAATCACGCCTGGCCCGGTGTTCGGCCGTGCATCGTTGCGGCTGTATGGATGCTTGCACCATTGCCATCGTGTCCGCCGGCGGGCGGCATGGCCATGGGCGGCTCGCTGCCGCTGCTGGGCCGGGGGGCATGGCGACACGCTGCCGCATGCATGGCATGGCATTCTTGGAGTGGCGGATAAATGCGAGTATGTGGATACAGTAGGAGATGGCGGTGGCTGAAGAGGCGGATGTGCATGTGCATGTGGATGCAGACAGGGAGACGGAACGGCTTTGTGGTGATCCCGGATGAGTCCACCACCTCATCATAAGAAATCGAACAGTCTCTAACTGTATTCGGCCTAGTACTGTTCGACTTCTTTTGATGAGGAGGTGAGTCCAAGGGTCCAAATTGCTGCCACGCTTGGGCCAAACCAGTCCAGTCCTCCCAACCCCTGATAAGCCCCCTCCCTAGAAAAATCCTCCTCACAACCACCCACACCTTCCATGATGCGTCCTTTCCATTAGCGTCCTTTTCGTTGTTGTAATTATGCTGATTATCACTAGCGCCATGTACAAGTATTGTTCGTCCCTGGTTGGCCACCCAGTCCTACCCTGCGCCACTCCTGTTGCCACATCCGTTAGTCTCTACCCCCCCTTGGAAATGCACGTCGTCCCTCGCCAATATCTCGTGTAGCAGAAAACATCCTGTCCAACTTCAATCCGACGCTACGACGGCCACTAGCTCCGCGGGTACTCGTAATTCAAAATGAACCTCACCCTACGACACCATCGACAAGGAGCGGGCGGCAGCTCGAGTGCTACTCTCCACGTCACCATCCATGATACCAAGCCCCTGCAGTTCCCATCGCTAGTTCCCGCAGCATCGTTGTTTTATCCCTGCAAGACTGATGCGCCCGTTGGAGCCGTTCTAACCATGCACTCTGTGCCACGAGCGCCCAGACTGAGAGCCCGTTTCTATTCCGCGTCTGTAGACGCCTAACAAACCACCCATTTCAGTATACCCAGCCTTCAAATAGGCCATATGTCTTTGTTTCATCAGTACTGGAACGGCATGCGTTTCCCCAAACCTAGGACCGCAGAGCCGCCGATCACCGGAACAGAAGCGAACAACATGACGTAGAGAACTCAATGCACACAGCAGTCAGATGTTTACATGCTGGACTACGCAATATAGGCACAGTCATCAGCTCACCCCTCACGCTCAAACATCAGTCACGGCCTCACGTCACTGTCAACATGTCTCTTCCATCCACGTCACGCGCCCCTTCTGGCGCGACATCAACGTAGCCAGCAAACACACGTCGCAAACACAATCAGATAAAAAGATGATTACCAACCCATCTCCCCCACCCTTGTGCCCCTCTTCTCTCTCTCTCATACACAAACCACTTTAATCTTCGCCATGAGTATCCCCAAAGACACACCAAAGACCAATGAATCACACCCTCAGCACAACCAAACCCACCCCTCCGACACTACAAGTACTACTAAACAAGCCAATCCAACAGCCCCTTCTTTCAAGACGCATCCACAACGACGCTTCGCTACACTACATGCACCAGTCCGCATAAAGCCTGTAAGACAACCCACTGTCCCACCTGCCTCTAGCGATCTGCACTCTGGGAAAGCCCAAAACTTTATATGGCCTGGAAAAGACATTCAAGGGCAATTTAGCTTTCGCTTCAAAAATGAACATGTACATGTAGACGGTAGCCTTCAATAAGCAGCAGAGTCAATTCTCCTTCTCGTTACATTTATGCTGCCAATGGAACTTTCCGTCCAAAGAACAAGTGACTTGTAGTGTCAGCATGTCTTGCTTATGCAACATCACACATGAAAGAATGACATCAATCAAAACACGCCTTCATTTCCCAACCAAGTCTATTATACAATATCTACAAAATGTTTCATTACATCAATTTCGTGAGAGAGTGCGCCGTCTTCAATCAACACTCGCAATACCAGCGCATCCATGTCCACGACACGAGACCCACACTTGAAATAAGGCATGGTGACCCGCAAATACAAACACCGCTGCTGGGTGTGCTTTTCCAGAAAAAAAAAAGTCCAACAAAAAATGTGGCGACAGGGTATCAAAAAGTAGGTGTCGCCCAACGCCAAAAGCCATGCCAAAGCGACCATGGTTGGGAAAGAGCCTTGTGGCGAAAAAAAAGTCCACCGAAGCGGTAATCGTATACATGGTGTGATGGCCGATATCCCTCGCCGTCTACTGCGACAAGCCGCATGACATCCTGACTCATAACAAGTGGCCAAGATGATATCGACTCAGTAGCAACTCCGGTGCAAAGTTTGTCATGTACGTCATGTCGCATTGGTTGGCCTCGTAGTTTGCCATGTCCTCCATGTTTCCCATAATGGCATCGAAGTCCTCCTGCGACACATCCTCCAGCTCTTCATCGTCGCTCACATCATCGTCGACTTCCATCTCTTCAGAGCCCAACAAATCATGTTGCTCCGTGACTTGTGTCGAGGCGTCCCACTCTTCGATGTTGATTCCTGAGAAGAATGAGTCATCGTTTGCCGACTCATCCTTTGACTCCTCGTTCTTGGCATCCTCACACCCGAGTTCAAACTCGGTGACCGAGAACGTGTCCAGACTCGAGAATGCTGAACCAACTGAGGATGAAATGGAAGAAGGCATTGATGAAGGGGAACCATGGCTGGGAGAAAGCGCGTCCACCACGGCCTCAATGTCAAGGCCCAATGCTGTCATATGAGTGCCCACATAGACTCCATTCCAAGGTTTTTGTACTGAGCGAGCGTTCTGGGCGACTCCTTCGGCATCGAGGAAGAGGATACGATCTCCGTATTGACTTTTGAGATTCTGGGCAACAAGAGGGGCGAACCAAACTTGAACAAGCTGGAGACGCACAACCTTTGCTACTCCCGAGCCTAGCAGTAGTCGCAAGGCAGCCGTGACGGGGTGGTTGGATCCGAGAATCGAATCATCCACCATGGGGGTCACCAACCGAGAAAGCGTAGACTGTATGGCAATGTGAATGTCTTCGAAGTTTGCGCCGACCGTTGCTAGCGATGCGATCGTGTTGGCTAGTCTTTGATGCGTGGACGAGTTCGCTTCTGATACCATGGCGGCGATTTTCAGCTGGCGAAGAAACCGAAGATATCTGTCGGCAATGGGAGGGAGGATGGTGGCGGTTTCAGTTTTGGGGGACATCGGATCGATGGTTATCTGGTTGTGTTGGTAGAAGTAGGACGTGGTTTCGTGATGAAGTTGCTTGGAAACGGCGAACAGTGACAGATGATTGCCGTTGCTGAAGCGCTCAAGAGAGATGTGAGCTTGGGACTTGAGGAGGAGCTCTCCGTAGATGACGTTGCGCAGCTCGGCGGGAATATCGCTGAATTGCGCCATAATGGCCGAGAACGACGGGCAAAGTGGACGGTATTTACGAGAAACCAGGCATACAAACACTGGGCGAAAGGGTGAGTGGTGGTGCTAAGGGTAAGTGTAGGTTTTAAGTGGCGTGGAGTGGGGACCAGGTGGACAGCACACGACCAGGGTGAGAGGGCAAGCTAGCGTCAGGAACACCAAGAAATTGGCAGCAAAGGGCCGCGGCGGGGCGGTAAGTTGAATGTTGTCTTACGTCAGATGGCGTCGGGACTGGTTTGATGGTGTAGGCTGAACAGTTGTTGTGTGCGTTGCAGCCGTGGCGGGGAGAGGGGGTGGTGGGAAAGATGCAAGAGAGAGAGAGAGAGAGAGAGAGCGAAGGAGAGCGAGTGCGAGAGAAAGACGTAGGGCATCGAGTGCCTGAGCGGCCGTGGTTCCGAAGTTTGATCCGCGTTAGCGTGTCCACGTGAATAGTAATTTCGCGCATATGCGCAGCATTCAAGGGGAAGTATCATGGCCCAGCCGCCAGTCCCATGGAACGGGGCCTCTATATGTATATTATTTGCGCGCACCCATCATGCTGCTTCGCGCAGGTGCAGTCTCGGTGCGACTCGGTCGTAACAGCGCGGCCTCTGCGATGGCATGATGCACTGGCGAGAGGGCGAGAGGGTTGCGGGGCGTCCAGGGCACCATGGCCATCTGACAGTCTTGTCCGGTAGCCTCGCTCTTGTCTGCTACCGCCATGGGTAGTCCAACAGGGTGCCTTCGCAGCGACGAGTTGCTGCGACCTGGCCTGGACGCGAGGCTGGCAGCCAGCGTGCATGCCTGACCACGGCTGTGGTCCCGCCCTCACGTCAGGGAAAAGGAAGCCTCGTCGTGGCTGGCTGTACGAACCCCTGACGGCCTGGCTGCATCCGAAATCGCTCCGCGCATCCTCCCACGACGGAGTGTATTAGTGACTGCTCATCTGCTGTGCCAGATGACGTCGACCATGCCCGCAGGCCAGCCACCAGCAAGCGCATGTTGACCATGTCTTTCCGCAGCGACATGCTAACGAGTGGCACCTGGACACCAGCGTGACGAAACACGTCACCCGATCAGCTGCACGTGACGCGAACGTATTCGGAGGGGTGCTTGGGGGGCATTGGGTTGTGGCTGCGGAGGGGAAGACAAGCATGTCCCAAGGGGTCGCGATTGGAAGCAGGAGGAGGAGCAAAGCAGCCATGGACCGGCTTGCTGGGTGACGTTTGCCGGACCCAAGGTTATTCCGGCGCTAAGTAGGGCAATCGATACCACACCCTCTTGTTTGCACACCGTCTCTGCACGTTCCTCGATCCACCGCCCTGCCGCCTCATTTGGCGTTTCTGGTAATGTTCCATGGCCAGCCGTATGTGTGTCTTCGTGTGGGTCTTCTGCGCATGCCATCGGAGTTTCGTCCCTCATCATCTCGTGTGCTCCAAGCAAGTGCCGCTGGTGCAAGTACTGATGGTGCACTGTCAAGAATCCCGCCCGGGCAACACACTCAACAAACCATCTCCCGGCTTGAACCTGGCGCACTCGAATAAAGCCGTCTTCACCGCGTATAGTCATAACCGGGCTTGGATATCGTCGACATTCTGCCGCTTACCTCGGGGTTGGCAGGGAAGACCCACGTAGGGCATTTGCCGGTGCCGATGTGTCGCCTGATTTTCTACAAACAAGACTGGCACTTTTCTCAACCCCGACTGGAAAGCTGCACCGAAACCGCTCGCGATAGATAAGCGGCACTGCATGTTGCTTTTTCCACCTTGGACAGGGCCGATGCAAGAGCATTGGTACATATCGTAGTCACAAACCCCGACATCGTAGATGCAACGCAAGACATACAATTTCCGAGCAAAGCGATAAGTTGAGACTCAGAGACGGCGCGTTGCAGGTAACACACACCCAGCATCACCAGCCAGAAAGCTTGGTTGCGCCCGACTACGGCGCGTGGTACATATCCTTTTTATTTGTGTTAGCAACAACAGCGTTGGCATTGGTACAAGGCCACCAACACTGGGACTTTGCGGAACTGATGACGTCCTTCTCGGTACCATAGACTTAAGACGGAGAGTGGAGGTCAGTCAGGATTTTTTTCATGCTACAGTCCACTTGTACAAGGATGCCGCTGCTGCTTCAGGCTTCTAGTGCATCTGGCATGAAGCTGCGTTGATTCGGGTATAAAGCTTGCTTCAAGCTGCCATGTGCTGATCTGAGCAGTGGCAACTCCTGTCGACATAGGAAGCAATCTGGACATACGTCGCAAGCTGTATTCGTTTATGTTACGATATATCGCATACATGCCACGGCTCCACTGCATTACGGACAGCCAAGTCTTGGTATGTATGGCTGCAAGGCACAACCCCCGGAAAGCGGAATTGCGAACGTGGTGTCACATATACTCGAAGAAAATATTATTTGAAATCATGCAGTGGTATCTGCTTTGTTCTTGATCCCCACTCAATCATCAGACGACATCAGGCCAGTGTCACGCCGGCTAGCAGAGCCACAACAATGGCTAGTGTACCAAAGCCTGTATTTGACAGATGACCATTCGCCTTCGATGGAGGAAAGTCGGATTCCGGATCGCGACTCCCTTCGACAATTTTGTTCGGAGCCAGACAGATGACTCTTGTGTCGAAAAAGCCATTCCCGTCTCGTATGGTAAGGGCCATTGGAACCGTTTGCCGGACGTGTAAATCATACAAGTCGAAATTATCGTAGTCGTCACCTCCTTCCGCTATGCCCCCAACAGGAAGGTCACCGAAGCTTGTGTAGTTGTCTGGTAAATCGACGTGAGGGAGACTGCCCAATGCGCACTTTGTTCTTGAAAAGGTTGATGGTCTTGCTATACCATGGAAATAGCGTCAGAAATAGCATGTATCGGATATCGGCATACACTTACACATGCCCAAGTATCCGTCGACCGAACAAGCTTTTTTGTAATCATCAGGAACATGACACTGGTCATCTGAAAAATCAGGTGTGGAGTATTGTAGCGCAATGCGGCACTCTTCGCTGATAATACCGCTGCAGCTGCCTGTCTCCCCGTCCGCAACAGCGTTTTGAGCTGGAAGTCTGTAGAGACAGTAGCTCGTATCTTCACCTCTTTCGCTTTCAGCAAACGATTCGGGCACACTGAGAAACCCGCTTCTTTCTTGAAACGTCTTGCCAGGGCCCCATGAATAGCCAGGATCGCGTCGATCGGTTATCATCAGGCTGAGATACCACGGTTCCCAGAAATTTGAGTGGTTCACAGCAACAGTGTTGGTGCTGTTGATGGGTCGCCTCTGCTCGAGGAAGCTGTCAATCTCAGACCCACAGTCACTTGACGTTGAGTTGTCAGCACTCTGTGTTAAGCAGGGACCGAAAAAATAAACAGGTATTATGGAAAGAAAAGCAATTTTGGTATTTGTGTGCATCGTGCTTGGGGTCGGACGGTGATGCAGTCGCTCTGAGGGATCGGATAGAATATTGGTTTAGGAAGCGATTTGTACAAAGACGAGTTGAACAGCACATCAACCTCTTTGCTCATCAACGAGGCGCCTGATGACGATATGGCTTGAGACATGTCTTGGGCTTGGGGTATGCTAGGATCAATTGTGGGCCGGGAGGATCACCCGTCGGCTGGACGGCTCATGGGGGATGCCGTGCAGCCGGCACCTAGGTAGTGGTAGTGTCCCATGTTACCCAGGCCTGTTTGTGCGCCACGACGGGCACAGCCGCAAGCGCATCTGCACCTCTGATGATCTGCAGCATCCTTATTTTTGAATTATGTTACCCTGATGATCGTTTGTACCTCGTGGTATAGCTGAATTCCAAAACGCCCTCTATGTAGAGAAACGCATCGCCATCACCATGTGACCCAAGTGGAAAATGTGCCAAGTAAGCTGCCTAGCTATGTAGCACCTTGGCCATCTACCATCACGGTACTCACAGTCTTGGGACCCCAGATGATAGACAGTGGGCCTTAAAATCTGTGGGCCAAGGATTGCTTGGAACATGCAAATCCTTCGGCTTCAGCCGAAGCGATGCGATTGAATCGTGTCTGCCCATCTTCGACGTCGGCAGTCTCTAGCTACGAAGAGCTATTCAAACTAAGCATGTGACTGAGGGTGTTATTTTCCTAATTTATGCTTCAAAGGGCGTTTTGGGAGTGTTAATTTATGCCATGAGAGTTTGGTTCTCTCCGAGTGAGGATCATAAGACTAGGGCTATCCTCTCAGGAACAGCAACCGATGAACGTGGGTGATCCTTTCAAATGTCTGTCTCATATACAACAATACATCCCGATGTATATTGTCTGAAAGAAAAAGCCACTGACATCTCCAATACGAGCGCCGAGTCTAGTAGGGCCACCACCCCCCCACATTAACACGATGCCGCCACAACCGGATACTACGAGAGATCGATTCCGACAGACACACCAAACGAAGACTTGCTAAGTGACCGAGAAGGATTGAAGCTGCCCAGAAGATGGCTGTAGAAAGGGAGAAACAGCCAAGTGCTCGTTGTACAAGAGAAGAGCATAAATAGGGGCACAATCTCTTGCAGAATATTGAACCCAGCCATCCTTGAGTTCACAGCTCAGCACCCAAGACACAATCCGTAGCTAGAAGCGGTCTTAATCATGCATTCAAAGCCCTCTTCCATCTTCGCTTTTGGCGCTTTGGCATGAACCTTGGCTGCGGCAGCGCCCTCGCAACTTGAAACTCGTCAGTGGGATGGTACTCGTCCAGGCGGAGAGGTAGAATGCGAATTCCGACTGCTTCCAAACTGGGCAGATTGTAAGCATTATCTCATTGGTTCAATGGGCCCGTATTGAATGAACAGACCCTGGCTGACAATGTTTGCTTTAATCAGGCGACACCATTATGGATGGTAACACGTACTTTGGCAACGGCCCTACGACGGAAGTGTGCGTCTTCGCGGGTGCATGCCGCGTGTGGACCCAAGGCAATTGTCGTATTTCATTCTGCAACAACGAGCAATACGACTCGTGCGACGTCAACAACACCTGGGGTGACCGAGCCCGCGCTATTGAGTCAAGGTGCCGGCCAGTGGACCAGGGTGGTTTTCAGTCCAAGCCTGCGCCGCAAGACTGGACCGAAGTGGCCATTCGTCTCAACACTGATTGGCGTGTCAGCCCCAAACTCGCGCCAGGCGAGATAGATTATGAGGACATGTCGGTCGAGGAGAATGCTGCCGAGCTTCGCCGGCTCGACCTCATCGAAGAGGCTCTGAGTTCTGGTACCGATGCGGCCAATCTGGAAGAACGTGAAGTGCATTCATTAAAGAAGAAGGTATGTCCAATCCACTCCTTGGAGTTGAAGCCATAGCACTCGCCACCGTGCAGCTCCAACTAACCGCTCTTTGCGTACAGCAAGACGATGAATTCATTATCGAGGCCACCTACAGGGGCACATACCGACCCGGATCAGCTGTTTTCGTGATCTCAACCAACGCACAGGACTCATACACTGTTACCGAATCCAAGACCACCACCATTGGTGTTAGCACTTCCGTCAGCGTCGGTGCATCTTTCTGGGACCTGATTACTGCAGAAATCGGCGTTACCGTCAGCACCGAGTACTCCCTAACGAGCTCGACATCCATTCAGGTCAACATTGACTGCGAGGATGGCCAGCGAGCCTTCATCTATTGGAGGCCTTTCTTCGACCGTTACGATGGCAGATTCCGATCAAATGGACAGACCGTTACTGTCTGGGTCCCCAAGGATACCCAGTCTTCTCGCATGAACTACGACTACCAGTGCGCTGGTTAGATTTATTTCCCCATGGTATTCTAGCCCCCAAGGGGATGGCGGCATGGTAAAGAATAGTAAGGATTGATGCATTTTCCGTTTCTAGTAGATGCACTTATTCAACATAATTGTATTCCAAGAATCCTTAGTAATCTAGTAAATGGAACCACGATTTCTTTCCAGTAAATATAATGTATATGTCGAGAAGCAAAGACCCAGATTAGTAGTTTCCTTCTCTAACCTAAAGTGATGCTGTGATGGAGTGTGCTGGGTGCTTAAGGGAAAATAAACAGGTAGCATCCTAGCAGAGCTTGGAGCAATGATAGGCCAAGGGCCTTGGTAACTTGTTAATTGAGATCAAATGAGATGCTTAGCCTCAGTGTAACACCGATTTAGCTAGGTCATAGTCTGCCCATTGTCTCTCAGTCATCCAATGATAAGTATTTATCTAGAAAGGTTTTCTTGGGGTCTTTAAAATTCCAAGCAGGCAAGGGAGATGTGTATCTCAATAAAAAGCAGTATTACGAATAACCATTACGTCGTAGTTTTTGGTTTTTCAACCCGACATGACGATAACAACGGGCCTAGAATAATGTTCTCCACAAAAACTCTAGTCTTCTCCAAGACTGGAAATACCTAAAGAACAAGTCTTATCAAAAGGTTAGCCAAACGCTCAGGTTGCTCAATCGCCAACGAATGGCCGCACTCAAAAACCTCTGCAATCTCGCCCTTTTCTGCAATAGACTTCATCTGCTGTTCTACACGGAGACCAAAGAACCTATACGACATCAGCATCAGACCTATGTCGGTACATACGCTCCTATGCTTATCAGCCACATGTCACACGTACTCCAATGCCCCAACCGTCATGACTTTGCACTTTAACTTTCCTTTACTCAAAATCTCCTCTTCAATCTCCAAATTCGCCCAATGGCTGCGATAGCTTTCTAGTATACCTCTTGTTCCGCCGGGGGCCTTTGCACACCGTACCCACTCATCAATGGCGAGCTGGTCGAGCGCAGAAGGATTGTAACACTCTGCCTTCATAAAATGGGTCCAGAATTCCTCTTCCTTTCCCTGAATCAACATTTCCGGAACATGCGGCATCCAGAAGAAAGGAATATGCCAGTTCCAAACGCCCGTCTGATTGTACTGTGCTGCAATATTGTCGCGGGTGAAAAAGGAGGCCTGCGTTAGTCCGGCTGACAGGAGCATTTCACAAAAGGAAAGATGAGTGACGCGCTCGGGGTAGAGCCCCGCAAGGCAGAAAGCATGTGTTGCGCCGCGGTCTTCGCCATGGACGGCAAATGTCTTGTATTCGAGCGCATCCATGAGCGCAATCATGTCTTTGGCGTTTGTGCGGCCATCGTAGCCCTCGCTTGCAGGGGGTTTGTCGGTCGCGCCGAAACAGCGCAGATCGGGGGCCACAATCGCAAAGTGAGGCGTCAGCAGTGGGAGGATCCGATACCAGTAGTAGTGTGTTTTGGGTGTGCCGTGAAGTAACAGTAAAGCTGGTCCCGATCCCGCGGTAATGTAATGTAGGCGAATACCGTTCACCCGTGCCATGTGGTGCTGCACGGGCTTGCCATCGTGGTCGTATAACTCGGGCATTGCGCAAAGGTGCAATGGGAATTTCGGCGCATAGGTAAAATGACCCGAGCATATAGCAACAGGAAAGTTTCCTCCAGGGGTATCTTGAAGGTGGGTGATGCGGCCCCGCAGTAGACGTCATTGGATCGAGCGTAAATCGATGGTCCGGAGATTTCCCCGCACTACGTAGGTAAGTATTCGAAGTTCCATGACACCTAGGGTTAGACACGCATCGAGTAGACTGTGGAAAAGCAAAAAGAAAATCCCTTGAGGCGATTTACGAAGTTCGGACATGAGTAACCAAGTCTCAGAAAAACCACCGATACGTACTGTCGGGCTTGGCAAACTCGCAATGACTGCTTACTTTGATTGACATATGCTGTATTACCCGCAGTTACACAACATCATCCCTCTTTCTTCTCGTGCCCAACTCATGAATCAGGGATAGCAGCAATTGCCTCGACCTCGATGAGAAAATTTCCTGGAAGCTTTCCGACCTCGACAGCAGTGCGAGCAGGCTTAGGACTGGGAAGCATGGCAGCATACACCTCGTTCATGGCAGAGTAGTCGGACATGTTGGCAAGGAAAACGGTCGTCTTCATGACATAATCCCACGATGTACCGGCCTCTTCAAGCACGGCCGCGATGTTCTTGATGACTTGGGCCTACTGCATGTAAGCCACAGTCTAAGAGATGAAGGCAAATATGTGGTTTACGTACTGTTTGGGCCTCAATACCCCCAGAAACGATTGTTCCGTTGCGTGAGGGCACGGTTCCCGAAGTGTATACTATTCCCTTGGATGTCCAGGCACCGCTTGCTGAGAAGAGATCAATAGCTGAAAGGGCATAGGGAGGTGCGTATCATACATAGAATTGGTCCTTGCGTGCCAAGGTAGGTCACTACCGGCTGCTCAGTGAGCTTGGGTGTTGGTTTGGCAATGGCAGCACTAGTTACCACCAACAAGGTAGTGATGAGAGAGCTGAAGGAGACCATGATTATGTTTGTATTTTCGATTTTTCTCTGGTGCAAATGGAGAACCGGTCGATATGGATTGTTGCTTCAAGGTACTCGAGACCTGCCTCGCTAGCCGATGATTATATACATTTCGACCATGTAGCATTCTACCACCTAGTCAATGCTAAGCTTTGAGTCCAAGTCGGATTTCGGTATTGAACCGAATGCCATGGCTTCCAAGAGCTGTGAGTCTTCGTATACGGGCTGAGATGTTTTGCCAATCTTGGTACGGTGTACAGTCGATATCGAGGGATTCTAGGCATACCGGATATTCTGAGTTTATGAACAGATACCGCCCATTTCTCTCGTAATTGATTGTGGTACGCCGCCGGCCCAAGGCCCGGGAAACCTCATCGGCCGCCATGTGTGTTTGGTAGTAATCAGATGGACAGGGCTGTGTGGGTCGATTGGTCCAGTTCCCGTGGGGCCATGCAAAACTGGAGATACCCAGCAAGTATCCAGAAAGGAAGGAGGCTACAATTCGTCGCGGTGTGGAGGAGGACATGATAGACTATGACGAGAGGAGCGTAGACGATGCACTGTCTCTGGGCGCCAAGACATTTTGCCCATGTACCGCGCGTGTATCACGCGTATTAGAAAGCAAGGGGTGGTTTTGACGTAAGTCGAGATAAAGGCTGGCTGGAGGTGAGATAAGAAGCAATCCTTTGGGCCACACAGGTTGGTTTATCGATATCGCTAGACTCCACTGGTGGATCATCGTGGCTTGCGGGTCGGCTTGTGATTCGCCGCTGTGGGCTCCAACTCACTCTCCCATTCTTGAACGCCTAACCGTCGACCAGCGAACTTTTTTTTGCACAACTTTCGTCTTACTATCTTTGCCGCGGCTCTTGAGATTCCCGGACTAGCTTAAGCGCAGGCGAGCGGGTTTAGGCAGACTCCGATGCCGAGGCGCAACGCCCGAACGTGGTGTATGCCTTCCGGGAGAGTGGTAATACTACAAATCTCTGAGCATTGTTCTCAGGAGCAAGTATTCTAAACACCTAGAGAAGCTGAGATGGTATCTGATGCTACAGTGCTGCAAAATTTCTGGCATGTTTTGAGTATGGTTGACAGCTGTCATCGTTGCAACTGAACTGATGTAGTATCTTGAGGTCGTATGGATTCACCGCGGTACCCGTATATCCAACCGTCTCAATGTCACCCGATGCTCCGTCGGAACAGTACCGACAGCCCGATTCGTTATCTTTCGGAGAGTAAAGGGGCTTCGTCCCTAAGTGCCGATCGCCTGGACAAGATGCGTCTCCACACTAATGCCTGTCATACGTTACGCTACTGCATCTCGCTTCAAGAACGTGGTGCGGGTCATCTATAACGGGCATCTCGACGCGTGGGAAACCCCATCCTGCAAGAATAATCATCAGAATTCACGGCTGACAACATCCTATGGTCCTTATCGCAGTTGTGCAAGTCAATATTCTTAGTAGCCAATGTACGGTCGGCGACTTTGCCAATATGTCCCGGTGGTCGCTGGCACGCCCTACAACGATAAGGTATTTGTGACCAATGTGAATGTAAAACTAGTGTGTTTTTGGGAACAGCGACGTGCTGCAGAAGTCCATTAAGAAATGTATTTGAAGGACGGGTATTTCCTTGTCTGAAAGATATTCTTCCGACATCTCCATATTACTTCAAAGCCAAGATGAAGGGTCTCATCACAGCCTCTTCGGCAGCCTTGTCCTTGGCAGGTGGCGCCATTGCCAGTCCTGTCACTCCTCGTTCAGACATTCTTTTCTTCAAACCCCTACAGGTCAAATCCGACTCGGTACACAACGTTCATGTTAATTTTGGCGATGACGACTTTGAAGGCGAAGTCCGCTTGGTCTACGGCGAGTGCGGGATGAAAAGCCACGGAGAGAGACATCACGATGTCGCCTCACACTACATCAAACGATCAACTCGTCCTGAACGTTTTGTTTGGATTGTACCGGAAGATGCCGCCCATGGAGGATGTCTTCACGCCTATTCGGGATCCACACTCATTGGACGTTCAGCCCCAATTCACGTCACCAGAGATGTCAACAATCAAGCTCATCAAGCCGAGCTAACTTGATACAGTAATAGGCTAGCTTTTTTAGGCCTAATCATTACTATATCGCGTTAGCTCGGCTTGATGAGCTTGATTGTTGACATCTCTGCACGTCACACATCAACCAAAGAAGAGGGAGGATATCTCTGAGGTGGCTGATGCTATGGGTCCTTGGTTCGATGGCGTAGCCTATCTGAAGAGCAAGCAAAACAATGCTTCCTATGTCGCCGTCGAGAAGAGCAAGCGAATTGCTATAGTCGGAGGAGGCATGTCCGGGTTGATGACCAGTCATCTGCTTGATTCAGTTGGCATCCATGACTGGCACATTATCGAATCTTCCCAGCGGATCGGAGGCCGTATACGAACAAAGTACCTCGGCGGAAGCACTCCCGATCAGTACCAATACCAAGAGATGGGTCCTATGCGCTTCCCAGTATCGACCCGTTACCCAGAAACAAACGAGACTCTGGATATTCAGGACCACAAGATGGTTTTCCAGCTCGGAGCGACTTTGACCGAGATGAACGGCGGTCCCAGCAGCGATCTTGCCGTAAACTTCATTCCTTGGATCCAATCGAGCCCGAACGTGCCGGCCAACTCGAATGGTTACCGTCTTCCCAACGGACGCATTCCCAGCGCTGCACAGATTAAGAGTAACCAGACCGCATACACATTGCCAAAAGCCCCAGGCCCAGACGAGGAGGCTGTTGAGCATGCCACTGAAGAGCTGGACGAATTCGTGGGAACAACACCAGAGGTTGTGCGTGAGATGCACAACAATGTCTTCCTAGCCCACAAACACGCCGTAGAGAAGGGCCTGTTCCACTGGTCTGAGGCTGCGTATGTCCGATATGCGCTGAACCAGAGTGCTGATGTAACTGACTACGTTACCGGCAACGATGACACTCCAATCTGGGAGTACGATACTGCTTACTTTGGCGCCACAACATGGCGAACCATCGATAAGGGTCTCGAGTCACTTCCTCGCGCTTTTTACCCCCATGTCCAGGACCGGCTGACTCTTGACCGCAAGGTCACTGGCTTGAAGTATGACGAGAATACTGACAAGATTTCCGTTCAGTGGCGCAAGGACCCCTTTGCGATGAAGCCAGAGAGTGAGGAATATGATTACGCCGTCGTGGCCGTTCCTTTCTCTAAGGTCCGGATCTGGGACCTTCCCCAATACTCATCGCTCTTGTCTCGTGCTATCAACGAGATGAACTACCAGCAGTCGTGCAAGGTCTCTCTACGCTACAAGACACGCTTCTGGGAGAAGCTTTCGCCTCCCATCATCGGTGGATGTGGTTCGGTCGATATTTCGGGCATTGGCAGCGTCTGCTACCCTTCGTACCAGATCAACTCGACTGGTCCTGGTGTGATTTTGGGCTCGTACGTCTCTGGCACTCTTGCCCGCTCTGTAGCCGCACTTAGTGAGGAGGACCACGTCGCTATGGTGCAACGCGCGATGGTTGAGATTCACGGTGACGTAGCCGACGAACAGTTCACTGGCGCATACGAGCGTCAATGCTGGGAACTTGACGAGCACCAGGCTGGTGCCTGGGCTTCGCCTACTATTGGCCAACAAGACCTTTTCCTGCCCGCCTATTACAAGACCGAGTTCAAGTCCATTTTCGTTGGTAATTACAAATGTGTTTCTTTTGAGATGAGCGCTGGCTAATGTCTTTCAGGTGAGCACACGAGCTACACACACGCTTGGATCTTCTCAGCTCTCGACTCTGCTGTGCGCGGCACTTCTCAGCTTCTCTTGGATATGGGCCTGGTGGATGAGGCAAAGCAAATCGTCGATACTTGGATGGGACGATGGATCTCCATCTAAACTCTACCTAACACGAAGATTATATGATTGAACGTTAAAAAGAAAGTTTATCTATATTTAGAATCAAATGATACATCTAATTAATGACCTCCTCTTCTGTATCTAATCTTGGATGCTGTATTCTACTTGAGATAGGATTGTTTCTACATCTGGTTTCAAGATAGACCTGGAACATTAGTAGCCGGTTATGACATAGAAGGTAACTATCTGGGCCCTTAAAACCTCCCTTTTGTCACATAATAGCTGTAATTTTTGAGTTGTATGTAATCTTCTAGCGTTAAGTATGACACAATCATGTGACTAAAACCAGAGGCTAGATCCCCGTCTCTTCCGAACACAGCCTGGACCAATGCCTTTTCCGAGCCGATCCTTCTTTTCGTTGGCAACTTGTTTAAGTCTAGCTGCCACCCAAGCCACGGGCGCGTGGCTGAACTCTAACCAGAAACGGGCTCAAGAACCGAGATGGAGACAGACTAACGCAATAGGCCTTGAACACGACACTGTTTCTTTGCCCGTTTTGAACACGCAGCCTGAATACAGTAAGCAGCACGAACGAATGGAGCAAAATCTGAACTAATTCTGACTAGCGCTCACATAAGGTGCTACTATACGAAGGCGCTCGTCCTTAATAAGGAACATATAGCCTCTCCATTTTGGATACCCCTCAGTAATACCACACAACAACACTGTTGAGAGATACCATCACTGACTAAAATATAGCACTTTCTTTTTCTCACAAAGAAAGTCTACATTTATAGGATGTTCAAGAATCTGGCAGGTGGTAATATAGTTGTAAAATTGGTTCCAGGTTTTGGAGGGCGTTCTGATACTTGGTGTGCGCGCCACGGTGTTTCTCACTAAAAACGAGGTCCTTTCTAGGTACGCCACAATGTTATAACCCATCATACAATAAATGCTAAGCCGATAATATAGATTTCATAACATGTTCAAATATATGTCATGACTTGGGCTTATCAAGATTGGTCCAAAAGATAATCAGCTAGTTATTAGCCTGCGCCACAATTTTTGCCGAGCTGATGAGAGGAGGCTGAACATCTCCATGGGGCGTTATTCACCTTAATCTGCACGCATACTCTATGGCTAAGACAGAGGCCTTGATTGCTACGTAAAAAGCTTTCCCCCTCTTTGTCGTGGCACACTACACGACCCAAAGCAAGAGCAGCAAAGTGGTAGTGACCTCAGGTCTCTGGACTAAGTACATGTCCTCTGCCGAAGCGTCATACCTCATTAGAAGATAAAATCCCATTCTAGTAGTCACGAGTCGCTCTGCACGTCTAACAGGGATTCTAAAATATCGTATACTGAGTTATTACTTGTGTGTCGTTCGGTATGTCAGTGTCTATCCTAGTTATATAGCACTTATCACTCACATATGGGCCTATCAGAGCCAATGAAAGATGTCCTGGTTTCGCCACCAAAATAAATCCAGTCGTATAGTGTTACTATCATTTACGCCAAGTGCTACGATAGATACTCCGCGATGTTCCAGCCTCTCGTCCCACGCCTGTAAAGCTGACAGCAGAAAGTTTACAGCACATCCACTAGCATGATATGGGCAAAATCCATCGCAACTTAGTATGAAGCAAAATTTTATGCAAGAACCAGATGATATTTAGCTTCACCACTGCACAGCCTTGCTAAGAGGTGAAATCACTGTTGCGCCTGTATTTTCTGTATATTAGTAGACAGAATAGCTAAGGAGATATCTCAATGATGTTCAATAGTGTATGTCTATCAAGCTATGAGTTCTCACTATGCCTTGTGATACTTGTTCTGCTTATGAGACCGTCCCTCAAACTTCTTCAATCTAATCCTTTGTGGGTCTAACACGTCATAAACAGCCGAAGAAACAAGACTGAACACGAACAAGCTAGAAATAAAGAGCTAAGGGGCATTTTGGGTATAACGCGTCTCAGTAGAAGTAAGTATAAATATGTAGTGCAGGTATGCTACAAACCTCCATCATCTGCAAGTAATTCTCAAATCAACAACAGTTCTCAAGTCAACAGACAATTCTCAATTCACGATTCAACTATGAAGACATTTGTTTTTACTTTCTTCTGCCTCGGCGCTGCTCTTGTGGCTGCCAATCCTCTTCCCCAAAACAACAATAACAATGGTACAAGTTCTACCAGCGATGCTTTATGTGGAGAACTCTATGGTTAGTGAAGCATATGAGGAGAATTTCAAACCATCCCTTAAACTCACCATTTACCAGACGCCTGTGAGATTGGATCCTCTCAAGATGGATGCTGCCCGGGCTTCGAATGTGCCAAGTACCTCTGTGGCATTTTCGAAACCTGCACTCACTGCATTCATGAATTCAAATGTAAGTAAGCGAGGCGTTGCTTCGAGTTCTTGGTGATAGAAATTCTTCTCACATCTGTCTAGGATCAATAATGCAAGGCCTCTAGTGTTCTAGGTGCCTGAGGTTTGGTGCCGAAGAAGCTTCCTCTGGAATTTCGTAGCATCACTTTAATTGTCATGATTTATTTTTCCGCGCGAGATGCTTCCGGGAATAGAAGAGACAAAAAGCAGATTGATACCTTTTAGCTAGTAATGGACGAACTGTTATTCTCTCACTGCGACGTCTTGAGTACTACTCGTATGATACCTACTAGCCATTTGTGAAACCGACAGGCGGCAGGAATTTGCCAAGTCTGTCGATGTGAGCCTCAACACCAGAATCGGCTTTTGTGATCGTACTATACCTTCTTTTGAGCCATCGAGGCCATAGCACAGAGTGGGTAATGATGTCGTCCGTGCGCCTTTCTCCCCACCAAAGGCCATACGGTATTACCTCTCAACATAGCGGCAATTTTTGAGAAGCTTCATGCATACAGCTAAGCACTTCCTAGCACGTTAATTTAAAGCACTTCGATTTGTAGTGCTGTAATCTACGAGTCCACGATTTAGATAGATCTGCTAAGCTTGATGGAGGAAGCGCACGGGCTAGAACACTCCTCGCTAAATGAGCCCTTTTGTACAAGTGCACAAGGGCCAAGTAGCCGCAGTCGGCCGCGCGTCTTGCTGGTAGGGAAACTCTGGCGAGGACACGGGGTGAGCGGCTCCATGGGCCGCTCCATGACGCGTGAGGACGATGGCGAGATATGGGGATTTCGGGACATAGAGTACTGTATCGCAGGCAATGTGAAACACCAGGACGAGCGCCAAGCCGGAGGTCTATTTTGGGATAGCGCAATGCATCTGGCGTGCATGACATCTGTGGGGAGGTGGAGAAGGCGGCCCGAATTGGCCTAGCGCAAAAGGGTCCCGTTGGCTAGACCAAACAGCTGGGGGAGCTTCCTCGACATCTCATCATCACCACTTGTATCCTTCAGCGCGGCCGCCTACGTTGCTTCTGCCCTAAACACGTGCTGCCTTTTGTCTCTTTGTTCTTTTCGAGTGCCCCTCTTACGCTGAGCTAGAGTCTGCCGTCGCCATGCCGGGGGTTCGTAAGTACAATGCCCATTCACCTTCGCCCTCCCCGTGACACGTACGTCGCCGTCACCTCCGCTTACGACTGCCCTCTTCCGTTTGTCGCGACTGTCTATTTGGACGCGCCCTCTGTCATCCCCAGACGCCCATCTCACCCAAAACCATCCACTGCCCACACTACTCTGCGCATTCATTCCTCTTGCCCCCAGACGCGCTCTCTGACGAACTGCTACCCCAGCGCTTGACGCCATGGACCAGATGAAGAAGGCCATCAAGGGCATCTTTAGAGGCAAGAAGTCTAAGAAGGAGGGGGCCAAGGCAGACGAGTCCAAGCCGGCAGCCAGCTCAGAGGCTGCCACCCCCTCCAGCGCCAACACCAAGCCCACCGAAACGACGCCCGCAGCACCCGCGCCTGCGGCTGAGCCTGCGAAGACAGAGACTGCCCCAGCCGAACTAGCTCAGCCTCCTGAGCCCGCTGCCGCTCCCGCCCTTGCTCCTGCTGCTGCTCCCGCTGCTGCTCCAGCTGAGAGCGAGACCGCCAAGGACGAAGCCGCTGCGTTGACTGAGGTCAAGAAGGCCACTCAGAGTAGGTCAACATCTCGTTCACTCTCCCGCCCACAACAGTACCGCGATAAAGATGCCTGGAGCGGATCCAGGCGACGACTCAAGGTCGCCCTGGAAAACAAGTGGAATGATCCCATCTAGGCGCCAAACTACTCCCTGCGAGACATGCGCCGCACCATACCCACTGGAAGCACCAGCATCACGCCCTGCTTACGATGTTATGCCCGACACGATCCTTCTTCCCTTCCGACTTTTATCAATCTCTTTTGTCAACAATGATACCCATGGACTAACGAACTTCTTTCAGCACCAGAGCCCGCCGGCGCCGTCGCGCCCGTCCCCCCTACCGCTGCTGAAGCTCAGCCCGCAGCCGCAGAGACTATAAAGGAGACCGAGGCCAAGCCCGCCGATGCGCCTGCACCAGCTGCACCCTTGAATCTACCAGAAATCCCCAACAGCCAGCCTGCTGCTGGTATGAGCGCTACCAGTGGTCCCATGTTTGATGAACCCAACTTTCAAGAGAAGTCCGCTCCCGCCGCCGCTGCCGCTGCCCCGACTGCTGCAGTCGCTGCACCTAGCGCCGAGCCCGCTGCTACTGCTACCCCAGTTAGCGAAGCTGAAAAGCCTGCCGCTCCTGCGCCTAGCTCTGAGCCCACTGCTCCTGCTGCCTCAGAAGAAAAGGCAGATAAATAAATGCGATACGAGTCGGCTGCGAGGGTGGATTGGATGGGTGGAGGCGCAGTTTGGGCAGGCGTTTGTTTTGCGGAAATTGATCAATCAATTTTGAAAATAACCAAAAAAAAATTGTTTTGAATATCCGCGGGAGAAGGGTAGCTGCGTTGGAGTTTGCTTGCCAGCATTGTCTTTTTTCAATTAATACTATACCCCCCTTACGGAGCGTGTTTGGGCTTTCATAAGCCAGGCTTTCGGAAATGAACAATTTCATGTTTACTCTTGTTCATGTCTTGAGCGTGCGCATAGCTGAAAATGTGTCTATGATTTGAGAGGCAGGGCGGATGATGAAGGACGACTCAGATGTACCATGATCTTGCTGACTACGTAGCGCGGGGCAAATGGAACGGCTCAACGCTGCCCCACCACCGACGTCAACCAAGGGTACGCGATAATTCTCGCCAACCAGGAAAGCTGGAAAGCTCCACGACACTAACCTTCACGTACCAAAAGCTCCCTGAAACGCTGTCGCGACTTGTGGAAACGTGTTTTTGCGCTCTTTGACCTCATACAAGCTGCGATGCCACCCAAGAGCGGCTTTTCACGCACGCGCAACGTGGATTACGACGATGACGACCTATACGATGACGACGAATATTATGAAGACGACGGTGGGGATGTCGGCGCTGATGATGGCATGTCAGCAGAAGACAAGGAACAGATGCGCGTCGGCACGATAAGGGTGCGCGAAGCAATGGGAGACCTGGGCGACTTCACAAGCGACGAGCAAATACAGGAAGCCTTATGGCACTACTACTATGACGTCGGCAAGAGCGTGAGCTATCTGAAGAACAAGCTGGGGATTGCGGAGCCCAAGAAGGAAGCCCCGAAGCAAGAGAAGGCCAAACCAACATCGCGATTCGATCAAGCCGCCAACGTCGCTAACCAGAATGCGCCGGTACCCACAGGTAAGTCACACTCACAAGAGTTCTAGCTATGCACACCAGCCCGCTCGCTCTGTTGCCCATCACATAACGCTGCCCCCACTGTCGATGCCTACCAACGCTGCTGCCACAGACTTCTTCTGGGATATGCCCTGGGGCAACGTACCATCCGAGCGACTGGCCAACATTACAGCCGATACCCCAAAATACAAAGGAGGTTTGCTTGGGGGCTCGTCAAAGCTGGCGGCACTCGCCGCTAAACGCAGAAAAGAACGAGAAGATGCGGAAGCCGCTGCCTCGAGAAACAACACCGAAGCGGATGCGGCGGTGGCTATGCTCGATAAGCTTTCTGTAAAGAACCAGGAGAAGGCCAACTCTTCTAGCGATGAAGCCGCCCAACGCCCAGCGCGCACTTCTAGGTATCCTGTTCGAAGACGATCGCCATCGCCAGTACCAGAAACACCAAAAGAGTCCGAGATTGAAGAGCCCCAGGTTCCCCAGCCAGCCATTGTTTTCGACTCTCCAGCTCAGCGTGCTACCGCCTCCATGTTCGCTTCGACTCTTTGCGGTCCTGAAGGGCCATCGAAGCAGTCGCAGTCTCAATCCGAAGAGCTTCCAGTACCATTCGCTGCCTACAAGTCTTTTGATGGCACAAAGGTATTCGCGGGACCGAGTCCGGACGACGTTGTGCGGGCAGCACAGGCAAAGAGCGCAGGCGGCGGGCGTCATTAGGCTGTCATATATCGTATAATTGAGTATTTCTAAGAAATCCAGGGACCACACCGAAGAAGAAAAAGAAGCAAACCAATGGCGATTTGGCCGAATCGGTTGAAAAGCTATCAGTCACCGATGAACCAAGAGTCAAGAGCAAAAACTTGAACGTTGTCGACGAGTTTGAGAAGAGCAACACAAAGAGGCTTGCCAATTTTGTAGTTCTGGGTAAGCTTGTCCTGATTTATTGGTTGGCGAACCTTGGCAAGCCACCAAGCTGACGGTCGCAGGACATGTCGACCACGGAAAAAGCACGCTCATGGGCCGCCTACTATACGATCTCAAAGTCATCGATCAGCGATCAATAGACAAGCTAAGGAAAGAAGCCGAGACCATTGGAAAGTCATCTTTTGCACTGGCCTGGGTCATGGACGAAACGAGTGAAGAAAGAAGCCGTGGTGTTACTGTTGATATTGCCACGAACTACTTTGAAACAGAAAAGACAAAATTTACCATACTAGACGCTCCTGGTCATAAGGATTTCATTCCAAACATGATATCAGGAGCATCTCAGGCCGACTTTCCTGTTTTAGTCATCGATGCCGGTACCAACAGCTTCGAGTCTGGTCTAAAGGGCCAAACCAAGGAACACATCATGATCGCCCGGAGCATGGGAATGCAACACATTATCGTAGCCGTCAACAAGATGGACACGGTTGGTTGGTCAAAGTCGCGGTTCGACGAGATTGCGAAACGCATGACGGCGTTCCTGACGGAAGCAAGTTTCTTGGAGAAACGAATCACCTTTATACCATTGGCCGGTCTGACAGGGGAGAACATTGTCAAGAAGGTTGACAACTCCGCCGCTCATTGGTACACTGGTGAGACTCTGCTGGAAGCGCTGGAGCGTATCGAACTGCCACGGCGCAACCTCGAGAAAGCACTTCGTTTGTCTGTGGCCGACGTCTTTAAGGGAGACATGCGTTCGCCACTCAGCATATCCGGCCGCATTGATGCCGGAACAGTGCAAGTCGGCGATGTAATCCTTGCACTCCCCGCCAACGAGACGGCCACGATCAAATCCATTGAAGTCCGAGACGCGCCCGTGGATTGGGCTGTGGCAGGACAAATTCCCACACTCCACCTCACCGACATTGATCCCGTGCACCTCCGCCAAGGCGACATTTGCTGTGCACCCAAGGACCCCGTCAAGTTGGTCAAAGCCTTCACATCGAAGCTCCTGGCTTTCGAGCACGTGCTGCCAATGCCAGTTGAAGTATTTCGCAGCACACTCAACTCGCCTGGTAGTATCAGGACGCTGAGTGCTCGACTGAACAAATTCACGGGCGAGGTGATAAAGAAGAAGCCGAGGATTGTCAAGCCGGGCGAGGTGGCGAGGATCGTGGTGCAGTTGGAGAGGGAGCTGCCGATTGAAGAGGGGATGCGGGTTGTGCTGAGGGAGCGGGGGAGGACAGTTGGCGCAGGATTGATGGAGAATGTAGCGTAGGGTTTTTGGCTCTAGATGCTCGCATCAAAATAAGAAATAGGTAAGTGTAATATGGGGGGGGGGGATATAGACCGGCCACGCGATGTGTGTGGCGTGTTGCACATGAAGCAAAAAACGGAGGTATAGTGAATGTATGCTTTTTTTTTCTTGTTCTATTCTCTCACATGATGATTGGAGTCTAGTGATGGTAATGCACGCGTCTCGTAACTTCATGACTGTTTTTGGCATCCAATTTCCCACGGCCTTATCGCTTGTTCGCCCAAGGTGCTCGAGTACTCTGCTGCGCATCACCGCCAGCATCCTTCTTCGCCCACGGCGCCGCCGTCCCGACTCCCGCCATCGTCGTCGACGGCGGCGGTGGAGCAGGTGTCCTGCTCGCCCACGGCGCCCTCGTAGGTTGATTCACTCCACTCGGGACTCCTGGTCCTGTTGCGCCTCTCGCCCAAGGTGCCGCCGTGCCGACCGCTCCACCTGGCGGTCTCGTGGCCATGGTAGCTGAAGACGAAGGGTCGGCGAGCGGATCACGCAACGGTGGCTGGGGACGTGCGGTGGGCGCCGTGTTGGAAGGCGTAGAGGATGCTTTTGGCTGCGAAGCTGTATGTACTGTTGCTTGGATTTTCTTTGCGTTGGGGTCCGGGGAGAAGGAGAAGAGGGAGCCAAAGGGGAAGTGTTGGACGACGGGGTATTTGGAGAGGACTTCTGCGTTGTACATTTTTATCATGCCCTATTTGATTCAAAATCATTCCCAGTCAGTCGATTGATATTGAAAATTCGGGGATTGTGTAGCTCATGATGAAGGTGTATTTTTCTTACCTTGTTGATCTTGGCCCAGCCGGCTTTCACACCAGAGACGTCGTAGAGGATGTTGCTGTGTTCCCAAAAGGGACCCTTTTTCACGTCGTAGATGAAGCCAATGGCACTGAAATACATGTTTCTGGTGCGTTCTCGCGCAACGGCTGGGGCCTTGGCCACGTCGCCGGGGTGGGGGGCCGTGGGTAAGGAGCCCTCTGCTGCTACATCGGCGGGCGTTGTGATGGCCGGGGAGAACTGTGCGCTGCCAAAGATGTATGGGAGAAATGAATGGTCGTCGAGACCCCACACGCCGTGTGAGCCTGCGGGTTCCAGGGTATATGTCAGGATGAGGCGGCGGATCAGCGCGAGATAGGGCTCCAAGACTCCGAGGACAATGGCGCGCTCTTGGTCGCCATCTTGCGATTCTGGGAACGCACCCAGTTTCCAGAGGCAGCCGAGGAAAGCGAGGAAGCTCAGCTCGTGGCCTGTGCCGTAGTCGAGGCGCTGCGAACTGCCAAAGCTACCGAGGAGATAGGCTTCAAGTTCGCTTTTTGCGCTGATGTCGGACGTGGATTTGAAGTCGAGAACTTGCTGGGGCAAGTGCTCGTATAGGAGTCCTGGGACACGCTCGCGAACAATGTCGTACCATGTTCTGAAGCTGATATTTCCGAAGCGGCGGGGCCCCGGGTCTGGTGGTGCTTCGTCGATGATGGCGGTTAGGGTGTCTAGAAGCTTGGCGAGGCTGTGCACAACGGACGGGTAGGCGACGTCTTTGTCGTTGAGTTGCCATTCCTTGGCTGGCGCTGCCTCTTCTCCCTGCTCTTTTGTCTCTACCGCCCGTGGGATCATGGCCGTGTTGAGCTGGAAGATGAAGGTCATGATGTCGGCGTAGGCCCTGCTGGCCAAGAACGCAGTGACGTCGTCGCCATCGTGTATTCTCTTCACGGGAAGTGCAAATCCATGGCCTGCAGTCTTGTCGAGCGTGTCCAAGATGGGGGCCTGGGACGGGTTGGGGTCCATGGCGGGTGTATATGTGAAGGGGTGGGAGGGTGCGGGCGCTCGCCATGTGACAGCGTGTTTTGGGGTTGAGGGGCCCGCCTGTCGCCCGCCTGCCTCTTGCACTCCACACATGTACAATGACAGAAGACGCCACCAGTTCGTCGTCACCGCTGGCTGTCGCTTCCACCGCGGCATAACGCGTGTCCTGGGCACTTCTTCATGGCGCGTCTGAATACGGCACCGACGGCGAGTGGTAAGTGTGACGCTGCTCCCGAGGCGGGACGCGTTGGATCCATATCCATCTATTCACGGGCTCTTGCGTGGCATACAAAGCCCAGCACCGGTACAACATGAGCTGATACTCAACACCACAGCCCCTCGTGTCTCACCGTCGCCCGACTCCTCGCACGCAGCATCAGACGCTGAGGCAGCCCGCCAACTCATCACAGAAGCGCACTTCGCCGATACACATCCGCCCTCTCCCGCCCTACTCCTTGGCGCGAATCTGCTTAATGCAGCGCGCGCCCACGCGAGTCAAAACCAAGGCAGCTCGATGCGCGGCACGATGCGCAAGAATGGTGCAGGCAAGCTCAAGCGAGTAAGCGTCGTGCCCGAGGGTCCCAAGCAGAATCTCGCCAGGCGGGGCGATTTGTACGAGATCGAGCTGAGCCCGGAGAAGGGCCACTACGCGCTCCCAGAGAAGGTGAACCAAAAGCCATTGAAGATCCGCAGGAAGAAGCCGGTAGCCGAGGAGCGTAGTGTTGCCCCGGGACTGTCGTCTGATCTTCCTACACACCATGTGCAAAGGTCGCACTTGGGGCAAGGCGATGTGGCGGAACATGTTCCCTCGACTGACCCAGGCATACGTTCATCTCCGCCTCAGATTGCGCCGGCGCAGAGTGACATCATCGACGTTACTGGGACTGGAAACGAGACATCTCCAGTCGAAGCAGAAGCACGCCCCACCGCACCTGAACATGTACAAATCGAAGAGACCCTTGACAACGGGAAGCCCAGGTGTACCGTTGTCTACTACAAGTACGACAAGAAGGCGGGCCCACACCACCAGCAATGTCGGCGCCCAGCTACAGATCGTACGGATGATGGCCCTACATGCAGTATTCACATCAGCAGGATCCCTGCTGTACAGTGTGGGGAGATGGTAGTTTCCGAGGGTGTTAGTTCACAGTGCTACAGAACAGCTACTTCGCACAATGCTAATGGTGCGCGATGTGCGGTGCATGAGAACCAACAGGCAACGCCACGTGGGAAACGAAAAACAGCCTCACATCATGTCGACGATGAGCCTGCGTCGTCAGCGAGGGATGATGCTCATCCGCCAAACTCGCAAGAGCGGCGCCGCACTCGCACCTCGGCTCCCGTGCAGCCTCTAGCTAAGACGTTGACGAAACGGCGAAAGACTGCTGGCGATACCCCTGCTAACAACACTCCTGTTGACGATACTCCTGTTGACGATACTCCTGTTGAGCCCATCCAGCAGCTCCCCGCAAGGACGCGCAAGAGCGTAGACCGACCAAAAAACGTGCAAGAGTTGGTAGAAGCACCTGCTGAATCATCTGAAGATGAGCAATCAGAGTATGAGCCGGATGCTGACGAAGGCGCGCATTCTACCGCTCAGGATGAGGAGGCCCGGCCCACGGCTGACTTTCCTGAGGGCCTTGATACCGTCTTTAAATTTCTTGACCTCAAAGAGCGCCCGGAAACATGCCAGACCAAGACTGGCACTGCAATCAAACGTCTATGCAATACGTCTTGTGTGCACTTTGGTGATAAGACAATCTCCATGGACACTGTCGTTGAAGATGCAACTGATATACAAGTGACGCTTAAGCTCGTCACTTCCAAGATTCGGAAGAAGCATCAGCTTGCGTTCAAGAGTGATGCATATGGCCACCTCTTTCGCTCGCTTACCCTATATCTTCGAGCGTTGTATGTCTGGTTACTCGACACTCACGGTGCTGTGACAGAGTCTCTGGAAGCCATGCGCGTAGTGGCGCCATTCATGTGTGAAATGCTAGCTTTCAAGGACACAATTGCCCAGTGGAATGTCGCGGTACCGCAGCAGCGCAAAGGAGACCGAATCATCAAAGATGTCGATAGCCTACTGATCGCCCCTCTGCGACAAGTGAGCAAGTCGTTCAACGTTCGCCTGAGTAAACTTGAGGAGGTGCTGCAACGTCACAAGGAGCAAGCTGCACTGGAGCGCAAAATGAAAGAAGCCTGGGACACAGAGAATGCAAGGATTGAAGCTGCCAAGGCAATAGAAGCACGAAAGAAGCGTTGGCAAAACCTTCATATCGTGCGCATGCAATGCGAGCCTGATGTGTACAAGAGACGCAATCTCTTCCACACCAGCTTTGAAGACGTGGTAGAAAGGGACGCGAATGGCGTCGTGTTCGAACGCCTGCCGGTCTTCAGGCCCCGCTCGACTCCGCCACACAGTCAAATGTCCGAGTCCGCTGACGAGGTTGAATGGAGTGAAGCGGAAGAGACTGCTCTCCTCGAAGGCTTGCAGGAATTTGCCGGTAAGCCAGGGAACTTCCGCGTTACGATGTCACAGTCGGTTGCTAACAGGCAGTTTAGGCCCAAATGTCTTTGAGAAGATATTCAAAACATGTTGTGACCCTAGGTCTCCGCATGCACGTAGTGGCGATCTACGCAATCGCAGTGTTGCGGAGATTGTGTCAAAGGCAAGGTGGGTTCGGTCAACAATGACGGCTTTACGACAAAACAGTGGTGAGCCTGTGGATGATTGGGTGACGAAGATCCCATTGCTGCCGTAGGTATGATTGAAACCTCGGCTGCTCTCTTGTTTGTATGGAAATTCTTGAGATGCCACTACTGCTGCCTACTGTCTTTCTGAAGTGTCAGGTTCTTTCTAGGCGCGCGATACCCCCTGTGTATGTCATCTTGCATTGGCTATTGCGCTGCGATGCTTTTGAAAGGATTGTCACCTATGAGGCAGCTCGAGAGACAGCCTATTTCATCAAACACAAGTCCTAATGTATGTCTCTCTGTCGATGCACGATTTCAAGTCGTCTGCTACTTGCATTCGCAGTACATGTTGTGAGGCTGCATCCCTATTTGCAAAATGAAGCGTGTGAAGCGCACAATATAGACTGATTTCAGTCGTCGCTGTGGAAACTGAAGTGAAACTAGGAAAAGGCTGTTCACGCCCACAATGCCCCCTTTCACACCGATCACGTGTAATCACACGGACTCACCTTCACAGTGACCATGTACGACCATCAAACTCACCTTTGTAGTATAAACACGCGTCGAGTTTGTTCCTGAGAACAGACTCATCACTTTCTACATTGAACACAACGCAGATTCATCGACTTTTCTGCCTCCAACACATCTGCACAATCACAATCACAATCACCCATCATCACAATGGATTCCGCGTCTACGCATATCAACATGGGGACGCAACACGGCTATATCGACTCAGCTGACGACATGTCCATCACGGAAGCTGTGCTTGCAGACATGGATTTTGGAGATGTCGATGAGCCTGTGCCATTGGTCAAGAACGACGGGCTCAAAGCTATTCCCATGGAGCAGCTGGCGGCCGAGTGGGATGCGATGTGGACTGCACAGGATGCTGCTGCCGAGGACACGACTGCGGTTCCACGAGGTGAGCTGGAGTGTGGTGGTGACGGTGGCTCTACAATCGTGGCTACAGAGACTGGATCTGGTGGCCAGGTGTCTGTGGACAAGCCATCTGTGAACGAGCCCTCTGTGGACCATGAGCAGGCACTGAAGCCAGAGAGCAAGACATCGCCGAATACGCAGGAAGAAAACGAGGCTGCTGAAAAGGACGTGGCCAAGGTGACTCCAGACGCGGTTGTGCATGTCGAAGACGCGACTGAGCATTCCGACCTCCCTGGTATAACCGTTGACACCGCATCCAACGACGTCATCGACGAGCCGTCACCTGCCGTCGATCCCGTACAGGGGCCCCAGAAGGCGGAGCCGACTGAAACCAAAATCGCTACGCAGAGCTCAGATGATGTCACCGGATCCCACGATGCTGCCCCAGTTGCTACCACGATGCATGCAGCTGCAGCGCCCGAGAAGGCGGCAGACAGCGCATCGCCAGTCATCAGGCCATCGAGTCCCGGCACGCTGTTCTGCACCCCACGCGCTCCCAAGCACGCGGGCAAACAGCACCTCGGCGTGGGGAAAAACACAATCCAGGTCTCCAACTTGTACCAGGGACTCGAGTCGCTGGATGCCTCGCAAGAAGGAATGGAGTCCGGGAACGAGGATGGCGGTGATGGCGAGGAAGACGAGAACCCTGCGCCCGCCGATGAAGCGCCTGTAGACGAATGGCCGATCAAGGATCAGGGCCCCGGACCCGCGGCGGCGGCAAGCAAGAAGGCGAAGCGCGGGAAGCGCGGAAAGAGGGCGGGCAAGAAGGTACAGTTGAAGAGGGCAAAGGCACTGGCAGTGGTGGAAGAAGAGGAGATGGAGATGGAGGCGGAGGCAAAGGCCAAGGCCGTAGGTATCGTTGAGACGTCGACACTACTGGATGTTGACGAGCCCCATGTCGCTCCCGCTGGCCTGCTCGTGCTTGCGCTGAGTGTGGTTGCTGCGTTTGTCGGCGCGTGGATCGAGGGCTACTAGATATGTGTATGTATGTGGATTGGATGGGATGAGATTTGCTGATCCATGACTGGCGTCCATCGGTAGTTGTGCTTCTTCCGTGGATTTTGTCTTCCCCTGGTCTGCCTGCCTCGGCGTGGGCCGTACGCAGGTAATATGTAGCATATCAATCAGATAAGCTTGCGAGAAAACCACTTTTTATTTATATTATGTGATGTGTTGCCCCAGCCGCTTTGCCTTGCCGCGCCAACTCACCGCTTGCAAAAAGTCTCCGATGGTCCCCTCCCCCTCCAAGCCGGAAGCCAAGGTGGAGTCTGGCCGGCTCACGATTCGGGACGGGAAAGCTTGGTGGTTACTCTTTTTCCTTTTCTTCTTTTGCCCAAGTCAAATATCCAAAGGGGAAAGTTGTTTTTTCACCATGGCTTGATTTTATTTTTTTGGTTGATTACTGTTTGAGGATGTCATGGGAAAAAGAGAGGAGACTAGGGAAAAACTCAACCAGGCGTCTCCACATGGCCGGCTCGAGGCGTCTGGGAAACGGTTTTATGTACAGTGTGCCCGTTGTAGGTGTAAGCTAGGTGAGCTAGCCAGCCGTGTGAGGCAGTGCAAAGCAGGATGCGCCAATTTCGCCCAACGGGCTGCTGTTTGTGTCAAACTGGCTCCGGCGACGATGACTCGACGGACGCTTTGCCCAGCATTCTGTTTTCTGTGCCAAGTTGCAAAGAGAGGAGCGAGTCAGTCGTGGGAGAGTGGGCAGGGCTAGGAGACGGGAGAGTGCGAGGTGGGTGCTGCAGGAGGGACTTGGCATAAAGGGCTAAATTGACAACATCAAGGCACAGTATGCGGCGGGAGATTGGTACAGGCCATCACATCAGCGGAGCTGTGTCTGCTGATCTCGTCTGCTCCTTTATGTAAAAACTGCCTGGCTGGAGAGGGAGGGATGTCGCGGTTATGGTGAATATGCGGGTGGCGGCGCTTGGCCCTATTGCGGCAAAATGGCTAAGTACTTAGGTAAGTCGGTAAGTAAGTAGGCAAGTCTGTATGTAGTTGAGCAGACACCCACGGCTGAGACAGACAGGGCCTGGTAATGCTGCCGCATACCACGACGGCAGTGTCCATGTACGGTAGCATGTATGCACGCTGCCGCACGACCAAAGGGTACTCCCGCGCCCTTGGCCATGGGCTTCGCGCGACCGTGGCAGCGGTTACAGCCATCCCCCCCCCCGCCATCTTCACCCACGACGCAGGTGGGAACACATGCACGCCCAGTCTTCGACTCGCATCAACTGCGCAAGCGACAGTCGGCAGCCTCTGGCCTTGGCTCTCATCGCCGTCCGGCCACCACGGTTGGGCCTGCGACGGGGTGCTGCTAGCCCGCATCCAGAAAGCCTCCTACTTACCTGGTCCTCGTTAAGTATGTACCAACGACACCACCCCCCATCAGCTTACATGCGCGAATTAATTCGCGCTCGCCGCCGCCTTTGTCGTGCTTGGCACCGGCTTTCACGTGTACAGATGGCAGGCAAGGCGGCGGCTGCTAGCATGGGCAAGGAAATAGGCCCGCCGGCTGGCTCGTGGCGGAACCCGTGTGCTGTTCGCTGATGATGAAATAAATCCCCCATACAAACCATTCTGTCATTTCGTGGCCATCCGGGCTACCTCTTTCAGCTTTGCTCGTTCTGGGTGGCGGCTTGCTCTGCGCTCCCTACAAAGGCCCTCTTCACTTGTTTTTTCTTGGACGGGGCGGCCACCTCCCCTCTTACACCCAGTCTTGTCGTGTCTGGCTGTTTCTGCCTCTGAACCGTCTGGCGCGCCGGCTGTCGTGGTCTCATAGCATCTATCCAGTTAGCCTGCCTCTAACAGACGCTGCTCTCGGTGCTGACCTCTGCCGCCGCCCTGGGCCGAAATGCCCTCAACTGCTACGCTGTAAACGCATCTCCCGCGACGCCAGCAGGCGCAGCGAATCAATCACCATGTGGAAGCCTCCGATCAATTTCATCACGCTGCACTGTACGTTCGCCTGCTCCCTCCCGTGGTGCCCTCTAACCCAGTTGGCTGCTATCCCGCTCTATCCGCCTCTGCTAACGGCCGTCTAGGGGCCTACATTCTGACCGTCGGTATCCTGGCCTTCCCCGTAATCTACCCCTATGGCAATCTATCGGCTATAGACACGTATTACTTTGGAGTCAGCGCTTCCACTTCGTCGGGCTTGAACCCGTAAGTCACGTCTGTGGGCGTACCACAGCCGACTGAGTGAGTGTGCGATGCTGATAACGGGCTAGCATTGATGTCAAGGCCCTCAAGACGTATCAGCAAGTCTGGTTCTACTTCACCCCTATCGTGACCAATTTGGGCTTCATAAACATCATCGTCGTCATTGTGAGGTTACGCTGGTTCCGCCAGAAACTCAAAGACATCCGTATGCTGAACCCTATCCACGTTTGCCTACCGGGTGGGGGATTAACATGTGCATACAGCTGCTGCTCATATTCGACCAAGGAGCTCGCTCGGAAAGTCTACCGACCCGCGAATCCAGGTTCTAGCCAACGTTGCCGACACAAGGGCCCTTGAGAGTGGCCTGGCTAGCGAGGCGACTGTCGCGGAAAAGAAGATTGAAGCCGGAGCCGAACAGAGTGACGCCTCAGCCGCCCCTCGAATCACTTTTGCCCCTGACCCTCGCCACGTGGTCAACGAAAAGGGTGCACTCCGGATTGCTGGGCCCCGCGATGGCGACAATGGTACGTAGTCCCGGAAACGCCATGGAGACTGCGTCACTAACGCAACATAGACCACAACAACAACTTCGAGTTTTCTAGAAACCGCTAGGAAAGCACGCTATCTAGGAGAACCGACCACGAGGAATCGACTAACAGCACTTTCAACACCTGCAGCTAAGGCGCTAGCGCGCAGTAGGGAGAAGGAGGCCTTCCTTCGTTATCTCACGCCTGTGAGAATTTTCTCACAGAGCTTGGGCTCTAATGCCAAGACTAGAGGGGCCAATAGGAACGCAGGAGCTTATTGAAGCTCAAATTTAGCAAGAAACACAGACATATCAAAATAATAAAAATAACAAAAAAAGACTAGCCTCAAAGGACCTTAGAGGCACAAGCAAACGACTAATGGATAATAATCCAGAAATTGAGATGGCTGAGGAGGCCTCTACGCCTTGCCCTAACAGGCAACCAGAAGAACCGCCTAGGCCTACCCATACTAGGACAAGGAGTAATTTTTCTCCATTTATTGGAGCAGTGCCAAGATACCCTACAGTAGGGAAAACTCCAAAGGCAACCTCTATTGAGGAGGCCTTAGAGATTGCTAGAAACCTAGTAATCCAAGCAGCTAACCTAGCTAAAAACAACCCTACTAGGCAAACTAGTTTACTAGACCTTGTAGAAGTCTTTAGAGACTTTATAGAGAATGGCAGAGTAAACAAGAAAAACTCTACAATTCTAGAAGACTAAATCTCCTCTCTATCTAACGTCTCTAAAGAACTAAGAGAGAAAGTTAGACGCCTTGAAAAACCAAATACCCCGCC
>NW_007359981.1:707790-709861 GCF_000359705.1 Exserohilum turcica Et28A | reverse complement strand
AACCCCTCCTAAATATTGTAGCTAGAAACAACCTACTTAGATACTTGTAGGCCTAAAAACCCTACACGTCTTATATAGCCCTTCGGGCTGAAAAAGGACGTTAAACTAGAATAATAATAATAATAATAATAACGCAATATAGACCACACCATCGCTTCCATGTCAGATGGTAAGCTATACGGTATCAGTTTTTAGTATGACACAACTAACACGCTTGTGGCAGATGAGGACGAGGACCAGATTAAGCCAATTGCAGAGTCAAGCAACCCGCTCCGCCGCGCCATTTCCGAGACTAGGAGTATGAGCAAAGCCACTTCGGTAGACCGCGCTGTCTCTTCCATTTTTGTTCTTGGAAGCACTCCAGGTGTTACAAGTGCCCGCCGCAGTGAGGACAACAGGTCAAGGCAACCATCCATTGACTTGAAATCACTCAGTCGAGAAGAGTTGGGCGGAGTGGAACATCGCGCTCTGCAAGTTCTCCTCAAGATTGTAGTTGGTATGTCTCATCATGCAAGTCCATACTGAAATCATCACTGACGATATCCAGTTTACTTTTTCGGTCTGCATCTGTTTGGTGCGATTTGCTTGATTCCATGGATACATCTTGCTCCCGCAAAGTACAAAGACTACCTCGCTTCGCAGGGCCAAGACAAAACATGGTGGTATGTATCTCAAAACCCCACATCAGAGACCATTGTGTACTAACAGTCACCAGGGCCATTTACTCGGCACAAACCATGATCGACAATCTTGGCCTTACCCTTACCCCAGACAGCATGATCTCCTTCCGTGACGCCACCTGGCCCATGCTCATCATGTCATTCTTGGCTTTTGCTGGCAACACATTCTACCCAGTGTTCCTTCGCCTCGTCATCTGGATCATGTGGAAACTCGCGCCGCAAGACTCTTCACTGTCTGAGTCGCTTCGGTTTCTGCTCGACCACCCCCGCCGATGCTATACACTGCTTTTCCCCAGCGCAGCCACGTGGATCCTAGCCGCCATCCTCTTCATCCTCAACTTCCTTGATACGCTCCTCATTGTCATTCTCGATCTCAACAACCCCGAAGTCAACGTCCTCCCCGGTGGGCCCCGCGTTCTCGCCGCACTCTTCCAATCCGCCTCATCGCGCCACACCGGTACTGCCTCATTCAACCTTGCAAATGTCAATCCTGCCGTGCAGTTCAGTCTCCTCGTCATGATGTATATTTCTGTCTATCCGATTGCCATCAGCATCCGTATGAGCGAGAGCTACGAGGAAAGCTCCGTGGGCCTCTACGCGGCAGACGAGAGCCTTGATGAGAAGAACGACAGCAAGACGTACATGATCAACCGTATGCGCAACCAGTTAAGTTTTGACCTGTGGTACATCTTCCTCGGTGTCTTCTGCATCTGCACTGTTGAGAGCAAGAGGATTACCAATCCAAATGATCCTGTGAGTATTATTCCCTTCTTCCACTCCCCGGATACTCCCCACCGGCGTGCAAGACAAAATACTGATTTCATCTAACCAGGCCTTCTCCGTCTTCTCCATCTTCTTCGAAGTCGTCTCTGCTTACGGCAACGTCGGACTGTCTCTCGGCTACCCAACCAACCTTGCTTCCCTCTCGGGCGAATACACCGTCTTCGGTAAAGTCGTCATCTGTGCTATGATGCTGCGTGGTCGCCACAGGGGTCTGCCATATGCACTTGATCGCGCCATCAACTTGCCGTCTGACCTTGTTACTGAGGATGAGGCGGACAAGTATAAGGATGACGAAACTGAGAGTGCGGCGGTGAGCCAGATCGTGCATGAGGAGACTCGCCTTGAGAGGGGACGGAGGCTGATGAGAAGTTTGACGCAGTAATGAGTGAGATGACTCATGTGATGTCTGTGGGTGGTGAAGAAACCTTTGGTCTCTTCCCTCTTCTCTCTTCTCTTATAACGTATGTGGCAAGCGAGCGCCGCAGGCAAGCGAGCGCCGCACCCCACCAAACCTGCGCACCTCTATAAGCCTGTAGTTCCACCACAATATAGTTGTTTTACTACATATTAACATAATAGATTAAGCAGTACCTAGAGTATCTTTCTTG
>NW_007359981.1:664305-706131 GCF_000359705.1 Exserohilum turcica Et28A | reverse complement strand
CCGCAGCCAGCAGCTTATCAGCCATATCGCGCACAGCAGCATACGTGGGCGCAAATCCACGTAGATCTAGATCAAGTATATGATCAACTATCACCTCCTCTTCTAGCTTAGTGAGCTTCTTTGAGTTAGGCTAGCAATCGCGTCGAGCAGGTATACCAGCGCGTCGGTGGCGGATTGTTCGTTTAGACACGTTATAGACAGCAGCAGCGCGACAATTACTTTGTGTTTAATAGAGATTAATAGAAGAAATAGCAAGCTGAATATCTGCTTTATTCAAAGCTAATTGAGTAGCGCTACGTTGAGCCATTGTTCGTTGAGATAGGAGAGGTGCGCAGGTTTGGTGGGGTGCGGCGCTCGCTTGCCTGCGGCGCTCGCTTGCCACATACGTTACCTTTTTTTTCAACATGAGCGATGGTGTTTGGGAAGTGGTCGATGTTTTCACACATACACGCATCTTTGTACAATTCTAGATGAATAGAAATGATGATGACTGATTAATTGGCTGCTGATCTGTCTGTCTGTCTGTCTGTCTGTCTTGCTTCTGTCTTTTCTTTTGTGTCTCCACTAAACAGCTCCAACACTGTTTGAAATGCTGGCTTCTAGCCGTGAAAAACAAAATACATCTCCACCTGAAAATGCGACATGAATAGTCACTGATATCCTCGCAGTATCCCCCGCATATGCAGGTGCAAACCCCGAAATCCGCACAAGACTTGCACAGACCCAATACCCCCTGAGATTTCACTCCCTAGAAGTTCATCCAGTCGCTGAACCCACCATCGCGAAAGGCAGATTGCATTTCGTACTCACCGCGCCGCGAGCTCCTCCTGCTAAATCCGCCATCTCCACCTCCGCCCTCACTTCGCCTACTCCTCCTGGACCCCTCCCTGCTCCTATCCCCAAGCCCGCCATACTCGCCCCCAGCAAACGGCGATCCCCGCATGCTAATCCCCAGTCCATGCTCCTCCCGCGCCCGGCTCACCTCAGACCGCGAGTGCCACCCAGCCGGCTGCTCAAACCGCGAGGTACCCAGCGGACTCACATCACGGCGGTGCCGATCGATATCGACGAAGCCTCTAGGCCGCGTATCTTCTCGCACGGGGCTGAGATCGCGGTGGTTGTAGCGGTTTCCATAGGGGTCGCGGATAGATGCTGTTCGATGGTGGCGAGAGGAGGAGGCCGAAGCGGAGTATGGGGGTGGAGCGGCATCAGAGTAAGAGTAGGAGTGGGAAGGACGAGAAGGGCGAGAAGTAGTAGTAGTAGTGGTGGTGGTGGCGTAGGGGTTCATGTAGTGTGCTGCATTGGGCATGAAGTGTGTGGGGCCGCTGCTAGCATGCGTGGCTCGGCGTTGGGGGCGGCGCGAGGGAGTCCGAGGATCGTCGTAGCCGGTATAAGACGGGTTGGCGTAGCGCGTGTTGGGGTTGCCGGAGTAGGGGCCGACGTAAGCTGATGGAGGAGGCGAGGGGGAGCGCCGAGAGGAGCGGTGCGAGGGGCGTTGCATGCCATCGAACCTGAAGAGGGGCATGGTGAGGTTTGTGGGTTATTTTCGTCTCGGGTAGGGGGACAGTGTTGAGCAAAGAGGATGATCGAGCTGGTTGTCTTGCTGTTGAGGTGCTCCCTTGGTTGTTGGTTGGTTGGTTGGTTGGTTGGTGTTATACTGGGGAAAAGATCAACGGTCTTTTATCCAATGAGGGGATTGTGTATGTGGCGGTTTGTCGGTGTCGGTGAGACAGTTTTGCGGGTGAATCATCATATAGACGGGCAGTGGCTGTGGGGTGAACGGCACACGGAGGCGTCGTGACATTGTATACGTGTACGTCGTTGAGTGAACATTGCAAGGTAAATCGCGTGTTCAGGAAAACATCGTTAAGGCATGTGAACAGGTCAGGTCAAGTCTATCGAATCTTTCGTGTCGGAAATTGCGTCTGACAACAGCTTGGGCTACTGAGTGGTTATTGCGTCTGACTTGAAAGCTTGTTTTCATAAATAGTTTTTTTAGCGTGTTGGCTGGTGACTCCATTCCTTCATAGTGACCTACTCCCTAGAACAATGCGCACTGCTATGTTCAAAGCGAAAGTAGGATAGCATAACCAATGGTTGATTGAGCAACATCTTCACGTTGTGTAATCCGTTGCTTTGCTGTTCAGCTAGGTTGTGGAGCTCGAAAAAGTAACGTCGAGGGCCATAGCAACTCCTTAGAATATGGCTTGTAGCAATGATGAAGTAGCCATCGTGCAAAAAGGGTCTGTGGATTCTATATTCTGCCAGTTGGTGTATTATTCAAAATTATGTACAGAGCTACTTTTTGTCCATGTGTTTTCCTGTGACTCACTCCATATACGAATTTTCTTATTAATAGCTATACGGGAATGAACAAGGCTCATTGTATCCCGGTCTGTCTCTCTTGACCCGCAGCATCTTCTGCACACAGATCAGACTGCATTCCAACACTATCCAATATCTGCATCGCTTTCCGTCACTCTCATTAAACATAAATCACCATAAATTTATGCAGGCAGAGCTTATGCTCAGGAATAAACTCTTCACCTGTGAGAATGGCTGTTAGGTTGTAGCACAGTATAGATAGAATTGTAAGCTATCAAAAGTATGATTAGTAGTATTTTACGAGACGGATTGCTGCTGAGCCGTAATAGCGATCAGAGATACTTATCTACTGTGTTTAGGTCAGAGCACGTGAAGTGCACTCCCTAAGGTTTCGTGGGCTGACGCGGGTTCTGACATCACCCTTATCTATATGTATCTGAACCTCGGTTTTGATAGATTTGGCTTTTTTTTTATTAATTTACTTTATCCACATTTGCCAATACCATATGTCTTCATATGAATCTTGAAAACGTTTGTATTATCTGAACAGTCCGGTGATTCACATGCGATTAACTTGGTTGGCGAATTGGTCCGCCTGAGATGTAACCGCGAGAGATTACCCGCTGGGCCAACACCGGCAATATCAAAATGCATTGTCGCATGTGACTGGCTTTTGTCTTTGTTGCATAAATGTAAGTTTAAATTCGCCGCGTCGCTCGTTTTCTCTCCTACAAAACAGTCATCGGGTAGTCTTTCCCCACCTTATTCGCAGGGGGTTAAACCATAATAGTAGGCATCGTTAACATGGGAGGTAAAACTAGCTGAAAGAAAAAATGGGAAGATCCGTCGCAGAATGTGGCGGCCCTTTTCTCCCTTATTATGGCTTCATGTATCTTCAGATCACTCTGGGAGATTTCTTTTCAGTGCCATGGTATCGAGATGGCCGTTTAGAGAATGAGGGGTGGGTCCCAGCACATAGCAAGTTCATTGCCAAATCACTACCGGAGAAATATTTCTACATTACTTCCATATTCTTGTATTAAGTTGTTTCATGAAAAAAACTCTGCGCAAAAAGCTCTGTCGCATTAAATTTGCGTTTGATTCAATGGGGCCGAGCGCGTAGGTATCTTGAAGTAGCAGATACACCGCCATTTTATACATACCACCGAAAGTTGACACTGTACCCGATACCTATAATGGTTATTTAGGCTGACTTACCTAAAAGGTGATGTTTCCCCATTCTGCAGATGCATCTATTGCAGATTGTCTATACTTTGATCCTTGTTTTGTCAAGCGTTTCATCATCACCAGCAAGAGTCTCTTTGGGTAGCAAATGATACCAGAGCTTAGTGGATGAAGTTGAATGTTTATTGTACTTTCATAAGCATTTGGAGGGACGCTTACGGACATAGCACTGGCGTGCGCAGGCACTGTCTAAGGATATGTCTGCTGAGTATTATGTATTTTACATAGCCTGTTCATCGAATGACAATATGTTTTTAAGATGTGATTTTGACCTGCTGATGCAGCGGCTTTCACAAAGCAGTATGTACGGTTTCGCATTACCTCAATCTACCAGTATATGAAAATCTGACATAGTCACTATTTGTGTGCGGCTTGGCTACAATATGTGTTATTTACGCAACCCATTTGCGTATCTGGGATATCTTTTCATTCACTGAATTTAGTGTAACGGAATCAGGTTTGAGATCTCCCCATATTTCTAGTCATGGATTGGTTGATACGTACTGCTACTGTCAGCGTCGTACCATCGTTCAAGGCTTGGCGGTGGAGGGCCGGAGTCCGGACGAGGTATTATCGGAATCATGCATGCGACCGGAAATCCGTTCTTTTGTTTCACATTAGTCAGATTGACTATGTTGAAGAGCAAATACTAGAGTAACAACGATGGAAAGTAGTCACTATCAAGAACTCCAGTTTTTAAGACTCTCTGAGCAGTTCATGTAGATACATATCCTTGTAGTTATATATTAATTTTATCATTTAATCTGGTTGATTTGTCCTTCCCGTCTATTACAATCTCTTCATACCATAAGGTTCGCGCTATTAGCGTTCTGACAAAGTCTGATCCCGAAGGAGAGTCATGTGGGACCGGTTCAATGTAAGATCGGTCCAATGTAAGCTCGGTCCGTCCTTTGCCATACGTGTTGTGTTCAATGATAAGAGACAAACGGAGGCACTCATCCACATCCCATGTAAGAATTTCCTGCTACACCAATCATACTTAGTCCCTCTGAACCACTACTTACAGTTCATTAAGACATGGAACAGGATACTCAGAAGGGCCTTGCAAAACACACCCGTATGTCGAGTAATGCATGCGATCAATGCTCTCGCCGAAAGATGGGTTGCTCGAAAGAGACACCAAAATGTCACAGGTGCACGGAAGATGGGCGCATGTGCACATATTCTGTACAAAGAAGCGCGGGTCGGCCTAGGGAAGCTTCAAAGCATAGTGCTCATCAGTTTGCATCGCCCGACGCGGACCCTGGCTTCAGTAGGCGATTTCCCCCTCGGCGCCACAAGTATCTAGCTAATAACTTGTAAAGTTTTTCCGAATGCAGACGCGACCCAAGTGGCCACGCCGCGTTCAGAAGCCCCACTGTGCATTACGCCGCTGTTTATCGAGCCGAGCGATAGACAACAGTATCTCGATTTGGATTATCCAGCGAACCAAGACTCGGTCCTGAATGACATTTCTCAACCACACCAAGAACTCGACTGGATGGTTGGAAACAGCCACAAATATGCGGGTAACCGGCCCATATCTAGAGGCTGCAATTGTATTAAAGCGCTTCTCCATACCATCCACAGCATGCCCCCACTTACTAATTTCAACGACACTGCTAAAGTCATTAACTGCGACACTGTCGAAATTATTCGCTCATGCTTTAGCACATGTGAGCGACTGATATTGTGTCCACATGTTCATCAAAGCGGATGCATCATGCTGCTTCTCGCGGTCCTACAACAAGTTGATGATATACTATACCGCATGACTGCAGTCTTCAAAGAAGACTGTAAAGCTGCCATCCGGACACAAGACTACACAAGTGGTGGAAAAAATTCCTCATTTCTAGCCAGAAGTGACCTCATGCGAGGTGTGATGATACTTGCTGCAGTGAATTCCATGGACCAAACCGAGTACGGAATAGAAAAGGACTCGCTACGACCAATGGGGGTGCTACAGGAGTACATAGCAAAACTTCAGAACAACTATGATGCGCGCATGTTGGAGCTTTTCTAGGGCTGGAATGGGATAAAGTTTGAGTTTTGACTCTGCACTCCTACGCTGTGGTTGACGTGTTAGCGTATAACGTGGTTCACAAGTGAGTCACTACAGTGACCGTGCGCCAGATGGTCATGGTCGCTAGTTGGACACCCTAACAACAATAATATAATTAAAAAGATGAGGCTGTACAGCCCATACAAATTGTGATAAAATTGCGTAAAGCTAAGATTATACTATATATAGGCCTACAAAAGTTTTAGCTTATTTAGATTTTTTTAGAGGGCGTTATTAGTTGGTCTTGTCGACTACGTGGTATAACAGCTAGTGCACCCCTTGCGGCTCTTACTATAGCTAGAGCAACACTACCACGCTTTTAACGCTTTGTAGCTAGCTTATAAGGTTTTAAAGCTTTGCGCTTACCCTTTTAGGGCAATTATATAGCTTTTTTTAGCGTCGCGGAGGCTTCTATAGCGCTCCTTTTTAGCTTGCTCTATAGCCCTCCGCTTTCTGCTCTCCTCTTAACCCTTCTCCTACTTAACACGCTTCGCAGCTTTAATTTAAAGCTTGTAATTGCGATTTGCCTTCTTAATCTTAGCTTACTTAGCTTTTTAAAGCTTTTAAAGCTTAGCTTGTTATTATTGTGCTTTCTAACAATTGCGGAATTGTTATACACTCTTAGGCGACTATATTTTAGCTCCCCTATAGTAAACCTCGTCCTTATTAAGCTAGAGGGCGAATAACTGCTTTAGTCGCCTCTCCTTAATGGCTAGGGACTACCTAAGGCCCTTAATCTCCTTATAAAGTCTACTATTTTAAGCTAAGATGTAGCACAAGCTTTGTTAAAGCTTCTTAACGTTCTTACTGCTCTAATCCTTTACCTTATAGCGTATAATTAATTTAAGCTTAAGCTAATTGTCTTTAGAGAGGACTAACTAGCTGCTTTTAGAATTTAAAGCCTCCTTAGCAAACCTCTTAAGTATAACGTCTAGGTTAGCTAGCTATATACTAGTGGCTTTAAAAGACCTTTTAATAAGTTAAGGCCTAAATATAGAGGTCTAGGACCTCTAGAAGAGCGAGAAGAAGTCTCCTTTAGTTAAATTAAGCAACCCTTAGCTGTCTTATAGGTATTTAGATAACTAAGTTAAGTAAGCTATTACTAAGGGTTTAAATATTACTACATCAAGTAGTTAAAGCGTATAGGTAGCGTGAGGTAGAAATATAAACAAAAGGATCTTGTTATTATAGCAATACTTAATAAACTCTATAGTTACATAGGATCTGTGGCTGTTAAGGATTAATAATTAATACTTAGTTAAAGCATATCATCTAGTCTCTTGTTTAAAAACCCCCTTAAGCTAAGCTAACCTAATATTGTTGTTAGTCTAGCTAGACGGAGATAAGGTTACAAAGACTAAGTGCTTGTTAGCTTATATAGCTTTAACCTAGCTGAATTAAACTAACCTATTAGATTCCTAGAAGATAAGTGTTAGACTTAAAGCTATACTATCTAAATAAATATAAGCTATAACTATTATCTACTTAGTTAAGCAATCTTTAAGTGCTTACCTTACCCCTTTTTACTTATAGAGTCTCCTACTAAATATACGTTTTATACTACTAACCTAGCTAAGTTAAAACCCCTTTTTGGTTATATTAAATATATTAATAGGTTATATATTGTACTCCTAAATCTTTTTATGTAAAAGCTTAAAGTACAAGCTATACTTAGCCCCTAAATCAGCTTTAGTCTGCTCCTTAGCTATAGCTTTGCCTAAGCAAGAGATAAGATAGTTAGGATGCTAGCGGAGATACTAGGTAACCTAGCTTTTAGAGACTAGTTTACTAGCTAACTAGCTAGTAAACTGTTATATTATTATTCTTATAAGTAGCAAACGTTATTTAGTAAGCGTTTTAACGTATCGTATAAGCTTAGCTTTGCGTTCTAGGTAGAGGGATTAGTTGCGTAGGCTATAGTTGTGTCAGATAAGCGGCAGAATCCGGGTGCGGACTCGAGCACCAGGATTCTGTGATCCTAGCCAATCAGAGTCAAGCGCCAAGCCCACCCTAGGTAGGGCCGATACATGAGACACAACTGATACCACTGGTGTCGCAGCGACAGCGCTCATAAGGCGGCGCTCCTGCGCGCCGCTGGCGAGGACACAGAACAATCAATACAATCAATTTCTCCCATCAATTATCGCAGCTATTTATCACAGTGACTTAAGTCTATCCTTAATTAGAAAACACCTCACAGTCTGACAAGTTGTTGCTTTAGTGTTTATATCGTCTTATTAGCGTCGTTTATAGTACGTTGTACTTTTTAGCAATTTATTAGTATAAGAATTATTCTCTTAGCTCTTGTAATTTAATTTCTTTACTTACTTCTTAGATTAGGTTTATATTAGTTAAGTTATAACGCGTTAAAGTTTTGTTGTTGTTGTAGTGGGGGTGTCCAACTAGCGACCATGACCATCTGGCGCACGGTCACCGTAACCCAAGCGAGTCGCTAACGCCCCACTAGCCTATTAACTTTATTACTATAACGCGTAATATCTTAACAACGCAACTATCTATTAATATATCCTAAATCTAATCTTTAACTTACTTTTTTTTTAACGTCTAGTTATAATATATTCAGAGTGTAAACTATACTACTACTATCTATAATATTCTATAAAGAACTCTATCCAATTAAGGCGCTAGAAAGCGCTTTTAAAGTAACTATAAGCTAAAATTAAAGCGTCTAGATAAGCTAAAAGAGAAGGCTATAGTTAAGCGTATTCTTAAACAGTCTACGTAAGAATTTGCGCTTATAAAGCTTAAAATTTAAGTAATAGCTAATAAACTATTAAAAAAGCGTAGTAGCAACCTTATTAGTAAAAACTAGGTTAATAACTTTATTAAGTAAACTCTTAAGCTCTATACGCGCTAGAGCTATCTCTATAATTACTAGTAAGCTACCTATAAGAATCTAGTAGCTATCTAGCGCTAGTTTAACTTAGTCTAAGTAATAAGATAGAAGTAAGGTATTATAAATAATAATATCTATAACTTTAATAAAACTAGCTTTATAATAAGTAAGATTTTATTATAGTTAGTTATTATAGTATTAAAAAGATATAAGAAAAGAAAGTACATATAGCTAGGCAACTATAAGTAAGTTACTATAATCTAAGGCGTAAGCGTGTTAAGTTACTAAATACTACTTTTTATTATCTTTATAAGTAAGGTGCTTATTAATATTTAGTTTAAAGATTTACCTACTAACTAGGTTCTTAAAGTTAGTCTTAATAGCTAAATAAATAATTAGCTTAGTTTTGCCTAGTTAGAGCATTTCAATACCTATATAAAAAGCTCTACTATAAGTAAGTATTAACTACTTATTATTAATAGCTATAAGAGCTACTACCCTATTAATTTCTAAGATCTTTATAAACTGAAAAATATTATACTTCTTTATATACTTACGCACTTATCTAACTTATTATAGCCTTTTAATATTGCCTACTTTTTACTATTAAAGCGTAAGTAGAGCAATGCTATTTTAAGCTTAGCATATAACTACACCCCCTCTATTAGTAAAGAAACCTTCTTACTAGCCTTTAAGACTACTTTTAAGTAGTCTATTATAAAAGAGAATATCTAAGCTAGCTTTACAGGCGCTAGTCTAATTCTATATAACCTATAAGCTATACTATCTAAGCTTAATATAGTAGTATAAACACCTATATAATTACTATAATAAGTAGCTACTTAATAGGCGTAGATACTACACAACAAGCGTAAAGTTAAGTTTTGAATTAGTTTTATTTAAGAGAACGTAAGAAAACGCTATAAGTCTTTTACTAATTTATTTACTAAGTAGATTATATAGCTAAGTAAAAGGGCCTAGTAAATAGTATATAAAATAACGCTTATAATTGTAATGGGCGGGCCCAACGGGCCGAGCGTACGACTACTTACGCCATCCATAGCCAAAAAGGCAGTAACAAGACTTCAAGCTTCTTGAAGTCCAGGTAGTCGTATAGATATACTCGCTTAGAAGCTAAGCTGTACATACGTAGGCGTAGCCTCTTACAATAATAAAGGAAATAAGTACGCTTTAAGTAGCTTTTAATAAGTTAAATAAGCGTAAAAGCTATAAGTAGCAAGATATATAGATAGAAGAGACTCTTACTATAGGCAAAGTATAAAAGGTATTAACTAAATAGGCAAGTAGTAGTTATAGTAATAGTAAGAGTGCGTTAAAGACAGTGTAAGGAGAGCAGCGGTGCAGGCGTTGCAAGTAGACTAGATATAATGCTTATACTCACGTAGTAAAGATAGATAGTATAAGTAATAGTAGTAATTCTAATAATTAATTTAGTGTATTACAATAGTTTTTTAACTATAATAAAAAACTATAATAACGTGTTAATGTAGATGTAGTAGTAGGGCGTTAGCGACTCGCTTGGGTTAGCGACTCACTTGTGAACCACGTTAAATATTAGAAATTATTATTACAACCCCCTATGTAATGGTACTAGTGCAAGTCTTAGTCAGTTTGTACAGCTTGTGAGCGCAGTTCTAGCTTTCTTTTGAGAGTTTCGGCTTGGTAGATAACATTCAATCTTTTGGTTAGAAATGGTAAAATGAAAGTAAAGCTTTTGAGAAGATTGAGTTACTCTATCGATTGTTAGCTACTATAAATGCATCAGTCCGACTAAAATCTCATGTGATGGGAATGATCCTGATTTTCCTCCGGTGAGAGACGGATCGCGTCTGCAGCACTTGAGTTCATAAGGACGGGTACAGGCATGAGTGCCGACAGATTAGTCGTACGTAGCAGTAAACGGGTACAATGCTCCACGTGTGCTAATCCGTCAAATCTTTGCTCCATCACGACTTTGGTGTCTCGCTGGCGAAATTGCTTTTGCCAATAGAACATACAGTGAGCTCTGTGCCAATATCGTGATACCCAAAAGTGTCCACCTATATCTCCAAGCACGGCGATTTCTTCAACAGAAATACGCTGAGTACCATTCTGATCGGCAAAATACTCCCACTCTCCATTTGGACCGTCGCCCGATTTGTCGAACTTTGCGGTCAGTTCAGCGTCTCGACAGTATGGCGGTAGCCATGATGTGGACAGCGTATCATAAACACAATTGCGCTGAAGTGCCTCTTTATATTCGCTCCGCAATCGCAAAGATTAAGCCCGCTTTTCAGCGTCTCGGGATGAAAGACGTCTGGCTCGGGAGATAGGAGCATGAAAGTATATAATGAGGCCATGCTCAGAAACCAACCCGTGATGGCGCAACATCCGATCAGGGCCACAGTAGGCAGTCGTGATCGCGGTCGATAGTGGCGGCTTCTACGCCGAATGTTTGTTTTGGGAATTACTGAAGACCCGTCACTATCTTCATAATCCGAGTCGGAGACAAGGGACGCTTTGAACGAAAATGGTTGATTCGGCTGGGTCATAGCAAAGCTTTATAGAAATGACAATGAACTGTTGGCGAACGAATATGTACTACTGCTGGAATCTACGTTCTGGGGAAAAGGTGGAACAGGTAGGTGTTAGCGAGGAGCAAGTATCGGCAAGCAAAATTGCCGAATTTCTAGTAAACTATTTCGGAGATTTTAAGTCGCTAAGCGAGCACGAAGCAATACGCAAACAACCCCTCTCAAGTATCCTATCTCGAAAGTATTGCAAGACTTTTGGTGATTCCGGATTTTTGTGCAGATCTACCCGAAGCCAGTGGCATTTTGTAGGTAAAGGTTGTCACAATACAGAGTTAGTAGGAGTCTTAGTGCAAAATAACAACATTTCTACTCTCAAGTTGAATTGAAACATAATTAACCATTGTGATGATGTTTTCCAGCTATATTGACCTGTCCTGCTGTCCCCGCTTTCCAACTGTAATCACACGTTGGATACTTGAGGTGCAATATCTCTAATCCACACGACGAATTCTTCAGCAAGTCCCACTTGACCATCATCTCCCCACAATGATTAGTGTGGAAGTAGCTGTTTGTCCAGTTGTCCATCGGCCGGTTGTATATGATGGAGCGATGATATTTGCGCCAAATCAGCCCGCAATGTGTGACATATTGTGGCCAAGTAACCCACGCTGCGGCGATATTCCCTTTTTGCGCTTCCTCCTTCGATATGACTTGCTGGCCATATCGATCGTGCGTCATTGGCCAATCATACTTGTCGTACCACTCTTGCGATAACTCCTCGTCGTAACATTCCGGTGGAATCCAGGCGAAGTTGTGCAGTTCAAAACGACAACCGCGCGCTCGAGCCTCATCAGGAGATCCGCCGCAATCTCTGAAAGATATTGGATTGTTTTTCGAGATTTCGTAAGCGAGTTTGGGATGCTGGCTAGATGTTTCCAAACGGCCAAGTCCGCAATGAGTACTCGCTCGAAGGCTGACTTCTGAAAGGTACAACACTCGAATTCCTAGAAGTAGAATTGCGGCCGTAGATAAATGAAGGAGAAGGAGAATATAGTAATTCAACGGTCTGCTTTTGCTGACATCGTACACTGGTTCCTCATTGCATTCCTCAAGATTTTCGTATTTGCTTAAGCGAGGTGAAAAGGGCCATATCATTGTCAATTGAGTTTTAAACGAACAGTGTCAAAAGTATAAATCATCTGGCACTTGATAACTCACCATTACATTTACTGGCACGCTATGGCGCCGTGAGAATTGCGGACTTGCTAAGGTCATGTGATGTGCTACTTCGGAGTTTTCTTAAAATCACTAACCGCATCTGTACTACGGTGTAGACATCTCCGTAGAATAATCAGGACTTAGCACTCCCTAAATGCTAACTCTGAAATCATAGCATGATTGAGCGGCCGACATTGCTTTTGCACCAGTGACATCAACATCATATGCACAGCTACCTCGTTCAACTCTCCAGCGATTGCAACAGCATAAGATGTCTGAGTCAGTGCTCAAGTCACTTCCATTCATTAATCTGCGTGGACTGGTAGTCAGCTTTTACAAACCCCAATTGAATTTGAAAAAATCAAATGCGCTGCTTTACATGGGCATTGGATATGTGACATTGTAAAAGACCATCAATTGTTCATCAAATGGAATGAGCTATTATGCTGTTTTCTGCAATATCTCGCATTCAGAGAGCGACTTATAAATTTCCGACTTACTTCCATTGTATGCTATCGAATTGATATAGGTGTGATAACAAGCTAGATCATTATCCATAACCGCGTTCAGTCGTGGTGTACAAGGAAAGATTTTGACCAGTCATATCGAAGAGCTGATCCATCCACAGTGTGTAAATCCTGTGTCTAGTAGGAAATGACTACTGCCCACTTCTCATCAGCTGGAAGCTCGCTATCGCGGGAAGAGACAGTCCGTTTCCCGTCGGCCTCGAGGGGAGTTGGGAGAGCCATGGCGACAGCGGTCGCTGCAACGAGGAAAGCGAAGAGATGCTTGGTGTACATTTTTGTTTCTTGGCCGAAGTGAATATTCGAAAGAATAGTCGTATTGGGTTTTAAATTGATTGAAAGAGAATTTGGAGTAAGATAGAAGTTGGGATTGTTCCAATGAGTTGACAAAGACGCAGCAGTTCTGCCCGTAGCTTTTGTACAACCGATTAAAATCCCTGTCTTTCTCAACTACGGTTCTTCCTTGCACCGGGTACGTGAAATCTGGCAGTTAAACATGATACCACACCCTGTCCGGCAAGCACAATCTCCTTTGCGGGGACGGAATATTTCCCCGCCACTTTGTTGATTTCTAGTACCGTGTCTCGCATTTGAGCAACATGTTGCAACCCACAAAATGTCCGATAAGTAGTACTTGGCACCCGCTAAACGCCGCAAATATCAGATAATCCAGCTTGCAACGCGGGAAGGAGCCTTGATCTTCATACCCACTCTGCCAGAAGATGCTCACATTCCTAAATTTTCGATCCAGTTCCCCCACCTATTCCAAGATCCAGACGGACTTATCGCCGACTCCCAGTGAGGATGGCAGATCGAAAGAACAACTCGCCTCAGAACTGGGTGAAATTGATCCTAAGTGCAGATCTTGGTTAAGGCGACACTGGGTCGCCATTGCAGTGCATTCTCTTCTAGGAATCATGAATCTCATCGTATACCTTGTGGCTAGTAGAAAGACATGGGACCCAGCCCATGCGCATAGTAAGTCAATGCTGCATCACTTGCTGAGGCTCTACTTACTTCCATCTCTTCCATGTAGCACCTCTTAAACATGCAATCGAGTACGAATATCGAGTTTTTGAAGATATCCCCATCCAGTTCCATAATGGAACTCTGAACCCCAAGAAACCCACAAATTTCGGCGGAAAGCCCAGACCCGCGCTGGACGCGGCATGGCGAAAACTAACAAAGAGTAAGTGAGGGGGGTTTTTGCGAATGGGGACGCAGTGTCTGACAACAACATAGATCAGAATATATATTTGACTGAAAAAGATCTTGGTCAACCTATTGAAGATGACACAGTTATACAATTGACTGATGGCAGTGGCGCATTTGCTACTTTGACTGTATATCATGGACTTCACTGCATGGAGAGGCTGCATCATTACCTATATCCTGAGCACTACTATTCTTCCTTCTCAGATGATGAGAAGCTGCTTTTGAAATACCATGCAGGTAGGCACTCATGATTTCTTCGATCAACATTCGCGTCGAAAACTTTGTTTACTAAACATCAACAGAGCACTGCTTGAATTGGTTAAGACAGTACCTCACGTGCAATGCTGACACAACGCCAATCATGATGCATTGGATAGCAGAGTAAGCGAAAAAGGACTTGCTAAAGCACATTTTTTGGTGTCTAATGATTACAACAGAAGTGCGCTGCCTATTGCCAAGGTGGATGGTGGAAGCCATTCTTGCGTTAACTGGGATCGCATTGACGAATGGGCGGAGAAACGCACCTTTGTTCCCTCTGGCGATAACATGAAGCACCCCATTTATGGTAAGTTCTCTTTCCTATAGTTCATTTGACTAAAAAGCTGATTCATCGCTATCTAGGCAATCCTTACGGGGCTCATGTGAACCAGGCGATAGGTCTCGTAAAGACGAATGGGCATCATTATGTATCTTCGGATGGTACTATAAATACCTAGATTCACGAACATCAACAACGAATTTCCTTTCCTAAATCGATTATATACCTAGCTCTCTCATGATAACATCAACTACTTGCTATGTCCTAAATATTATGCATTAACCACACAAGCCGTGATCCTCTTAAAAATAGGTTAAACATATCCAGACTCACGCCGCTCAACCACAGATGATCACGGCACTTCATATATCCCACTGATTTTCTGGTATCATATTGCTACTGCCCCCAACGCAACTAGATCAAAAAACCTTCATGACGCCGCCCCGAGGATCCCCTCCTTCCACTCATACCCACAAGTCGGAAATTTCAAATTCACAACCGCATTCATCTTCTGCGGGTGCGCCATAAGCTTCCAATCTGTATAACTCTTTGCACAATGCGCCGTATGCTCATAGCTACTCGTCCAATTATCCAACGGCCAATTAAACATAACAGCGCGCTGATACTTGCGCACCAGCAGCGCACAATGCGCAATGTGCTGGCCCCAAGTCACCCACACGGCCTCGAGCTCGCCCTGCAGTACTTTGGATTTTGAGACGGGTGTTTGAGACGAGTTGAGCGCGTAATCCCAGTCTTGGGCGTCCCATTCGGCGCTGAGTTGCTCGTCGTAGCATTCTGGTGGGACCCACGCGAGGTTGTTGGATTCGAAACGGCAGCCGCGGGCGCGCGCTTCCGAGGGTGTGGTACCGCATTGTGTGATGGAGATGGGTATTTCTTGCGAAGAAGAGGACAAGGAGGAGTGTGTGGATGGTAAGGCAACGTGTGATTGGAGAACGATGTGGCCGCCGAAAAGAACGAGACCCAGAATGGTAAGATTGAGTGATGTTAGTATCCACAGTATTTTTGTTTCTGTTACCATCGACGTTCTGCTTTTTGGGTCATCATTGGAAGAGTCGTGGTCAAGGCCGACTTTCTCGTACGCCTCGCTGCGCCATGGTATCCAGACCATAGCGGGATCGATGAAAGACGCGAAAGGGCTCGAAAAGATTGTCGAAAAGATGATATTATGCCTGCATGCATGGCAGAGAGCTCTATCCACAAGATCAAGATGCCACTACGCATGCCGCACATTACTTTACCTCTTTTCCCAAGATTACACAAACGTCTGCCGTTGCCAGAATAATATCGGGGATTATTTGAGACCCGCTCGCAGCGGCCGGAACACAGTAATCCAGGAGGAATAGTAATCCCGGCAACCAACCGTAGCATTAATACAATAGATGACCTATCCATGGCCATCTATAAGCATGTTGTAAACCGAGGCATTAAACGTCAAGGCCTACCATTATTAATATTCACTCTAACGTTTTTGGAGATGTGCGTGAAGAAACGTAAGATACCCTGACTAGGAAAGGAATACCAAGATCGACCTCGGCCTAATACCAGATGTAATGAGAATGATTAGGTTACCATAAGTCCACCAGAGTATGTGTTGCTACCATCGATTCCTGTGAATAAACAAGTTGTCGGTCTGGGACCGGAAATTGTGCAGGTGTTAAAAAACAACTACTTTCTAAGAAGTTCTTTGCCTTGATCACAATCAGTGTAGCAGCAGTTGTACTAATGTTGCAGTCATAGCATCGTTTTACTTTCCTTTTCTGCTCCTCAATATCCTACCTTCACCAGGACTATTATTATCTTGATTCTCATGGTCATCTTCATCTTCAACCTCAGCCGTACCATCTCCTTCATTCTGACCTTCCAAGCTCTCGCAATCTGCAATCTCAACCTGTCCAATTACTTCTTCCCCATGACCTTCTCTTTGCTTTATCCTTAGCACCTTGATTCTCCATATGCGCTGTTCCATCCGAAGCCTTAGTTCTTCCATCTCTGTTCTTTCCCTAATCGTCGCATTATCCGGTATACTCGGCAAGTTCTTCAGGTCCATCTCGAGATCCAGATCCCCGTTTTCATTTACAGTCGCATCCTCAAGTTTCGCCCCGCCAATGACCCCAGTGCCATTTGAGAGCAGTGAATGGCTGCCTGTCACCTCATCCAAATCCCGCTGCCAATGCGGCACACGAACACGATACTGCTCAAGCCTCGAGAGTCTTTTCTTCTTCCGCTCTTTTTTATCCACCCTCTCTGGCTCGAGGTCAGAGAGAAATCCGGTATCATCCGTGTCCCGGGGCTCAGGATCTTGCTGTACCTCGCTTGTCCGTTGCATGACACCTGGGTCAGCAGTGACTTCCTCCTCTACTTGACGCTTTTTTCCTCGAGTTGGCTTTTCCCGTATCGGCTTTGCTGCTGGAGACGCCGAAGGGTTCAAGTCGACTTTTAACGGGCGGACGTGGGTAAGATACTGATATTTTCCCCCTGGAAGAGGATCAGAAGAACCTGCTTCTTCCTCATCCTCCTCTGAATCCACAACAGGTGCCACAGGTGTCTTGGGCAACTCCACAGATTCATGTTGGACATTAACAGTTGACTCTCTCTCTTCTTGGGCAATTTTCTCGGCGTCTGCTTCGGCAATCTCTTTCTCGTACTCTTTCAGAACAGCCTTGAGATCTGTTACTTTCACCCACCCTACTTTCCCTGCTGCTGTCTCATTTCTCTCCTGTCTTGCTTTGATTGCACGTCTGAGCTTTGCCCGAAAGTCCTGAATGGTGGCATTTGGTATGGCGGATATTTGGCCAAGGAGGGTAAGAATTCCGATGTCCCATTGGGTCGCTTCGAATTGCTTGTTGGGCCATAGCGCTCTGGGTAAACATTCATGCACCCGATCAATCTTCCAATTTCTTGTGATGGATTTGATAATGTAGGTGACGGAACGTGATGGTCTAGATGGCCGGGATGGTGCCATGGTCTCGTCCAAGAAGGGTAATAGTCCAAGGGTATTGCAGGCCACGCGGGTAGATCGTGTGTGAATGTCCGGTGGCGGGGAGTCTCAAGTGTCTGTGGTGTGATGGTATACTGCGTATAGATGGCATTATGGTAATGCAGATGAAAGGATTTGGGACGCCGGCTGGAAATAGTCGAGGTGAAAGGCGGTAGGTGCGTGGCTGACTTGCCGACGCTAGTCTCCTGAAGCGGCTAGCTGGGTAAATTTAGCAACATCCATGTGCGCTGAAGACTATCAGCATACCAATACACCCTATACAGAGAGTCCAAGACGCTCCGCAGAAGCTGGAAGCTGTGTATACTGCAGTGGATCCATGATGTCATCGGAACTTCTCGGACCGGTCTTGGCGCTCGAGACTGCAGCACCAGATTAGCCGTGTAGTGACGGATGTGGATGTGCCAATGCATGGTTGGTAATGTCAAGCAATGCCAGAAATGCTTTCGTCATTTTCCAAACTCTTGGACACTCCATACTTTTGTCTAGAGGCGCCTCCAGATGTTGTACAGTCGTGTCGCGTATATGATACAGATATAGCACAAAGCTGAGGAGAGTGTGAACGCCGCCCGCTGCCGAACCTGCCTGCGGTATATGCCAAAACATCCCAAGAACACCGCTTGTCCAGCCATCATCCCGCCTCTTTTTTTTTCGCACTGCAATAACCCGTGCTTCAAAAACATAACCCACGCACCGCAATCGCCTATGCAGCCACAGCCATACCGCCACCAGGCGATGCTCCGACGTCGCTTGGTGGTGGCGGGGGAGCGTCGAGCCTTGTGTTGTCTGCCATCATGCGATTGAAGCCTATCGAAACACCCTCGATGACTGCTAGTAGGATCGCACACGATATTGCGCCGTTGCGCATCGACTTGTAGCCTCCTCGTACTGCGAGCGAACCGCCGGTGAAGAAACCGGCAATGATGGCGTTCCACGGGTCTTCCTTCTTGCGGATGCCCTTGACAGCGCAGTCGTATGTGTTGAAAAGGCCTCCCCAGACGCCAAAATTGCCGCCGAGAACGGGTGCGCGGGCTTTGATCGCTGTAATGGCGCCTATGCGTCGCTCGCCGTAGGGTGAATTGCGGAACTAAAGGCCTTGTCAGCGCCGCATGCTGGGAGGGCTACAAATACATACGCCTTTAACCCCATGCCACACTGCTCCTCCGACTGCCTGATTGCTTATCAGTACATGTGCTGTAGCCGCTGCGGGTCAAATGACATACGCCCATGGCGAAGGCACCGCCAAAGTCATTGAGAATGACCCATGGACAGGGATCGCGTGAATGATCCATTATGTATTAGTGCTGCGGGAATGAGGGGATTTGGCGGGGTTGCGGGCAAAGAGAGGCTTCTGGCGAGGTTGTGGTCGGATGGTAGCCACCGGTGACGATGGGCTTCGACGTTTTTCTCTCCAAGACCCTGGCTCCCGTTGCGCTAGCGGCAAAACCTCGGGCCCGCCATTCACGACGTCTTGCGCCAGCGACATCTATCGTAGAGCCCTTCAACAACATGATCATCACGACCTCCTGCTATTCATATAGTACAACACTCAATTTACATTTCCCTTGCAGCATGTCGAGAAGATTGCGCAACCTGACATGAGCGTGAGTGATGAATCACGCTGCGCCCCACAAACAGCCCAGGCCAAACAAATATGCGTCGCCATACATCTGGTATGCAACAACAATGCACAATTATCAAATTGCAATCTTTACAGATTGAGCTGTTCGCAAAGAGAGGGAAATCGCATTCCAGCAAGCACCCAGGCATCATGCATCACTGACTGCTCTCTGTCCCTCAGGTTGGCCATTCTCCCCAGAAATAATCAATATCATATTCTCGAATCTACTTGGACACAAAAGGTTCTCTGAGCCATACATCTCTTCTCCCCACTCCAGTCCCCATACATTAGTGTTATGTAATCAGCTTTTACTCTCTCGCAGCTCGTGGCGTCTCATTCGTTGTGTTCTCCTCACTCCACCCTGCCAGCTCGCATTCACTGATCACCTTCACTTCCTCATTGTCGCCGTACCCCACTTGCAAGCCTGTGTCACCATGTGCTGCCTAATCCAGGAAATTCTTGGCAAACACTGGTATATCAACCTGGCCAAAGTCCGCTCTCTTACTTGCTCGCTGCTCTCGTCGCCCTTCTACACAACCCCACTCGGAACTTGCTCAGCATGGCCCGCACCAAACCAGACGGCGATGGCGATGCCGTCGCCCATCTTAGCGAGGATCTTGAGCCGATCCACTTGGCTGACCAAGATGGTGAGTGATTCGCGGTCTCTACTTACACCACAGTCTGACAGACTATGATCTAGCGTTGAACAACCAGCCCCCTTCTTCAGAACCACCCGGGATCGGCTCCCTCGGAGTGCACGTCAAGGAAGTGATTGCAACCATCAACCGGCTCGAAGGTCTTGGGTTGCAGCGCATGGAAATCCCTCCCCCAAAATGCATCGTCTTGGGTAAGCTGACCCACGAGTCAACGCACTTCTCATCGCTGACGTCCAATAGGTGAACAGTCAGCGGGAAAATCATCCGTCATCGAGGCGATATCCGGCATAAAGCTCCCTCGGGCTGATGGAACCTGCACTCGTTGCCCCTTGTTCATCAAGCTTGAGCCTTCCGAAGATCCCCCCGCCAACTGGAGTGCAAGTGTGAGCTTCCGCCGCGAATTCAACTACGATGGCAAGACCGGTAGAGGAGCTGACCGTCGGTTTCCCGGATGGTTCCGTTTGTCGCAGCCAAGCATCGTACACTTTGCAGCCACTGAAGATGCCAATGATCTCGAGAATATCATAATTCGGGCACAGCGCGCAACTGTCAGCCCTCTGGTTGATTTTCGAGAGTTTCTGCGCCCGTGCCTGCCCAACGAAAAAGACCATCATCACTGCGATTTCAGCCCTAATATTGTCTGCATTTCCATCACTCAGCCAGCCTTGCCTGCATTGAGCTTTTACGACTTGCCCGGAGTCATTGGACAGGCAGAGACCGAAGAAAGCCAGTTTCTTGTCAAGTTTGTCCGCGATCTGGTAACGGACTATGTCAAGGACCCTGAGACTCTCATCCTTGTATGTTGCTCACTGGAAACTGACATGGCCAACTCCACTGCTGGCGGCATTGCAAGGCAGTTAAAGGCAACTGATAGATGCATTGGTGTGTATTAACATTTCCAATCGATTGCAATGTACTAATGTCAATCCAGGTGTACTCACCAAACCCGATCGCTTGCCAGATGGATCGCGCCACGACAAGTTGGTGGAGGTATTCGACCAGAAGCGCTTCGTGCTAGGCCATGGCTACTTTGTCCTCAAAAACCTCAATCAAGACCAGATCAATGCAGGTATCACCCACCAACAAGCTCGCGCCCAAGAGCAAGACTTTTTCAGCCAAGATGCCACTTGGTCGACATTCAAGGACTACCAGCACCGCTTTGGCACGGTTAACCTTCAAAGGTTTCTTTCTCGAAAGCTTGCTGAGCAGATTATCAAGAAGTTGCCCATCATCGAGGAGCAGATCAACATGCGTCTCGGCCAAGTCGAGACTGGTCTTGAGCAATTTCCTGAGCCACCCACGCACAACGCTTCTCGCATCATCTCGGATGTCATCTTGGACTTCTCGCAAGAGCTGCGCAAGGAGATCGAAGCCGAGTTCCCATACAAGGTGTGGCGCAACAACTGGCGAGCACTGCAAAAGGCCTTTTTTGAAGCACTGATCAAGATGAAGCCGACTATGCAGACTAGGGGAGAGGAAGACGAGTCTGTCTATGACAAGATACTGGCAACGCTTCCTGGCAGTTCAGCCAAAAAGCCGATTCCAATCACGGATGAGGACGACGACACGGATGACTACGACGATGAAGATGAAGGCTCCCCCGCGCTGAACACGGTGGAGACTCCGACGAAGAAGCGAAAGGTTATGCATCCGCCCGTACCATCACCAGCCAAGACGCCTGGCCGACGAGCAGCATCCAAGGCGCCAGAGGAAACCATGCCTCCACTCTTCCCAGACTTCAGCAGCCTTCGGAAACACTTCTCTCTCGACGGCGTCCGGCAGTACCTAGCTGAGAACTCGCAGTCGCGAATCCCCGGGCAGATCGAGCCGCGGGTCATCAACAACATGATGCTCGAAGCAATCGAGCACTGGGACAAACCGCTCGACCACTTCTTCACCCTGCTAACGAACCAGGTCAAAGCGCACGTGCACACGGTATTCCAGAAGCACTTCAAGAGCCGCGAGGGCTCCATGTTCCACGCGCACGCGTGGAAAATGGTCGAGCAAATGCTCGATCTAAACTGCCACCAGCAGCGCACCACCATGGCCGACGAGAGTCTGGCCAACGAAAAAGAAGGCCCTTATATCTTCCACACCGAAGTCTTCGAAGCCGACAAAGCAGCCGTCCTGACAAACTACCGCGACCACCGGCTCCGCGCGCGCCTCAACAGCTACGCGCAAAGACACCACGGCGGCCGACGAGGACAAACTCAAGAAAGATGAGCGCGCCATGGCGGTTCTGCGCCACGAGCCGTACGAAGTCGAACTCGGCGTTGTAGCCCAGGTATACACGTACTATGTACTTGCGGCCCGCCGCTTCCACGACGCCGTGTGCATGCGGATTGAATCGCAGTTTTACAAGCAGCTTCGCACGCAGATGCGGGATGAGCTGGAGAATGGGCTGGGGCTGAATGATAGTCGCGAAGGTGCGTTCTCATTTTTATTCATGCCTAGGCCAGGTGTTGCATGCAATATCCTTGTGAAAACCATCAACTAACGCGTTGATTGCACACATATCCAGGTCACCAAAACGCAGTACGTCTCCTAGCTGAATCGCCGCAGCGCTATAATCAGCGTAGGGAACTGCTTGGACAGCGCGATTCGCTGGTGCAGGGCCAGAAGATTCTCAAGGACCTCCAGATGAAGCAGTACGGTGGTGGTGGTGCGAGTACTGCAAGCTCCCAGACTGCCAGTGTTCGCACGCCGCTTTCAGGAGAGGAATTGGACGACTTGGATACTGCTTAGGGCTGTGTGTGCTGTGTCTCTGGTGGCAGATGGGTAGGCAAGGAAGGAAGAGAGGAAAGGAAAGAAGATGTACACAACAGGTCACAGAGGATATCAGTGTCTTGACTTGATTCAGTTCGAGTCGATGGAATGTCAGGTTTTTCCAGGATTTGTAATGGAGACTTTGTGGATTTTGTTCGTTGAATGAACTTTGGTATGATGTCGACTGGGGCTTTGAAACAAAATGTCTGTCCAGTCAGGAAACTTGCGAGGCATTAGTTGCTTCTCATAGAGATGGCACGCAGACATGATGATATCAGGTGTAGTCTCACAATACAATTTTCAAAGACATTCAGTGTCTTCAAGATGCAATTCTCATGTAGCTAGTTATGAGGCTAAGATTTGCGTGCCACCTACATAGCTCACACTCGGTGCTCCACATATCCTGACGTTTCTTCCACAGCTGTCCTATCCACTATGCACCATGTCCCAGCTCTCTCTTGATAGTATCATTTACAGTCTGCCATGCCATCCTTGCGCTATCATATCTCTGAGTGGCAGAGAGGTAGTATGCCCAGGCATCGTCAGGATTGCCTGGGACACGGCCTTGTACAATGACAATGTACCTCCACTGGGCATTACCTAGCTCTCTCTCTCTGCATGGAAAACAGCGGTGCGCTCTCTAGCGTAGTCTGCTCCTAGGGCGACGGCTGCGGGAGATGGGTTAGGTACACGGGCCTGGGCGAGAAATGGACTTGGGTAAAAGATTGGATGGAAAAGATCAGTGGTGGATGCACAAAGAACGGCAAGGGGTGTTGTACTGGGGTTGGCGCTACTGGCTGTTGTGGTAAGGTGGGCCCGTAAAATGCTATCTGATTGTTGCCATTGCCGTCGCTGTCGTCGTGGTCGTGCACCTCCTCTCTCGCATCTGTGTCTCCCTGTGGGCTGGATGCACGCTGAGAATTTTGTTGGATTCAAACAAAGGCTGGATCTAGACGCTGCTTTATCCAAGCTCCTACATGTTGCAGACGTGACTGGGATTCCGGGGCATCACTCTGCTCAGTCCACAGCCCCAAACCCGGATGTGAGTTGACTTGCACACGGCCATGGGCAAGCTCCTCGTATTGCTTCTTTTCGGCATCATCATGCCATCGCGATCTGCCTGTATGCGTCTTCATGGTATGGCGGGCAATGGTTCGGCGTATCATCCTGGCTAGCTCGAGAGCACTATCCGAGAGAGGACTTTGCAAGCCCGTGGTAATGTTCCAGACGGGCATGGTTAGGTTGGTGCCAGCCGGGGGATAGCCTCTGGCGTATGCGCGACATCGGCTGAGGACGGGGAAGGGCGGTTCTAGTTTGGCGTTTTCATCAAAAGTGGCATAGTGATGGAGGGCAAGCTGGGCCTCCATGTCGAGCAGCGCGTCAGGCTGCTGCGAGGCAAAGACATGGTCCGAGGGTGGGTAGACTAGCTGGGCGTGGGGAGAGCGAAAGAAGTGGATAGGCGAGGCAAAGCGATCAAAGTAGTCTTCGGGTCTCTTGAAGAGGACATCGCGTTCGCCAGAGAGGGTCAGTGCAGGTATGACTGTGTTGTCGCCGTGCATCTGCCACGATGTCGGGGGAGGGTTCTTTGGCGAGCGCTTCTTGGGAGGCTTTTGCTCGGATTGCAGCACGTGGGCAATGCTCTCGCGCAGAGCCAGCGAGTCTGCCAGATCGGCGTCTGCAGGAAAGGCAGTCTCGTCGCCAAAAAGAGGCTCTGGGAGGTCTTCGGGCATCACGACAGGAAGGTCGTCCGGAAAGACCCAGTCGACAAGCGGGTTGTTGACGGCGGCGGCGCCGATGCGGCTCTCACCCTTGCGGCACTCTGTCAGCGCCAGCATGGTGGCCAATGAGCCTCCAATGAGCTCTCCGCATACGGCGAGACGGGCGAGATGGGGACGGTTGAAGCCATCGACGAGCAGGTTGTCGCGGACCCAGTCGTAGGCAACCAGCACGTCATGGCAGGGCGTGGGATACTGGTGTGTCGACGAGGCGCGATAGTTGATGCGGACCAGGGTGGTGGCGCTTGCTGCAGCCAGGGTTGTGATGACGCGAAGTTCATCGTCGGTAGATTGGGGCAGCACAGGGCCTGGGGGCAGATAGAGCAGGACGGGAGCCGAGGGTTTGGCGGCGTGGAAGATGCTGGGGCGATTGGTTAGTCTTGTGATGAAGGGTCGGGCGTCCTGTTGCTGTGGTGGAGCGACTAGGGTTCAAGCGGGCGGTGAGATCATGGCACAGGAGCAGGGCCGTGTGTGTGTGGGCAGCGGTGGCCCGAATCCAAGACGGGTGCAGCGAGCAACGTCATGCGACAGAAGACAAGACGGAAGAAGAGACTCACTCAACCGTCAAGGAGCCGTTGGAGCGGCAGGGCACGTCGACGTGTTCGTAGGGCGGAGGAGCTGAGGCAGCTGAGAATAGACGGCCGTGGCATGGGCCCAGGCGCGCGCTCAAGGCGGGCCGCCGTAGCGGGGGCAGCAGCGCAGTGACAGCCTTTTGGCAGACGTTCCGCGGCATCCAAGAGGGGGCGGCAGTGATGGCGGCGATGGGGGGTGGTGATGGCGGCGATGGAGGTGATGGGGGTGATGGGGGTGATGGGGGTGGTGATGGCAGTCGTGGTGGTGGTGATGGTGATGGTAGTCGTGGTGGTTGTCGTGGTGGTGGTGGCGGTGTTGGTGGCAGGCACAGGCATCCAAGTGCAGGGCAGGGGTGGGCGATGGGGCGGCGGGGTGGCGTCGCGCAACTGACTCTCTCCCTCGCGCCAAATACGACAGCGGGCGGTAAGTTAGTGTGTTAGGGGAGAAGGAAAAAAAAAGGCGGTCGCCGCGAACCGCAGAACAGCACCTCAGCAGCAGCACCAGCCGCGGCACAGATGCAGTGCAAGGCGAAGCTTGCGAGCAGCGGTGCATTGCAGCGCATGCAGCGGCGACCAAAGGCGTTAGGCTTGCTCAGGAGGCGGCGGGCGGGTCAGCATGTGGCGCGCGGCCTCACAGCGAGCGGAATTGGGAAATTACTACGAGCGCGCGCACGACGTTCTGCCCTCTCCAGCTTCTTCGCCGTCGGCAGTCCTGGGGTCCTTTTCTCGCTCCACTGCCGGCTCGTCTCGTCGCGTCTTGTCTCGTTTCGTCGCTCGCTCCCACGCCCACGCTCCCTCCTGCACCTCTCCTTGCTGTTGCTGTTCTTGTTCTTGTTCTTGTTCTTGTCCCTCTCTTGGCCCGCCTGCCCATCGTCGCGTCGTGTGTGGCTTTGTCGCGCCCCCATTCCCTTTATTGACTACTACCACTACCACCACCACCACCACCACCACTACTACTACCACCCCAAGGCGGCCCCCTCAGCCCTCCCTCAGCTAGACGCCGCCACGCCCGCCAGCTGCTGCACCGCGACAACGCCCGCGCCCCCCAAATCTCACCGTCTTGTTGTGCACACGCTGCTGCGCCCGGCACTACTCACATCTGGGCCTCCCTCCCTCCATCCATACATCGGTATATAGCGCACTGTGGACCCCTGCAGTCGTGCGACTCCGCCCGTGGTTCAGGGCACAACCTTCCCTTTCTCCATCCAGGGCACGCTCCTCGCTCCACTCTCCACACACACACACACACACACAGACACGCTCCCCCCTCCAAGCCTCCTGAAGTCGCCCTTGGCCCGCCCGCCTGCCCACCTCTATAAGACGCCCGCGGCCAGCTCCATCGCGCACATCTTCAGCCCACCCCCCCCCCCTCTCCACCACCCCCGTCCCGCCCCCAGTCCTGTGCCATGGCCGAAGTGTCCAAACTCCGCGCAGTCTTGACGCTGTTCAAGAACCTGCTGCTGGCTGCCCTGCTCTACGCCGCCGTCTATGGCTTCATCACCTTTGTCAACGACCCCTCGGTCGCCGCAAGGGGCAAGATTGGCATTCCCGCCTTCCTCGACAAGGCCGGCCCCACGGAGCTGATCGAGACGACGTCGGCTGGCGTCAAGGTCAAGTTCGCCGGCACCACCAAGACCGTCACCATCAACCCGCACGCCAATGTCTTCAACCGCCCCCTCTCCGCCGTCAGGAACAAGGACGACTACCTGGGCCCCCGCCCCCACGTCGACACCGAGGCCGACATCGACATGCTGATTGAGGAGTGCAGGGGCTCGTACGCCAGCATCGAGAAGATGCGCAAACCCTACGACTGCCTCAACTTCTTTGCCAAGCAAGAGCACCGCTACTACTCGCTCCCCGAGCCCGCCCACCGCGCCAGCGCCCAAGACCCCCGCAAGGCTGACTACATCAACGCCGACGGCCACGGCAAGACGCTCGACAAGTACATCCCCATCGAGAGCGCCGTCGCTGCAAACGGCTCGAGCATTGGCACCTGTCCCGGCCCCATCATCCCATACCACGTCTACTGGACAGGCCCCGCCACCTGGCGCGTCGAGGTCTTCATCAAGAGCTACCTCTACACCCAGAACCTGGCCTGCTCGCGCCTGTGGCTGTGGCTCGACAGCGACAAGAACCCCAAGGCCGTCGACAACATGCTCAACAAGGACGCCCTCTTCGCCCGCTTCCTGCCCCTCGTCGAGCGCGGTGACATTGTTGTCAAGGCCTGGAAGTTTCCCAGCCGCATTCCGCTGGCCACCGACAAGGAGAACAGGAACGGCTTCAACTACTACACCAAGCCCGGACTGCCCAACTCCAAGGGCGACAGGGAGGTGGCCGAGAACATCATCGAAGACAAGCACGGCCAGCAGTGGCTGGTCCTGACGCAGAGGCAAATGACTTTCCTCCCCGTCGCCGTCTCCGACGCCGTTCGCTTCATCGTGCTGCACATGTATGGCGGCGCCTACTTCGACATGGATGTGCTGATGCTGAGGGACATGCGCCCGCTCTTGTTGCCCAAGGAGCACGCCTTTGCCGAGCGATGGGGAGCCCACCCCCACCCAGGCGACTACAACACGGCAATCATGTCGCTTTCGGCAAACTCTTCGCTTTCGTCGTACCTGCTCTACGGCGGTATCCGCATGGGTGTCAACTTCCACCCTCGTGTCCTGGGTCGCATGGCCTGGAAGGACGGCCGTGATCAGGAATTCAAAATGTTCGAGACGGCTGCCTTTGATCCCATCTGGACCGAATTCAACTGGGACCGCGAGGGTCGATGCACCGTTCCATGCTTTCGCGACTACGGTGCTGTTTTCAAGGGAAGCATTGGCAGCATCAGGGATGAGTGGGAGAGCTACGATGGCCCGCAACTAGAGCGCATCAACCTGAAGGATGCCCAACGCAAGGAGCTCCGCGCCACAAGCATCCAGGAGACGAAGCGTAGTGAAGACAATGTGCCAGCTTCCTCTGCAGCCCTCACTCCCCCCCACGGCGACAGGCCAGGCCACCATGATTCGTTCCAGGCTACATTGGATGAAGAGGCGGAGCTGCGCAAAGCGGGCGTCGTGTCAGATTATATCTTGGAAGAAGACAAGTTCCCGCCCAACAACCGCACCCTGGAAAACTTCTTCCGTGGTGCATGGACCTATCATATCCACAACCAGGTAAGCCTATTTCCCCGCACTACCACTACTAAAAGCAAAAAAAAACATTCGCTAACAAGACACTTGCAGTGGATGAAGCATCCCGAGCCCTCGTCGTGGATCTCCGTCCTTGAGCACGCCCACGACGATTTCATTGCTGGCAGGCGCACCAACGCCTATGGCGAGAAATGGACTGGTCCAATTCTCATGCCATACAACTACTGGCCAGAGTTTGTCTGAGCCAGTGGTAGCCCACCACGGCCAGCTTCCAGGCCCCTCTGCCCTCCTTTGCTCACCATCGCGTCTCGTCTCAATTGAGCCAAGGTCGTCGTGCCGAGCCCTTCCTCGCTGCGCGCAAACTCCGACTATTACCCCGGGCCTCTTCGGAACGCCCAAGGAATTTCCGCTCCAGGAAGGATCATGTCGCCACCAAATTCCTCGCTCCACAATCTATTGTCCTAATGACACCACTACGACCCGTCTTTTTTCTGTCAACAGAGGGAATCTTGAATCCTACAATCAGGCAACTCCGTGTTTTACCACTTTGCCCTTTGGAGTAGTCTTGGCCGTTAGGAATCACGCACTTTATCAAGCTACTTTTGTTTTTCGTTGCAAAGCTATTAAGTCACTCTTGATCCGAGGCGTACATGCATTTTATACCCTTCGTCTTTCCTTTCTTTTGGCCTGGTTGGGAAGATTATTCTGCATCAGCATCTTCAACTTGCATGGACGCGGCACATGTTGTTCAAAGTCCCATGCCCTTCTTTTCTTTCCCTCGCCATCGCGCTTTGTCAATTGAAGGTCCATAGACCCTCCTTTTTTGTCCTCTTCGATCAAGGATTCATCTTCCTTGCTTCCCATCCACTTTATAGACCTAGGAGACTTATTTTTCTTTCTTTTCATTCTTCCATTCCTTCACTCACTCACTCATTCATTCCGGCGTCCGGTGGTTCTCTCTGGCTCTCTTTTACACGCCCTTTGTCTGGAACATTCAACACTCTTGTTTGTTGGACCTTTTTTTCCCTTTTCTCTCTCTCACTCTCTTGGCTTTGTTTTTTTTCGGTGCAATTGGGAGTTTTAAAGATGCTGAGATTCAGAAAAAAAAGTTTTACACACATACACACTCACTCACACTCGCACACGCACACTCACACTCAAGATAGGGTTAGGATAGGGTAGGGTAGCTTAGCGACAGGAACAAGATAGTTTAATGAAGATGAATTCACATGCACGCATTGGGGAGAGTATGTTCCTCGTTTTAACCTTTTCTTGCAATCAATGGGCAACAACCCCCCCCCCCCCACCCCCCTCCCCCCATTTCACAGACTGACTGCTGCTATCACTCTACCACGCTATCACACGATATCATACCACTTGACTTGACTTGACTTGACACCATACGACGCATCTAACTGAATCAAACACAACCAGAAAAAAAAAGAAGAAGAAAAGAAGAAAAGAAGAAACACGTCATGACAAGGGAGACGTTGCTAAACCTCATTGTTTGATTTATGCCGCTCTACTCTACTCTGCTCAATCAACTCTACTCAATTAACTCAACTCTACTCAATCAACTCAACTCTACTCAATCAACTCTACTCAATCAACTCTACTCAATCAACTCATACGCTCACTACACCAAGTATCTATACTTGTACCTATACCTCTACCTCTACCTCTACCTCTACCTCCACCTCTACCTCTACCTATACCTATACCTATACTTGTACCTATTGTTCCAGAAAGAACAAGGATATCCCTACATACACAACAAACACAACACAACACAACATGTCATAACAAACAAATAAACCAGCCGCACGCACACACATACAAGAGAGAGAGAGAGAGAGAGAGAAATCATACAACTTCTCAAGCGATTGATTAACTAAACAGAAACATTTCTCTCCATTTATTTACAAGTCAATCAGAGGCTCTTCAACCGCCTTCTGCTGCTGCTGCTGCTGAACAGGAAGCTGGTTCTGAGGCGCTGATGGGAAACTCTCGGGGCCATATCCCCCCGATGCATACGGTGCAGGCTGCCATCCAGAAGTTTGCTGTGCTTGTTGTTGTGCTGATAGTGCTTGCTGCTGCTGCTGCTGCTGTTGAGGTTGCCAGTGCTGTTGAGCTTGCTGCGGTGGTGCTTGCTGAGGTGCATGTGGTGCAGGCGCCTGTTGCGGTGGGGCTTGCGGCGGTGGGGCTTGTTGTTGAGGAGCTTGGCTCTGGTTTGATTGCCAATTTGGCGGTTGGTCCTGTTGAGGGTATGGCGGATTTTGCCAGGCCGTAGCAGGCTGCGCGGGCGGTGAGATGGGCGTCTGTTGTGGCGGGGCCCGAGCGTATGCTTGCGGGGATGGTGGCTGTTGCAAAGGTTGAGAACCGTAACTTTGTGTCCGCTGCATGGGTGGCTGTGAGGGCTGTGCGGCATTGTTGTCTCCATAGTAGTAGCTCGCGCTCTCTGCGTCTGATACTGTTGACGGCGGCGCTTGCGGGGGGTAGCCAGTGGGTGTTTGTGAAGGATATTGCTGGTTGGATACCTGACGTTGTAGTTGGGGTGAAGAAGGATGTTGGTAAGAAGTGTTGGGTGCTTGTTGGGCCAGATTGGGATATGGCTGTGATGGTTGTTGGTACTGCTCTTGGGGCGCAGCGTACGACGCTGGTCGCTGACCATAGGGCTGTTGCTGTGACTGGTAACCACCGCCATACATTGATTGAGGCCGTCCGTATGCGCCTGAAGGAGGCGCGTTTCCAGTGTAGTAGCTTTCGCCAGCACCGTCTGGCGCGCCTGATTGTATGCTGGGATAGAGATTTGAGGCTGGCCGTTGGGTGGATGCAGGCAGGCCATACATGGTGTTGGCTTGATTGTATGTGCTTGAGAGTCGCTCCTCAAGCATACGATCATAGTATCGAACAACAGTAGATAGCTTAGCATGGAGATCCAGGAGTGTGTCTGTGGTCGTCAGCATATAGTCTTGGGTGGTCTAGACAGTACCTACCATGCTTGCTCATAGTCTCACCGTAGGTACGCGCAAGCTTCGGTCTCAGCTTCCCAATGCTCTCGTAAAGCTCCTGTATCTGCGGCTCACGGAGGATTGTGCCAGGGGGTTGGTGTTGCAAGCGGTCCACAAGCGTGGAAAATAGGTTAATGTTCTCGGCTTCAACGGGCGTCAACTCATAATCATTCTTTGGTGCGACAAACGGTACTGATCCATCGGCATGGGAAGCTTGTTCCCGGAAGGTCGTGGAGTACTTCCTCTTTTGTTCTTCCATATCCGCCAAAGAAGCAGCAATGGCAGCAGCTAGGTCGGCATCCTCCTCTTCCTCGGGCTGCTTCTTGGTCGCTCCATTGGTGGGTTTAGAACTGGACTGCAGCTGAGACTGCGAGACGAAGCCAGCAGAGCCGTTCCCCTTGGCCTCGTCCAAGCTCATCTCCAGGGCCCGCTTGAGATCTGCATCGAAGCTGTCCTCCACACGTGCGTTGCGCGGCTCCATTGAGCCCTGGTATAGCGTTTTCTGGGGTTTGTACGAGTCAAAGGCCCTGGGAAGGTGTGAGCCCCGCGACTTGTCTGTGATCTTGGCGTGGCAACCATCGTCGACTCGCACAGGGTCCATGATGCCCAAGTGGGGTAGAGGGATGTTCTTGCTCGAACAGGCGCCACAAAAGACGTTTCCGCAGTTACGGCAATGGTGCTTTCGGTTGGTAAAGGTAAAGGCTGTGCGGCATCGCATACAGACATCCGAGTCTGTCCACTCCGGAGGCTGCAACCACGTTAGCTTGGGCGCAGCTGGTTGGTGTGGCTGCAGAGGGGCTTACCGCGCTGCTATCGAGCATACTGCCGGAAATGTTTTCCTTTGGCGGAAAGTGGTAGCCTTCGCGCTGCAGGCTCATGTAGACCTCGTTGATGTAGCCGAGATTGTGGCGGCCTTCTGCAGCCGTTGCCCACGACTGTATCAATTGCAGCATCTTGCTCTTGACGTCGTGGTTGGGGGCGACGGACGGGGGCGCCTTGAGGAGGGACGTCATGTTGTCGAGGAACTCGCGCGAAGCTATCTCTTGGATGAAGTGGGCGCCGCCGTTCTTGACGCACGTGTCCGTGAGCTGGACGGAGGGTCAGCAAACAGTGGGCGCGGCGTGGAGGAAGGGTGGCGTACGTTGAGGGCGGCCAGCTGGACGTTGGGGTTCTTGTTGCCTATCCTCTTCTTCAGCGAGCGCATGGCGTCTTTAGGCTGCACCGTCTTGGACCGAATCACGTCGGATATCTCGAGATTGAGGGGCATGTCCTCTCTGCGGCATGTCAGTATGGAATGCGAGGCTCGCAGGGGCGGCGGAGCAGGGCCTACAAGCTCGAAGACGTTGCGCGCTCGACCTGCTCCTCGAAGGCGCTGTTGGTCGACGACCCGAACCAGCCCGCCATGGCGATGGAGTCGACGCTGTGCGCCGGCGGAGATTACGATTATTATTATCTGCGGGGGAGCGACGGGCGGCGGGCGTGCGAGGCGGGCTGGGCGAAGCTGTTGGGGGGTTGGGCGTGGGTGAGGGCGTGCGGGCTTGGGGGAGGGTGGTGGTGGTGGTGGTGGTTGGGTGCGGTGGGTAGCAAGCAGCTGCAGTGCGAGGAGAGCGGGCTTGGCTGATGACGCCCGCGCTGTGGCGGAAGGCGCAGGCGCGGGCGCAGGCGCATGAGCCGCCGCCAGAATGCTTATTAGCACATACATATGTGGCTCTGGATGCCTGCAACAGAGAGAAACAGCGCCAGACATCGCCGCCACCGCCGCCGCCGCCCTCACCACCACACCACCACACCACCACCATCACCACCCCGCCCACACCCACGCCCTGCCTCCCCCTTCTTTTTGCGTGCCTCCACCACCACCGCCGCCCACCCCCCAGCTTCCGCCGCCCGCCCCTCCGCTCCCACGGGCGCCACGCACAGCCCCGACTCCGCCCCGCATCCCCGTCATCGCTGCTGCTCGGCGCACACGGAGTCGCGTACGGCCATAGGTACCCAAGGGCCTCCTTCCGGGCGACTTCTTGAACATGCGAGTGCCCAACGCCTAAAGTGCTACCTCGAGTGCGGCTGCTCCTCGGCCGCCCTCCGCATACCCCCCTCCGCCCGCCCGCGAGCACCATGAACGGCCACAGCGACGCCTTGGGCGCAGATGCATGGCCGAGCAACACCACCACCACCACCACCACCAGCCATGGGCCAGGCGACTCGCGGCGGCCAGCCTCGTCGTATCCCCCCATTGCCGAGATCATCGCCTCCGCCACTGACACGGCCGAGTCGCTCAGGCACCACTCGGTACATGCTGGAACCGCCCACCGCCTCGTCGTCCGTCGCTGACCAAACCATGCGTAGATTCGGCACCTGCTCGAGGCCGCGCGCACCCACTTCAACTCGGCCAAGACGATGCTCAACGACCGCATCCCCGCCGGCGCATACTGGGAGTACATGGTCGCCTACCAGATTGTCGTCGACCTGATCCCTGCCCACCGCGACTACTACGACAAGATCAACGCCAGCCGCAGCCAGGCCTACCGCGACTTCAACGACCTCGTCAAGGACATCAAGTCGAGCGAGGAGCGCTTCATGCGCATCAAGGACATCATCAAGAACGACAACAAGCGGAATGGCGCCCATCACCGAACCGCATCCGTGCCCGCCCATACAAGGGCCGACTCCCGCAATGGCTCCACGCTCACGCGAAGAGACGACGAGCTCATGCTCCCAGAGGTCCCCACGACCATGCCAAACGGCCGTGTCTCGCCCGCCGCGTCCCTCGACTCGATGCGGAGAAAACCGCTTGTACAGCCAAAGCCGCAATCGCTGCATGGCCGCGCCGTGCACCAAAACGCCGCCTCCGTCAACGGCATCAACGGCATCAACGACCTTGCCCAGCGGTTCGCGAACCTGCGGGGGTCGGTGCCGCCGCTCGATGCATCTTCTGCCCGCTCGAGTCAAGATTTCTCGGTCAAAATGCCCTCTCCCGCAGACTACCACTCCACCAACAGGCTCTTGGGCCCACGCAGCATGCCCATGCCGTCTGCATCCACGCCCCCGCCGCCTCCCAAGCTGCCTCTGGACACCGCATTTGCCGCCTCGCTGCCCAAAGAGCCTAGCCCGACATATAGCCCAGCACGCAACATCTCGGGCCCTTCAAGCATCAATCCGCCTCGCAGTACTCCTCGGAGTATGAACGGGACTGGCGGCCGTAGCAACTCGCTGGCTGCGTCGAGCGCGTCCAATTATGCTCCTAATGTAAATGGCGTGCCAGACTCATATTTCCCTGCCCAGAACATGCGCGCTCCCTCTGAAAGCGCGCGGCCCCTGAGTAAATCGGTGGAATTGGAAATCGACGCCAGCATGCTCTACGACTACTACCGCATGTACAATGTGCTCACAATTGACGTGCGAGACCGAGCAGATTTCGACGCAGGCCATGTCTACGTGCGAAACATCATGTGCATAGAGCCGTTGACGTTACGCGACGGCGACTCGGCAGAGCAGCTGTTGGACCGCCTTGTCATTTCGCCAGACGAAGAGCAGGCCATGTTTGACCGACGCAACGACTTTGACGTTGTTGTGTACTACGACGAATCGACCAAAAATATTGATTTTATGCACAAGACCAGCCGGTCGGAAAAGGAAACGGCCCTGAAACTGCTTTTTGATACATTGCACGAGTTCAACGCCGACAAGCCTCTCAAACGCCCGCCTGTTCTTTTGAAAGGGGGCCTGGATGCGTGGGTGGACTTGGTAGGCCCACAGGCGTTGAAAATGTCGACCACTGCAGCAGTAGTAGCTGCAGGACCTACTAGGACTCGGGCTGTGAGACGGTCTCCAGCTACCAACATCACCAGGAACACTTGGCAAAGACGTTCACGGCGTGAATATGTGCCCATGGACCAAGAAGAACAGCAAAAGTGGTTGGAAGAGGCCCGGAAAGGGCGAGCCGCTGTTGAGGTGCCTCCGACAGAGGGCGAAGAAGAAGATGAAGAGGCCAACTCATCCTTTTATCATTCCACCGAAGACTTCTTGCGCCGATATCCCGCGGTCGAAGCTGAGCAGTCGATGATGTACCCGCCAAAATCTCAGCCTACCAAACAATACGTTCCGCCAGCGATACCCGCCGCGCCTTCACGGCCGCCGCCATCGGTACCCAAGGTCAGCTACAGCGGCGTCCACGAACGCCAAGACGTGCAGCAAAACCGCAGCATCTACAATTCACAGCCCCAATTCAGCAATCTGAGACTGCACAGGACTGGCCTGCTCAACTTTGGAGTTACATGCTACATGAACTCGGTAGTACAGTGTCTAAGTGGGCATTTGCTGCTTTCGGACTTGTTCCTAACAGGGCGCTACCAGCGCGACCTGCAGCGGGATAACTGGAAAGGTACCAAGGGTATCCTCCCAGAGGCGTATGCGACGTTGCTTTCGAACCTTTACAAAGGTGATGTGTCGTCCGTACGCCCTAGCACCTTCAGAGTATGTTATGACACATTTGGATTGTAATGACAGTGGCTGACTGGACATAGCGTATATGCGGCCACTTCAACTCACAGTGGGGCATCGACGAGCAGCAGGACGCCAAGGAATTCCTCGAATTCGTTTTGGATTACATGCATGAAGACTTGAACCTGACATGGAACAAACCCCCCCTAAAACCCCTTTCGGACCAAGAAGAACTGACTCGCGAGCGCTATCCGCGGCAGTACTCAGCCATGATTGAGTGGCGGCGATACCAGCATCGCGACATGTCGGTTATTGGCGGTTTGTTTGCTGGGCAGCACGCCTCGCAGCTCACATGTCAAACATGCGGCGTCACAAGCACAACGTATGAGGCGTTTTGGAGCATCAGCGTCGAGATACCCCGCGAAGGCCAATGCGACCTCCGCCAATGCCTAGAATCGTACTGCGCACCGGAGCGCCTAGCGGGAGACGAGCTATGGCGTTGCCCACGGTGCAAAAAGGATCGCGAGGCAGTCAAGAAGATCACAATCACCCGGGCACCAGACACACTGGTGATCCACTTCAAGCGATTCAGCGCGTCCCGTACTGAGACTGCGCGCAAAGTCCGCACGCCCGTCCACTTTCCACTACAGAGGCTGGATATCGGTCCATTCGTCGAGCCACCCATGACACAAGAACAAGAGGCCTACGTTTCACAGATGGCGCGGGATGGACCTGCGCAGCTGGCAGGTGTCAAGTCTGACCCTACCATGAACGGACCGTATGTCTACAACGCGTATGCCGTCATTTGGCATATTGGCGCTACGCTTGGAAGCGGCCACTACATTGCATTTGTCAAGGACAAATCGCGGGGATGTTGGCGGTCTTTCAACGATGACAAGATCCAAGATTTCGACCCGGGCAACCTTCCGGCACACAGTCGATTGCAGAACGAGAAAGCTTACATTGTGTTTTATGAGCGGGAGAGGGTTGCTGGTGGGGCCTTTTAGCACGACGCCGTTGGTCCCTCGCGCACCGGTATGGTCGTGAGCGCTAAGAAAATTCATGTGCGTCTTTTCTTTGCTCTGTTCGTCAGCGCTTGTCCGTTGTTGCTATCCTGTTGAGAATCTGGCTCGCGGCGCACTTGCATACTCAGAGCATTGCATCAACGGCGCCGGGAAAAGTACTCTGGCTGCCATGTTAGATATACCACTTTGCATAGCACTTTGAATACCACTTGATTTACCCTAGCCGGTCCCATTGACGATTCGCCGCTGTGCATGAATGGGGTTGGCTCGCGTGTGCGCCTATGGCAGGCCTAGCGCTTAGTCGACCGATGGTCGGCCACCTTGCAGGGATGGGATGCGGAGCACCGAACTTTTTTTATCGCCGATAAGATAGCAAATGACTCCGCACTTCTCCAGACGTCGCCATTGACTCCTCCATCACACTTGAACACACCACACATACACAGTCACAATGTCAAAGGGACGCGTTTGCCTAGCATACTCTGGTATGTTCCCAATGCAGCACACCCCAAAACCAAGCCCAATGGCTTCCCCCGCTCTTGCTTTTCTCTACCACGTTTGTACTGACCTGGGTTACTAGGCGGCCTCGACACCTCCACCATCCTCAAGTGGCTCATTGGTATGCCAGAATCGCACCCGATCGCTTCATGTGGCTAACAGACTGGTCAAGAGGAAGGATATGAGGTCGTGTGCTTCCTCGCCAACGTTGGCCAGGACGAGCCATGGGACGAGGTGGAGAAGAAGGCGCTCAAGATCGGTGCTCTGAAGATGGTCATTCTTGACCTGCAGAAGGAGTTTGTCGAGGAGCTTTGCTTCCGTGCGGTTCAGTGCAATGCTTCGTACGAGGGCCGCTACCTCCTCGGAACTTCACTGGCCCGCCCAGTCATTGCCCGCGCTCAGATCCGCGTTGCACAACAAGAAGGCTGTGGCTTCGTCTCCCACGGCTGCACAGGCAAGGGAAACGACCAGGTTCGCTTCGAGCTCGCTTTCTACACACTTCAGCCCTCGATCAAGGTCATTGCGCCATGGAGGATGCCCGAGTTTTGCGATCGCTTCAAGGGCAGGCAGGACCTGCTCGACTATGCTGAGAAGCATGGCATTCCCGTTACCTCTACCAAGGCGAAGCCATGGAGCATGGACGCCAACCTTGCACACTGCAGTTATGAAGCTGGTAGGACTGGGTCGATATGTTGCTTGGCTTTGGCTAACATCTTCAGGTATCCTCGAGGACCCAGACGTCTCTCCCCCAGACGACATGTGGACCATGACCGACTCGCCTCTCAATGCGCCCAACGAGCCCACTGACATTACCGTCTATTTCGAGAAGGGTATCCCCGTCAAGGTCGCGACTCCCGACAAGACCTACACCGACTCTGTCGAGCTCTTTGTTGCGCTCAACAAGCTCGGCTTTACCCACGGTATTGGCCGCATCGACATTGTCGAAAACCGATTCATCGGTCTCAAGTCGCGTGGCTGCTACGACTCGCCAGCCATGACCATCCTCCGCCTCGCCCATCTGGACCTCGAGGGTCTTGTCATGGATGCACAGGTCCGTAACCTTCGCGACCAGTTTGTCACCCACAACTGGAGCTACCAGCTGTACAACGGCATGTACTTCTCGCCTGAGCGTGAGTTCATCGAGAACAGCTTGCTCTTCTCCCAGCGCAGGGTCAACGGCGAGGTCAGGATGAAGCTGTACAAGGGCAACGCGTACGTGCTCGGTCGTTCCAGCAAGACAGAGAAGCTTTACTCCGAGGAAGAGGCATCCATGGACACCCTGGACAACTTCAGCCCAATGGACACTACTGGCTTCATTGCCATCCAGAGCATTCGGTACGTTTTCTTCTCCATATTCGCATTCATCACTGACACATAGCAGTCTGAAGAAGTATGGTCTCCAGAAGGCTGAGGAAGGCGAGAACATGTCCCGTGCATAAAAAGCTTGCCATGGCAACAGAGTTCGTAGAGGCACTGAAAAACGAGCCGTCGCCAGTTGAGTGCAATGACGAGGCACACGAAAATGAATGAATTAATATACAACTAGTAGCAAGCAATCCATGCGAAAGTTTCTGTACATGCTGGTTTTCCAACTAAAAATAGGGCTAATGTGAACGCCACAAAGCTCCAGCCTCAGGTGGCTGGGCGATCGTTTTAGCGTCCGCGCTCTTCCCGCACTCTAATCTCCACGTTCCACCCATGCACATGTGCATGATACCTAACCTGCCGTCCCTGCGGATCGACATTGCCACGATGCCTCCTTGTTTCAATCCAAAATCCATCAATCTCATCGCACCGATGTCATTGACTGGCTCACCAGAGAAGGAAGAAGTTTCAAATCGCAACTGAGCTTCCTTCCGTTTTTTCCGGTCCTGTGTACTCTGATTCGGCACCAGCATGTGCGATTTATGGATCCGCATAACGGCAGCGTTTTGCCGCCGCTAAGAAATGACGGGTAATCAACGTCATAGGCTGACGGATGCTCGGATGAGAATGCAAAAGTGAGGATTTTGTGCTTGGTTGAAAGGGAGTTGTTCTGCTGATTTGCTTTGAGCACACGCTACCAATCCAACTTACATTTCGTCTCACAAAAACGTGCAATGTCTCGACTTGACATAACCCATGAACGAGCCTCATATCAAGCAGTATTTGCCCTCGATGTCATCACAGCAGCCGGTGCCTTAATCTTCCTGGGCCTCGCATCAAAGCCCACTTTCCAGCGCATCAAGCAGCGACGTTTCACAGCGCCAAACAGCAAAAACAACAGTGCGCGCGACGGGCCGCTCAAAACGACTCTGGGAACCTATCTCTTCCTCTGGCCCGCCCTTCTTTGCCTCTTCATTGCCTACGTATGTCGCTTGGTATCCGACCTCCTCAAGACCGCCGGCACAATCAACTATGACGACGACCTAGGCTGGAACGGACGCCGCGCCTACAGCACCGCCGATAGCGGGTATGCCTCCAACATCTCAGCCCTAACCTTTACCACAGCCCTCGCCACCATCTTCTTCACCGTACTCCTCAACGGCGGCGTATGGATCCACTCAAGCCACGTACAGGAAAACGGCACCGGCATCAGCACCCCGCGAACTAAATCCCGTATCTGGAACTCGGCCATCATGCTCGCTATGCTAGGCACCGGTCTCGCGGCCTGGGGGCTAGGTATCCATGCCAGAGATGTCTCAACAGGAAGTTCGGGCCCGCACGCCCTGCTCTCCTGGTCAACCGTCCTGCAGCACCATCGCGCAACGCGCATCATGTATATCGTCCACGAGGCGATTGTCGTTGCAGCGAGCTTGAGCGTGTCGATTGAAGTACTGAGGGAGTATGCAACTACGAATAGGAATGCGCGGGACGTAAGTTCCCCCTTCCCTTCCCTTCCTTCCTATCTCCTATTCCTTCCTTCGTCCCTTGTAACTAACGTCTCCGGGGAAAAAAAAGTCTCCAGAGCGGAAAGATCTCCTCCGCTTCGCCTTTGCCGTCGTCCCGCTCATCTGGCTGCGCGATATATTCATCCTGTACGACGTTGTGCTGCTGTATGTGGATACGGCGGGCTGGTCGGCCACGGCTGTTGATGCGACGACGCTGCTACTTGTTGTGTGTAGACAGCTTGCGAATCTCGCGATTCTGGGGATGGTGCTTTGGGGCGCGTGGAGGATGAGCAGGAGTGTTGCGCTGTTTGGACGCAGTTATTATGCGTGATTTGGTAGTGGTGGTGGAGATGGAGTTGGGAGGAAGTTTGCATTTTGAGGGGGGGGGGGGTTTCATCTGGAGGAGGTAGTGTTCGACGGTTTTTCGCTGCGTTAGAATCGTCCATGTAGATATGAATGGGGACTGTTCGGTTTCTATCGTTTCTTTGGGTGGAGGGGGTGAGGCTACTTTTTCTGGCTGGTTGTGCGTGTGTGTGTGGGATTTTGTGGTACAGATAGCTTGTTCGTTTTTTTTCTTTCCGTATATATCTATATATCCATGTAGGCGCCATGGTCGTCCGGGCGATTAAAATCTCAGATTCGGAGGAAAAAAAAAGAAGATAAGCAATAGGCGTTGCACTGCGAAGCCGTTGCCGAGACAAGTTTCTACCTAGAACTGTGCTTAGAAATAGGGGGTAAGGTTCCTAGCCGCTAGTAAAAAATCCTAGCATTACTAATTACTTATTATTAGTAAAGTAGCTACGCTAATAAGCTTTGATTTATTATATAGTACTAAGCTACACTTAGTTACTAGCTTACTATAGTATTTTAACTTAATATAGCTACTTATAGTAAACTTTACTTATAATTATATGATAAGCTACTATACTAATTTACTACTTTACAAAGTTTTAACTATTGCTTTCGTTTTACTAGCTAATAGCTATTTTTTTTTAGTATTATTTTCAATATATTATAAGGTTTTTATAAAAACACTAGTAAAAAACTAATAGTTAAAGCTAAAGCTTTAAAAACTATAAATCATACGTAACTTTTACTACTTTGTTAGCTATATAATTAGTTAATTATAAGTATATAGTTACTTAACTTTAATATACTATAAGTTACTATATTTAATACTAAAATTGTAAAGGGCTACGCCAGAGAGGCATGACCTACAGGTCACATAGCAGTGAATTACATGACTTTAGTCACGTGACTAAATGACGTGGTTAGTTACGTACGAACAAGCTTAAGTAAGGAGGAAGACTAAAGGTCTGAGCGTTCGTACGAGTAACAACTATAAAAGGAGGGCCCTCTAGATAGTTCTTTTCTGTATCTTTCTTCTTCTGTACAATAGGTGAATGCATACTCGTTAGTTAGGCCTCTCTCGCCCATAACAAAAATACCAAAGATTTCTAACTATACTTTAGTAATACTTATTTACTTTTTCTTGAGCTATTTTTATACTTTTCTCTTATTATAGTAAGCCAAGAAATTGTAGATTATAGCTTTGTTTTATTTATATTCATATTCTAATAAAGCGCTATATGAGCTATATATACTAGTAAGCTTTAAAGCTTAACGTATTCCACCACCGAGAGTGCCACCCCACCGAGAGTGCCACTTTTTCTTGGCATCGCGAACTTCACGTACGAAAGACAATGCCTCAACAACAGAACGTGATATTTACTCAGCAAGAGGGTAGGCTTACTCTAGCAGTTCAGGCCTATCGTACAGGCCAGTTTAAGAGCATTCGACGCGCTGCAGCAGCCTATAACGTCCATCATCAGCAGATCTCTCGGCGGCTTCAAGGAATCACCTTTCGACCTACGACGCAGCCAAATTGCCAGAAGCTAACTAAATCTGAAGAGACAAACTA
>NW_007359981.1:653303-655461 GCF_000359705.1 Exserohilum turcica Et28A | reverse complement strand
CGCCCCTCAGCTTGGTTACGCTCGAGTGCCACAAGCCGTTCCGTTAGCACCTGGTTCTGGGCTGTTAACCGATTCATCAGCTCCATCATCTGGGCCATGGCATCCTGGTTGGCCTTCGGCGAGCCTCCTTGCCTTGGTGAGCCCTTTCCTCCCACGACGGCCGATCGTTTGGCGACCGCTTTAATCGTTGGCCTGATTGCTGCCTCCTTCCATCCGTCCTCTCTAAGCATTTGTGTAATTTCGCGCAGGATCTCTTCATCTGATACTCCTGCCTGGTTCTTGGCAGCAGCGTACGCCGCCAGCTCTTCCACATTCAAGTTTGGAACGTTAATCTCCATTGCCTAATTCGTTTTGGACGTCTCGTTCTTTGCCTGCTAATATGCAGGGCTTCCAATTGCTCTTCAATCCGCTCGCGCAGTCCTAGACTGCGGCCTACTCCTCGTCAGTGAGGACTAGTAGGGCTTACCTTCGGCTGTCCTTGTTACTAGCCAGAATCTAAACAGCGTTCTGTCGCTGTTGTGTCGCGTCCCTAGGAAGACTCACGTCTTGCCGTCTCGCTTGTGGGATCTCGTCTCCTATTAAGAGTAATCGCACGGCCTGCACCTCGTCTAATAGAGGATTAACAGGACTTCTCACTATAACGTCCGCTTCTAGCTAACTGTACACTAGGCCTAAGTGGCCTTTAGGTAGTTTATTACGCGACGTTGTGCCTATAGCTCGGCTTTCCAAGACACAATAGGACTTCCTAGACAGGTCCTAGGCAACTAATTCGCCTACTGTCTCTCACGGCTGAACTTCCTGCGAAGCTCTGCCCTAGGTGTACTATCTTACGACAGTCTACCTTCTCGCTGCACTAAAGGCCTTTTGTATCTATTGCAGCACTAACTCTATGTTACTAGCTTACACTAACAACACGCTCTAAAACTTAGTTAGAAGATAGTCTGCCTAAGGCTTATGTCTAATTAGGATTAAATACAAAATGTAAAGGGCTGCGCTTTAGGGAGCAATCGCAAGGTATATAAGAGGTTATATTTAATAAGGAGCTATCTACTCTACTTACGTGGTGTTTATTTACTTATTAGAGAAAGGTTATGCTAGAGTATCTAAGCGCGTTATCTAAGCGCTGCTCAGTCTGAACGTAGTTCAGATGGTGCGCGCGCAGCTTGGCCCGAGATTCCATCGAGGAGCTATCCAAAGGGCGTTCAGCCCGTTACACTTACTATTACTATAACTACTACTTACTTATTTAGCTAATACTTTTTATACTTTACCTATAGTGAGAGAATGTTCTATTTATACGTATCGCTGCTTATAGCTCTTACGCTTATTTGCTATATCTAGAGCCTCTTAAAGAGTAGCTACTTTCTCTCTTATAAGCGTTATCTTATATACTAGTTACTAAGCCTCTTTACTTAGCTATATAACCTTCTTATTAAGAGAATGTATAGAAGACTTAAGGTAGTTTTTTACTCTCTATTAAATAAGAGTACTTTAAGCCTTAACCTCACGCGCGTTGTATAGTATCTGCGCCTACTAGGTAGCTATCTATTGTAGTAATTATATAGGTGTCTATACTACTATATTAAGCTTTGATAGCATAGCCTATAGGTTGTGTAGGACTAGACTAGCGCCTCTAAAGCTAGCTTAGATATTCTCCTTTGTAATAGACTACTTAAAAGCAGTCTTAAAGGCTAGTAAGAAGGTCTTTTTACTAATATAGTAGGTGTAGTTACGTGCTAAGCCTAAAATAGCGTTGCTATACTTACGCTTTAATAGCAAGAAGTAAGCAACGTTAAAAGGCTATAATAGGTGAGATAAGTGCGCAAGCATATAGAGAAGCATAATATTCTTCTCTTTGTAAAGATCTTAGAAATTAATACAGTAGTAGCTCTTATAGCTATTAATAATAAGTAGTTAATACCTACTTATAGTAGAGATCTTTAGATAAGTATTAAAGGGCTCTAACTAGGCAAGACTAAGCTAATTATTTTAAAGGAGCTTTTGACCACGTATCTCACAACCAATTCCTCCAAACGCTAAGAAAGCTAGGCCTCCCAATTAGCCTAATTGCCTGGGCCAAATCCTTTCTCTTAGAGAGGTCTCTAAGACTCGCCTTTGATGGAAAGATGGAAGAATTTAGCAGTATCAACGCTGGCAT
>NW_007359981.1:649898-651190 GCF_000359705.1 Exserohilum turcica Et28A | reverse complement strand
CTAACATCTCTTCCTGTTTACTAAACTGCTCTTCAGCAACTGGAGTCTGCTTTAAGCGCAGCTAGAAGCGACTAAACCGCAGCACAATAGCAGTACTATACAGAGAACACTCTCACTTTAATCAAATTGTACCTAGAACGGCCTCTGGCCAAAGTCTTACATAGTCACTGACTGCAGATAGACTCTAATGGAATAATAATAATAATAATACAACCTAGAGCTGCTGTATCGGCTAGGTAAGCAGAACGTGAGAGCTAACGCGCTCTTAAGAAGAGAACAAGACTTGCCCATAGGGGCAGAAGAAGAGCGCTTATAGAAGCGCTTCGTACAAATATTTAAGCCAACGAACTCCTATCAGGAGGTAACAGAAGAAGAACTAGAAGAAGCTATCTTAGTAATGGCAACGAGGACACGAAGCCAGCAGTGGGAAGAGGAGGCTATCCCCCTATCTAGAGAAGAATTAGATTAGCTCCTTCCTAGAGTACTAAATAAAAAAGTGCTAAAGCAGAATAAGTTAGAGAAGCTTTAGCAAGAAGCGACAGCGAAGGATTGTGTCTACTAAGGAGCAAAGAAGGTAGTAGAGGACTAAGAGAGACGTTTCTCTGTGAACTTAGGCCTAAAGTGCTTAATTAAAGACTACTTAGCAGACAGTAGAGTCCTGTTTTACTAAAGGCGCAAGTGGGTGCTAGACAACGACAAGTTGCGAACGGCAATTATTAGCAGTGCCCACGACTCACTGGTCACTGGTCACCTAGGGCGCGAGCTAACGTACAAGATTCTCGCAAGGGACTACTTTTGGCTAGGCATGACCAATTCGATCCGAAGATACGTTAGAAACTGTGACACCTGCGGACGGAGCAAGTCCTGGAGAGAGGGCACGCAAGGCCTTCTGAAACCACTGCCGATACCCACTCGGATCTGGAAGGAGATCTCCATAGATTTCGTCGAAGGACTACCAGAGAGCGAAGGCATGACTAGCCTGATGGTGGTCACTGACTGGCTCAGCAAGGGTGCGATCTTCGTACTGCTCCCGGATACGAAGACGGAAACCATCGTCCAAAAGTTCATCGAGCGCGTGGTTGCATATCACTGGCTACTAGACGCTATTACCTCCGACAGAGGCAGCTAGTTCGTGAGTACACTATAGGCTAAACTATGCGAGCTTCTAAAGATTAAGCAGAGACTATTAACTGCCTACCACCTGCAGATAGACGGCGCAATAGAGAGGATGAACAGCGTCTAGGAAACCTATATCCAATCGTTTACAAACTAGGCTCAGGACGACTAGGCAC
>NW_007359981.1:632031-636488 GCF_000359705.1 Exserohilum turcica Et28A | reverse complement strand
GGGGATCTGAAAGCGCTCTAGACGGTGGCGGTAAGCGAATCTCTTGCTAATTAGTGCATAGCATAGGCATCCGCAGTCTATAAGCGCGACAGCGTTTGCTACGTTGTTCACGATAAGATCTACGGTGATTGGTGGGGGACGCATATGCTTCTGCTGAAACTGATTCCATTCGCTACGTGTCTGCCGATCCATCTTCAGAGGCTCTGGGCCGAGACTCTGGCCCAGAGCTACTCTTTTTCCGAGTCGCTATCGTCTGGGCATTCGATCTGTTTCTGGCGTCTCTGCCCTTCGCTTGGGGGAACGGCTCTCTTAACCTAAGTGGTGTTTAGACAGTTTCTAGCGATGTGGCCTAGTTCGCCGCAGCTGTAGTAGTCTAGTGGGGACCGCCTTAGTCTATCCTTCGTTTCCCGTGCCCGATTGGCCTTCGAGGGCTCCCAGTCCATCGCTTCTGGACTAGCATCTCGCTAAGCGACCTTTGGGGGAGCTTGCGCATGACTGTAGGCCGCGTTCCTTCGATTCCTCCTGTGCAACTGGATCCGGTATAGGTCATTGGAAAGCTCGATTGCCTTGTCTATATATTCCTTTAGACTTCCGTTCTTTAGAGTATAGAGCATTAGCTTTTAGAGCTCTTCTCTAAGTCCCTTACTAAACATCTCACAAGCTACTGCTAGGCTAAACTGCTGTCAGGACTCTACGCGAAGCTGGTTGAACTCCAAGACATAGTCGCGTATTGGTCGTCGTCCTTGCTTTAAGTGCTAAAGCTTATTTAGCGCACGCTGCTGCTAGTGCACGTCTTAGAAGTAAGTATCCATATGCTCCCATAGGCCGGCCGTAGTTCGTTCCTTATTCTCAAGCACCCAGAGAAGAAGGACCTGGTTTGCTTTGCCCTTCGTTCGACTGAGCACGTATTGGACCTTTGCGTCCTCTGTTAGGAACATAGCATAGTCGTACTCTAGCTTCCCTTCGCACTCAAATTTCTAACCTAGGTAGTTATCACGTGTCCCATTAAAACGCTCTAGGTCGGGAAACTTATTCTTGCGGGCTGCTGGCTCGGCGACTGTTGTTAGCGGTGGTGGAGGAGTGTCGACTCTTGGGGATGACTCCGAACGTCCTTCGGCTTGGTTCCTCTCAAGTGCCTCTAGGCGACTAGCCATTAGGCTAAGCAGCTGCATCATCTGCTCCATTACTTGGGCCACGGCGTTCTGATTAGCTTTTGGTGAGCCCTCCTGCCTTGGTGAGCCCTTCCCCCCTACGACTGATGATCGCTTAACGACTGCTTCGATCGTTGGCCCAATCGCTGCTTCCTTCCATCCGTCCTCTCTCAGCATCTGCGTAATCTCACGCAGGATCTCTTCGTCCGGGACTCCTGCCTGGCTCTTAGTGGTGGCGTAAGCCGCTAGCTCTTCAACGTTCAAGTTAGGAGCGTTGGCCTCCATTGTCTAATTCGTCTTCAGACGTCTCTTGTCTTTGCCTGCTGGTGTGCAGGGCTTCCGATCGTCCTTCGATCCGCTCGCGCAGTCCTTGACTGCGGCCTACTCCTCGTTAGTGAGGACTAGTAGGGCTTACCTTCGGCCGTACTTCTCTTCTAGCTGGTTCTAAACAGCGTTTAGCTGCTGTCGTGTCGCGTCCCTAGGAAGACTCGCGTCTTGCCGTCTCGCTCGTGGGATCTCGTCTCTAATTAAGAGTAATCGCACGGCCTGCACCCCGTCCGATAGAGGATTGACAGGACTTCTCACTACAACGTCCGCTTCTAGCTAACTGTACGCTAGGCCCGAGTGGCCTTTAGGTAGTTTATCACGCGACGTTGCGCCTACGGCTCGGCTTTCCAAGACACGGTAGGACTTCCTAGACAGGTCCTGGGCGACTAAATCGCCTACTGTCTCTCACGGCTGAACTTCCTGCGAAGCTCTGCCCTAGGTGTACTGTCTTACGACGGTCTACCTTCTCGCTGCACTAAAGGCCTTTCGTACCTATTGCAGCACTAACTCTGTGTTACTAGCTCGCACTAACAACACGCTCTAAAACTTAGTTAGAAGATAGTCTGCCTAAGGCTTATGTCTAATTAGGATTAAATACAAAATGTAAGGGGCTGCGCTCTAGGGAGCAATCGCGAGGTATACAAGAGGTTGTATTTAATAGAGAGCTATAGAGTCTACTTGCGTGGTGTTTATTTACTTGTTAGAGAAAGGTTGCACCGAGTGTCTGAGCGCGTCGTCTGGGCGCCGCTCAGGCCTCGCACAGATGCCGGGTTGCAGAGTAAGACCTGGCGTCTGCTGCTTGACCGAGATTCCATCGAGGAGCTATCCAAAGGGCGTTCAGCCCGTTACAGTGGGCCACCTCCCCAAACTATTACATCTTTGTAATAGTATTGCGCAACACCACTATAATATTTTTTATTAAGTAGAATAAGATATTATTCTTTAGACGTATTGTTATCCTCTATATCCTCTAATTCTACTTAACAAGTGCGAGAGTTGTGTCTAATTTAGCTGCAACGCCTGCAGCGCTGTTTACTACGCACCCTCTTCGCAGACGTTGCACCATTATTATAGCTACCACCCTCTGCCTTAGCGATCTAATTAGCTATCTAGCTAACTGTCTAGGACCCCTCTGCCTGTACGTAGCGCCTCTTACAAGTTTTTCGCTTCGTTACTTTAGTAATTGTAGCTTTAAGGCGATTAAGTTTCTTCTATATTAACACTATATTATAAGCTATCTGCTAAGCTCCCTTACTTAACTGCTGTATCTACTCCTTAAAAGAACTTGTAGGAGACCCTTGCTGGATTTGCATACAGTTTCGAATAAGCGTAGCCTGCGCCTCCATTTCGCGCGCGTTACGCGGCGTTTTCGGCTCCCAAGCAGTAGTCTCTTGCGCTAGTGGAGTTGGCGTACGCAGCATGACGTTAAGCTGTGATAAAACAACGTTATAATCGTGCGGTGAAAGTCTAGCACCTTAGAACCCTCCGCGGATATTTTCTAGTGTAATAGCCTTATAATAGGCCTTTTTAAACGCTAGTAGGAAGGTTTCTTTGCTAATATAGTAGATGCAATTGCGTGCTAAGACCAAGATAGCATCACCATACGCGCGCTTTAACGGCGAGAAGCAGCCCACATCAAGAGGCTGTAAGAGGTGCGACGAGTGGGGAGGCATACAGAGGAGGATTATCTTCATCTCTTCGCAGAGATCTCGGAAATCCACCGAGCAGTGGCTCTCATGGCCGTCAATAATAAGCAGCCTATGCGTCCCCACAGGCCGCGCATGGGAATCAAAGTAACGAAGCCAGTCAAGCGCTAGATTGTTGTTCGTCTAGCTAGTAGGACTAACTTAGATCACCTAGTCGCGTGGCAGATCCTCTGTGAACTAGGTAGAGATTAGAACCTTGCTAGCGAAGATAAGAAACGCTAGGATACGCGTGCCTATTGCGCCAACGCCTTGTATTAGCGTAACCCACTCACGATTGCCTAGCTAGATCTTCTTTATTCTCCCTAGTTTGTCTGAGCCTGTGATAACTAACTATGATAAAATCTTGCCTATAATAAAGCTAGTCTTATTAAAGTTATAGATATCTTCGTCCACGATACTATTCTTTGCCTTTATATTCTAAACTAGCTTAAACTAGCCCTTAATAAGCGCTAGGTCTTCGCAGAGAGCTTGCTAGTGATCGTATGGACGGCTCTGACGCGTACGCAGCTCAGGATTGCGCTGGACAAACCTATTAACCTAGTTCTTGCCCACCTCCTTCCCGCCACGCTCTCAGAGCAGTCTGTTGGCCATATCTCGCACGTCGTCTTTCCCACAGGGTAGTCCTCGCTCAGCCTCGACTATTACACGCATAGTAATAGCCTTCTCTTCTAGTTTTGTTAGGCGCCTTGCTGGTGGCTCCCAATCGCTTCGAGGGCGCTGTCTAGCTCGTTGACGCTGGATTGTTGTTTGTGGGACGCTATAGGCGGTAGCAGCGCGTCGTTCACTCTAAATTTGTTTAGAATTAAGATTAGTAATAGCAAGAAATAGATCTGCTTTAGTATAAGTTTTTAATGCGTTGTGTTGTTGAGATATTACGCGTTGTTGTTGCAAAGGTGGGATATCATAGGGAAGTGGCCTACATACTGGGGTGGCCCGCTTACTAGTGAAACACGTTATACTAAAAGTATTTTTTAGTATTAATAAAGTTTTCTATATATTATACTATATAGTACGCTGTTTCTTAACTTATACTAGCGCCTTACTAAAAGAAGCGTATAGTCTAACTACAGTGCCCGTGCACCAGATGAGCACCATCGCCAGTTGAGCACCCCCACCACCACAACAACAAAACTTCAACGCGTCAAAACTCAACCAATATGGACCTGATTCAAGAAGCGATTGCAGAAATCGAATCGCGAGAACCAGGAGATAAATTCTCGTATCAAGCAATCGCGAAAAAGCATGGTGTAGCACGAATGACGTTGATGAGACG